>NC_086129.1:9672262-9981137 GCF_963921235.1 Mobula hypostoma | reverse complement strand
CTTCACTGCCATCATCTTCCACCAGCTCCACCGTTGAGGTTTTAGTTGGATCGTTCTTCGTCTGGAACCTCCACCCTTGCCCTTACCAGCATGGGTGACCTGACCAGGAGCCAGACGGCTAAACTAAAGGCAGCATTGCTCTCGGGATCACAGGAACTCACAACCCACACCATCGTGACAAGGTGTCAATCCTCGGAGAGGTTTATTTGTAATTACACTACTATGATTCTGATGGGTTTTTTTTGCACTAGTGTCATGTTTTGCAGTCTTCCTCTTCACTGTCTTGCATAATGCATCTGTAATTTACAGTATATTCTGCGCAGTGTCTGTACCTATGTATCTGTGATACTACAGCAAGGAATTATTTTCACTGGACCTGTAACTAGGCTAGAGTATTTTGGCCTCATCATGACATTTGTTTAAAGGATTTTACCGCAGTTGAGGTTTTAGGTGTTATTGCTCGTTTTAAGAAGAACAATTGCAGCTTGCCCAAAAGGTGTGTCTTCAGACAACACAGCATCTGAGATTATGATCGAACCTGTCTCACTGAGGTGTGAGGCAGTGACTCTACCAGATGCACCAGATTGCTGTTACATAGTTTGCTTTTTCAATCCTTCCTCCTGAATCCAGAACTCCAAATCCATTTAGATCCCTCCCTCTTGGCCCTTTAGAACATAGAACATTACAGCACAATACAGGCCTTCAGTCCACAATGTTGTGCCGACCTTTTAACCTACTTTAAGATCAACCTGACCCTTCACTCCTACATAGCCCTAGGTTCTTGTTACATCTGTGTGCTTAATGTCCCTAATGTATTTGCCTCTATCACAAACCCTGGCAGTGCATTCCACGCACCCACCACTCTCTGTGTAGTAGACTCTACTCTGTCATCACCCCTGTATTTTCCTCCAGACACCTAAAATTATGCCCCCTTGTATTAGCCATTTCCACCCTGGGAAAAAGTCTCTGGCTGTCCACTCAGTTTATGCCTCCTATCACCTTGTGCATGTCTATCAAGTCACCTTTCATCCTCCTTTGCTCCAAAGAGGAAAGCCCTCGATTTATCCTATCTTCCCATAACTCAGTCTATCCCTCCTTTGTTAAGAATGAGAACAAGTAGTTTTCCACTCTTCCTTTCTTCGTAATATGGTATGCTTGAAGTCCAGCGATGTAGCCAGCTGACGAGGGACATTTGTGGATGTCCGGCTGTCCCAGGATCGGATGCCTGTGTGAGCAGGTGGCATCAGGGTGTCAGGGCTGGTTAGTCTGCATGTCCAGAGTTTGAGTTTGGATTTTGGGGTCCCATCATTAGGTGGTCCAGGGGTCAATACTGAAGATCGAAACGTAAAGGTTGATCAAAAGTCCAGAAGTCTGATGACTGAAGCCTGGAAACTGGAAGCTGGAGACTGGGTACCGGAGGCCTCTCCTCTCCTGGAGTTGGATGACTGTCGATGTGTGTGGGAGGGAGGAAAGGGGCTTGTTTGCTGTTGTTTTTATTGTTTGTTGAGCTCTGCTGAGTATTGTGGCCATGCTACGTTGCCAGCAAAATATGTGGCAACACTTGTGGGCTGAACCCAGCACATCCTTAGGTGTGTTAGTTGTTAACGTCAATGGTGCATTTCACTGTATATGTTTCGATGTGCGTGTGATAAATAAATGAATCTGACTCTGAATCTGAAAATTGTAAGACCATCAGTCTTTAGAAAAAGCAATTTGTTTCTCTCTAGGCAGCAGCACCTTTGGAATATGGACATAACTGCACCTTCATGAGCTCTGGAGTAATTAACCATGGTTTTGTCTTTGGACCTAGCTGAGCACTGCTGTGTACTCCTGTCTCACTGGTTCATAAAAAAATGTAATGCTGAAGGATTTTACAATACCGACAAAACATACTGTATAAATCACTGGCTTGTTGCATCAGGATCTTATACCCAAGGTACAGATTGTTTCTATGACCCTGGCACTGGAAACATTTTGCTCCCTGTTGGGGAGGAAAAATTTTTGATTAACTTTTTGAATTAGCTAAAGTCTATAACATGTGTGAATGTAAAGGCATATATTCCAAAGAAGTCCATGTTAGGTTTAGAAAGTTGTGGGCATGCTGTTTTGGCACCGGAAGAGTGGCGACAATTGTGAGCTGCCCAGCACAATCCTCACTGATTCGATTTGACGCAAATAACATGTTTGACTACATATATCTGTTTTCAATGTACATATGGCAAATAAACCTAATCTTTTATCTTAAGAAAGAACAATTAAAGGTTAATGTGCAATGTTTGATGCTTTTTATACGCAAATGGAAATCGGTGGAAATAAACCTAGAAAATACACACAAGATGCTGGAGAAACTCAGCAAGTCAGGCAGCATTTATGGAAATGAATAAACAGTCCATTTTCAGGCTGCGACCCTTCATCAAAAGAAAAATATTTTTGAGTAATTCTTTGAATATGCAAGGCCCAGTAGTGTAGTGGTTAGCACATGCTTTACAGAAGGGGCAACCCAGGTTCAATTCCCACCGTTGCATGCAAGGAGTTTGTACGTTCTCCCCGTGACAGTGTGGCTTTGCTCTGGGTGTTCCACTTTCCTCCCACAATCCAAACACGTAAGAGTTGGTAGGTTAATTGGTCATTGTAAATTGTCCTGTGATTAGGCTTGGGCTAAATTGGGGGATTGCTGGGCGGCGTGGCTCGAAGGGCAGGAAGGGCTTATTCCACACTGTATCTCAATGAATAAATAAATAAACAAACTAACAAATGAATGTGTGAATCATAGAACAGGTAATATATATATTTAAAAGATGTACAGTACTGTGCAAATACGTAAAACTATTCTGTAAAGCAAAGACGCTTTCAAAATAATGATATGAAAAGTTTCTGAATACCAAAAAAAATTACTATAAATGGCAGTAAACATTAACCTGCCCAGTACGTCTTTGTATGGTGGGGGGAAACTGGAGCACCCGGGGAAAATCCATGCGCTTCACAGCGAGGACGTACAGACCGGTACCAGGATTGAACTCCGAAGGGGAGTTCGGGGAGGCGGAGTGAAGTTAAGATGGCGCTAAACGGTCAATCCTTTGCTTGCATCTTTAGAAACAGCTCTATTTCCATCTTTAATATCTTTATTTTTCCCTTTCAGGGTTGTTTTGAAGATCCTGACCTGCAGTTACATGCTGACTATGGTTCTTTGCAGGAATGGGACCCATTCTCGGGGTTTCAGGACTGGCCGCTGTTTGGCACGCTAAGGGCTCGGCCTAAGAGTCCGGCTCAGATTTGGAAGTCTAAGATCTCGGGGCTCTGGAGACAGGCGGATCAAGGGTCGGTGTCACGGCAGCACACCTGTGTGTCGTCAAGGGAGTCATAAAATCTTCTGCTGTGTGCCCAAAGACTCGGGATCTTTGAGATCTTTGGGAACAGAGCTCGGAAAAAGCGACGTAATGGACTTTCAACAACATAAACCATTGAGTTGTTTGTTATGTCTCCCTGCTCACTGGGAAAATGGAGACACCTCCTTCTCCCTTACTAGGGAGCGAGAGAGCCTGTGGTATGTCGAATGCTGGGTGATACGCAAAGTTTTTGGGGTAACTGCAAGTCTATATCTTTGCTGTTGCTTTGCTCCTTAAATTTTAAGATAGCTACAGATATGGATAAGTATGGGTCTTGCAGGAGAGTATTTAATTGGAGCACGGCAAATTATGAGAGCATTAGGCAGGAAGCAACGAGAGTTAATTGGGAACAGCAGCTTATGAGCAAGTACACATCCGACATGTGGAGCAAGTTTAAAGTCTAACTGTACAGACTACAGGACAGGTATGCTCCACTCGGAAGGACAAAGGTGGCAAGGTAAGAGTTGGAGAGAGGTGATGAATTTAGTCAAAAAGAAAAAGGAAAAGTAAGTAAAGCTTAGGCAGCTAAAATCAAACAGAACCCTTGAGGATTATAAAGAAGCCAGAAAAGCATTCAAGAAGGGAATTAGGAATTCCAGGAGGGGCCATGAAAAGTCCTTGCAAGTAGGATTATAGAAAGTCACAGGGCATTCTACACATGCATCAAGATCAAGGAGAGGGTAGGATCACTCAAGGATAAGGGGGGGAACATTTGCTTGGATGTGGAGGATGCAGGTGACGCCCTTATTGAGTACTCACCAAGGAGAATGATCTGGAGGATATGGAGATCAGTGCAGAGTGTATTAATATGCTAGACCAATAGCTTTTGTGTCCTCTCTAGCTACAGGTGAGTTCTCAGAGGACTGGCAAGTAGCTAATGTTGTTCTGTTATTCAAGAAGGCAACCAGGGATAATCCGGAAACTACAGTCTGGTGAGTCTCACATCAGTGTTCGGGGAGTTACTGGAGACAGTTCTCAGGGATAGGATTTATGAGCATTTGGGAAAACCATGGCCTAATTAGGGAGAGCCAGTCGTCTTACTAACAAGATTGAGTTTTTCAACAAGGTGATGAAGATGATTGCTGAAGGTAGAGCTATGGATGTTGTCTACATGGATTTTAGTCCAGGTTGAGTACCCCTTATCCAAAATGCTTGAGACCACAAGTGTTTTGGATTTCAGGTTTTTTTGGATTTTGGAATAGAGAATGAGATAGCTTGGGATTGCCATCATTTCTGACTCTGAATTTGACTGCTACCGGTAAGCAGTCTTTGTCTTACACTTGTTCATCACATGTATGTACTTAACAGTAAAAATTATTACATGCCAATAATATAATGTGTGCAAGGTAACAAAAGCAGCATCAGAAGAATATTGGAATCAGCCGTTGAACAACAAACAACAGCAGGCTTTCCGTCTCCATTTATGATTAAAAGTTACAGTGCATAGTACTTGTATTTTACTTTTTATTAGGCTTTATGTAATGTGTAAAGACAATCTGCATTGTAGACGTGTTCTAGTGCTAGGCTAGGTTTTGATCAGCGACGATCTTTGCAGACTCATCATTTCTCTGCTGCTTCATGATCAGTAGTCACTTTATCTTTAAAAATGTTTAAAATCTTTAAAAATTTAATGCCGTGCCTTTTCTTAAATTTCTGCAAGTAGCCTGCTCAATATTTACAATTACCTTCAATTTTCAGTTCATCACAATAGATCTTTGCTTGTTTCATGATCACATACCGTTAAGTGGCATATCCAACACTGACAAATTACTCTTTCGATACACGATCGATATCTTCATTTTTCACTTCATGCAGTGTTTTTCTATTTTTCATTAACCTCTGCTCATTATATATGTGAGGTCACTTCTCAGACTGTCTGTAGTGTGCAGAGACTTGTGCGTTACCTGGGAATCTTCCCAGTGCCTTGTGGAATTTTCCATTTGAACCATCACGTCAGTGCTCAAAAACATTTTGGACTTCCAAGGTTTACAAATTTTGGAATTTTGGATAAGGGGTACCCAACCTGTAAGGCATTTGACAAGGTTGTTCAATATTCAATAGGTTTCAATGAGATCATCCCTCGTTCTTCTGAACTCCACTGAGCACAGGCTGAGAGCCATCAAATGCTCCTCATATCTGCATGTTAACCCTTTCATTCCCAGAATCATTCTTGTGAACATCCCCTGGACACTCTCCAATGCCAGCACACCTTTTCTCAGATAAGGGGCCCAAAACTACTCACAATACTCCAAGTGCAGTCTGACCAATGCATTATAAAGCTTCAGCATTACATCCTTGCTCTTATATTTTGTCCTCTTGAAATGAATGTTAAAATTGCATTTGCCTTCCTTACCACCGACTCAACTTGCAAGTTAACCTTTAGGGAATCCTGCACAAGGACTCCCAAGTACCTATCTTTGTATCACCCGCAAACTTGGCCACAAGCCATCAATTTCATCATCCAAGTCACTGACGTACTGTATAACTTGAAAAGAAGTGCCTCACGTGCAACACCTAGTCAAAGGCCTTTTGAAAATCCAACATCCACTGACCCTCCTTTGTCTATCCTGTCTGTTATTTCCTGAAAGAATTCCAACAGATTTGTCAGGCAAGATTTCCCCTTGAGGAAACCCTGCTGACTTTGGTCCATTTTATCATGTACTCCAAGTACCCCGAAAGCTCATCCTTAATAATGGACTCCAACATCTTTCCAATCGTTAGGCTAACTGGCCAATAGTTTCTTTTCTTTTGCCTCCCTCCCTTCTTAAAGAGTGGAGTGACATTTGCAATGTTCCAGTCCTCAGGAACCATTCCAGAATCAAACGATTCTTGAAAGATCATTACTGATGCCTCCATAATCTCTTTAGCTATCTCCTACAGAACCGTGGGGTCATCTGGTCCAGGTGACCTTCAGACTTTTCAGCTTCCCGAGCACCTTCTCCTTAGTACTAGCAACTACACTCCCTTCTGCCCCCTAACATTCTTGCATACTGTTAGTACCTTCCATAGTGAAGACTACTAATTAAGTTCACCTGCCATTTCTTTGTCCCCCATTACTACTTCTTGAACATTATTTTCCAGTGGTCTGATATCCACTCTTGCTTCTCTTTACTCCATATATTTGAAAAAAACTTTTGATATTATTGGCTAGCTTCATATTTCCTCATTTCTCTTTTATGGCTGTTTAGTTGCCTTCTGTTGGTTTTTTAAAAACTACTTTTAAATGCTGCCTTTGACTTCCCTTGTTAGCCACGGTTGTGTCATCTTTCCTTTAGAATACTTCTTCATCTTTGAGATGTATCTATCATGTGTCATCCGAATTGCCTCCAGAAACTCCAGCCATTGCTGTTCTGTCATCATCCCAGCTAGTGTCCCCTTCCAATCAACTTTGGCCAGCTCCTCTTTCATGCCTCTGTAAATCCCTCTGTAATACTGATACATCTGACTTTACTTCTCCCTTTCAAACTACAGGGTGAATTCTATCATATGATCACTGCCTCCTAAGGGTTATTTTAGCTTTAGCTCCCTAATCAAATCTGGTTCATTACGCAACACCCAATCCAAAATTGCCTTTCCCCTAGTGGGCTCAACCACAAATTGTTCTCACAAGCCATCTTGTTAGACAGGCATTCTACAACTTACCTCTCTTAGGCTCCAACACCAACCTGATTTTCCCAGTCGATCTGGATTTTGAAATCCCCCAACCCTATCGTAAGATTGCCCTTTTTACATGTCTTTTCATTTGCCCTTTGTAATTTATATTCCACATCCTGGCCACAAGATGTAAGAAGCAGTAACATGAAGGCTTTTAACACAGATTCGGGAGATGCTGGCAATCCAGATTAACACACACAAAATGCTGATGGAAGTCAGCAAGACGGGCAGCATCGATGGAGAAGAATAGACCGTCAATGTTTTAGGCCCAGACCCTTCATCAGTGTTCCATGGCCCTCCTCTCTCTCTCTACACTAATCCCAACCTCATCATCAAACCCGCAAACAAGGATGTGCTGTTGTCGTCTGGTGGTCCGATCACTACCTTTAAAAAGTGCTGATGAAAGTTCTTGGCCCAAAATATTGACTGTTTATTCCTTGCCATAGATGCTTCCTGACCTTCTGAGCTCCTTCAGCATTTTGTTTGTGCTGACATGAAGGTTTTCCTGGTTTATGTGATGTTAGTTTGCAGGGACCTGGCTCAGTGCTGATCTGTGCTGTGTAAGCTGATTTAATCAGGATAGTTACAGTCCAAGTCCATTTTGCTTCAGCAGTCTTGGACCAGAGGGTTGAAGATCAGCCAGGGTTATGCTCCTGATCTGTTTGTAGTGAGTGTGTATGTAGCGCTGTAAGATCCTGGGGGGAATTCAATAGCCTACAGTACTCTCCAAGAGACTGCTCCAGGATCGCCGGTCACACCACACAAACTGCTGATGGCCTTAGGGGTGGAAACACCCTCCAAAAGGGAGAGAGAAACCACCCAACAAAAGCTGAGAAGTTCAAAGCAGCTCCTTGGATGAGAACATGGCTGGCGACAGTCCAAGATAAAGCTGAACATCATGAACTGAAGAATCTGGGTGGAGAATCGATTTAAATTTTAGGTTAGAAAGCAGAAGAGAAGAAAAGCTCAAAGACAATTAAAAAGGTAACATCAACTTTGCAATCAAAAGATTTATGAATGTTTATTGCTGTAACATTGAGATATTGTTATCACAGATTCAGCAGATTTTTATGACACACAGTTAACTCCTTTGGGCCCTGATGGGTTTACCGTTGAATTTTATAAATGTTTTGCTTCTTTATTGATTCCCTGGCTCTATAAGGTTTTTGAGGCTTCTTTGAAACTTGGTAAACTTCCGGAATCTTTTAATAGAGCATCAATTTCTTTAATACTAAAGAAGGATAAAGATCCTGCTCAATGTGCATCTTATAGACCAATATCTTTATTAAATGTTGATTCTAAAGTCTTTTCTAAGTTATTAGCAAATAGACTAGAAAAAGTACTTCCTTCTATTATTTCGGAAGACCAAACGGGTTTTATTAAAGGTCGTTACTCTTTTTATAATATTCGTACATTGTTAAATATCGTTTATACTCCCTCACAAAATGTTCCTGAGTGTGTTATTTCTTTAGATGCCGAGAAAGCTTTTGATAGAGTAGAATGGCCTTATTTATTTAAGGTGCTTGAAATGTTTAATTTTAGCCTGAAATTTATATCCTGGATTAAACTGTTATATCACTCCCCTGTAGCCTCGGTTCGTACTAACTCTTTAAACTCACCTTTTTTTCCTCTCTTTCGTGGTACTCGACAAGGCTGTCCTCTTAGTCCCCTATTATTTGATATTGCATTAGAACCTCTTGCAATTGCTATTCGAGGATCTTCAAATATTACTGGGATAACTCGGGGATTAAAGTCCCATAAATTATCACTCTATGCTGATGATTTACTTTTATATATTTCTAATCCTGAAAGATCTATTCCTGCTGTTTTAGAGTTATTAGCACAATTTGGTCTTTTCTCAGGTTATAAATTAAATCTTAGTAAGAGTGAACTTTTTCCGATTAATAAACATCTTCCCTTATATTATAAATTTCCATTTAAATTGATTAATAATTACCTTTCATATCTTGGGATTAAAATTACTTGTAAACATAAAGATTTATTTAAGACTAACTTTTTACCATTAATAGACCATATTACTCAACTTTCATCTAAATGGTTTCCTTTATATTTAACTTTGATTGGTCGTATTAATGTAGTTAAGATGTTTTTTTTGCCAAAATTTTTATATGTGTTTCAGGCATTACCAATTTTCGTTCCTAAATCTTTTTTTGATAAAGTCGACTCTAAAATTTCTTCATTTATTTGGCAGAATAAGAATCCGAGACTGGGTAAAATACATTTACAGAAAGCTAAGAGAGATGGAGGTTTAGCATTACCTAACTTTAGATTTTATTATTGGGCTATTAATATTCGACATATGAAATTTTGGTTACTTGACCGGGATATACTATCTATTCCTAAATGGGTAGCATTGGAATTACAATCTGTTCAGGGTTATACACTTGGTTCTATTTTAGGTTCATCTCTTCCTTTTGATTCGAAACGCCTTAAGCAGGTCTCTAACCCGATCGTTAAATATGCTTTGCGTATTTGGTTTCAATTCAGAAAATTTTTTGATCTTAATCAATTCGGGTTAGCGATTCCTATTTTAGGTAACATATTTTTTCCTCCCTCTTTTACGGATCGCCCTTTTCAAACTTGGAAGACTAAGGGTATTTTACGGTTTTTGGATTTATTTTTAGATGGTTCCCTTATGTCTTTTGAACAATTATCTAATAAATATAACCTATCAAGAATACATTTTTTTAGATATTTACAAGTTAGAAATTTTCTAAGTACTATACTTCCTTCTTTTCCAATGCTTCCTCCTATATATATTTTAGATTCGATAATTAACCTTAATCCATGTCAGAAAGGTGCATCGGCTATGATTTATAATATTATTATGAAACTCAGGAAAGCTCCATTTGATAAGATTAGGGTAGATTGGGAACAGGAATTGGGGCTTACCATTTCTGTGGATGATTGGGGGCAGATTTTACAATTAGTTAATACTTCTTCTATTTGTGCTAAACATTCCCTAATTCAATTTAAAGTGGTGCATAGAGCACATATGTCCAAAGATAAGTTAGCGCGTTTTTACTCCCATATTAATCCTTTCTGTGATAGATGTTCGGGGCAGATAGCCTCTTTAACTCATATGTTTTGGTCTTGCCCTACTTTGGAAACTTTTTGGAGAGATATTTTCAATATTATTTCTAAGGTATTAAATATAGATATCTCTCCTCACCCTATTACTGCTATCTTTGGACTACCTAAAATTTCTAGTAATCTTTCCCCTTCAGCCCGTAGAATGATTGCATTTCTTACTTTAATGGCGAAAAGATGTATTTTACAACATTGGAAAGAGCTTAATGCTCCAACTACCTTTTTTTGGTTTTCTCAGACGATTTTATGTTTGAATCTGGAGAAAATTAGAAGTAACCTTCATGATTCTTCATTTAAATTTGAACAGATTTGGGGACCTTTTATTCGATATTTTCATTTAATGTAATATTTACCCTTCTTGTTTTTTTTTCACTGTTTTAATGGAGGTCGGGATTGAGGACGTGATTTTAAGTTTAACTCTGTTTAGTTTCAAGTTAGCCCATTGCTTTGCTTTGCTTTTAGTTAGTTGCACGGTGGGTTTTTTTTTGGGGGGGTTTTTTTCTTTTTTTTTCCATTGATATATATAAAATCTAGTATACTATTATGTTATTTTGGTTTCTTATGCTTAAATTACATTGTTTGTAGTATTTTCTTTTTGGTATTGTTATCTTTTGGAATTTTATTATACTTTAACATTGTATTAATGTTTATATGGCTTACCTTTTTTGTATACTTACTCAATAAAAAGATTTAAAAAGAAAGTTAACTCCTTTGGACAAGTTGCAACATGTTTAAAATAGAGGAGCTATAGACTGAGAAACAGAGTACCTGCATGGAAAGCAAGTTGTCAGCTAATGTTGGAGTAACGTAGTGGATAGCACAATCGCTTTACAGCATCATTGATCAGGGTTCAGTTCCCACTGCTGTCTGTAAGGATTTTTACATTTTTCCCAGGACCATGTGGGTCTTCAGTTTCCTCCCACGTTCCAAAGACCTAAGTTTAGGGCTAGGGTTAGTAGGTTGTGGGCATACGATGTTGGTGCTGGAAGCATGGAAACACTTCCAGGCTGCCTGTCACAATACTCACTGATTTGATTTGATCAGCCAGCTCAGAGGCATTCAAGTCTGGAGACCAAGAAAACTACACAAGGTATAAGTGTGATCTCCGAAAAACCATCTCACGGGTGAAGTGAAAATTCCGGACCAAATTTGAATCAGTAAGGGATGCTCGGCAGCTGTGGTGGAGCTTGGATGCTATCACATCCTACAAACTTAAATCAAACAATGGGAGACAGTAGGGCTTTGCTTCCAGATGGGTTCAGTGCCCTCGATGCACACTTTGACTGTCAGAACATGGAGAAATCATCGCGAACCCCCCACGTCCCTCGGTGATCCTGTCATAGTTCGGCCCGTGAAGTCCGCATTCCGGTTCATGGTCCGGTCCATCGCTCCCTACTCCAGGTTTTCCAGGTTTTCCAGTTTTCCTCAGTTTCTGTTGAGGCAGCTGATTCTCGTTTGGGCTGGCTTCATAAATAGCTTCAGGATTCAGCCTCTGGCTGCTGGACTGTTCCCTTCCTTTCCTTCTGTATCCCTGACAGTTGCCACGGCAAGTTCCCTTGGCGGCCACCCCAGCCCTGCGTCCTAAAAAGGGTCCAGCCTTGCGTCCTGAAAACCATCCCAGCTGCTGCGCTCAAGAAAGGAGCCCGGCCCTGCTTCCTGGAAAGCATCCTGGCCCTGTGTCCTAGAAGGGTTCCGGTGGCTCCAAGCCCCAACAAGGAGTCCCGGCTCCGAGCCCAAGAAAGAGTCCAGGCTCTGAGCCCCACCAAGTACCCAAGAACCAGCCAAGCCCAGTCCAAGGGCCGAGCCCAGCCAAGTATCCAAGAGCCAAGCCAAGCCGGGTCCTGGAGCCATGTCCAGTCCAGAAGTACCTCGTCCAGTCCAAGAGTCAAGAGCCGAGCCCAGCCGAATCCAGAGTTCCATGCCCAGCCCAGTGCTGGAGTACCTTGTCCCGTCCTGGAGTCTCTCATCGCACCCAAGAACCTCTCCTTGTCCAAGCCTCGTCCTAGAGCCTCGTCCAGTCCATGTCAAAGCTTCATATTCCCTGTACTATTTTTGTGTCTCGTCTGTTCCTCATCCCGAGTCCTCGCCTGGATCCGGATTCCGAGCCTGAGTCAAGACCCATGCTCCGGGTCCCTATCCAGTCTCTGGCTCGGAGTCCTAGTCCAGGCTCCTTGTTTCAAGTTCCTCGTCCAGGTCCTACGCTCCCAGTTCAAGTCCTAGCCCAATTCCGGTGTCCTTATTTCATCCTGGGGCTGTGTCCATGTTCAGCATCTTTTCCTCCCGACTTCCCTTGCCTTCTTGACACTCCTACTCCAGTTCCTAGTACTTCAGTATCTGTGTCTTGCATTTGGGTCCGCCACCAGCGCCCCCTTATGACAGATCCAATGATCTCAGTCTCTGAAGCTGATGTGCAGGCTGCCTTCAGGAGGGTGAATCCCTGGAAAGGACGGAGTACCTGGCCATGTACTAAAGACCTGTGCTGATTAACTGGCTGGTGTGTTTACTAAGATCTTTAACCTCTCACTTTGCCATTGTGTTGTACCCACCTGCTTCAAGCAGGCTTCAATTATACCGGTGCCCAAGAAGAGCATGGTGACCTACCTTAATGACTATCACCCTGTTGCACTTACATCCACAATGCCAAAGTTTTTTGAAAAGCTGGTGATAAAACATATCAGCTCCTGCCTGGAGATGACTTGTATCCACTCCAATTTGCCTACCTGAGCAGCAGGTCAACAGCAGATGCCATCTCATTGACTCTTCACTCAACGCTGAAACATCTGGACAGCCAAGATGCAGCATGCCCATTTTTGACTACAGCTCAGCTTTCAATATCATCATCTCCTCAAAACTAATCTCTAAGCTTCAAGACCTTGGCTTCAATATCTACTTGTGCAATTGGATCCTGGATTTCCTTACTTGTAGACCTGAATAAGTTCAGATTGGCAAGACCATAAGACATAGGTGCATAATTCAGCCATTTGGCCCCTTGAGTCTGTTCCGCCATTCAATCATGGTTGACCCTTTTTTTTCCTCGTCCTCAATTCCAGTTCCTGGCCTTCTCCCCGTAACTTTTCATGCCATGTCCAATTAAGAACCTCAACAGCATCCCTTCTATTATCTCCATCAACACAAGTGCACTACAGGGATGTGTGCTTAGCCCTCTGCTCTACAAGGGGTGATTGATAAGTTCGTGGCCTAAGGTAGAAGGAGTCAATTTTAGAAAAACTAGCACATTTATTTTTCAACATAATCCCCTCCTACATTTACACACTTAGTCCAGTGGTTATGGAGCATACGGATCCCTTCTTTGTAGAAGTCGGAGTCTTGGACCTCCAGAAAGTGGTCCACAGCAGGGTTGATTGATATGTTCGTAGCCTAAGGTAGAAGGAGATGAGATATTAACTTCAAACTTTCTGCATAATCATTCAAAGAGTTGAAATGTATGTCCATGTAACGAAAGCTGTATAACTCATCTTCCCCTACCTCAGGCCACAAACTTATCAATCACCCCTGCTGTGGACAACTTTCTGGAGGTCAAGACGCTTACTTCTACAAAGAAGGGATCTGTATGCTCTATGACTGCTGGACTAAGTGTGTAAATGTAGGAGGGGACTATGTTGAAAAATAAATGTGCCAGGTTTTCTAAAATTGACTCCTTCTACCTTAGGGCACGAATTTATCAATCACCCCTCGTAGTCGCTTTACACCTATGACCGTGTGGGCCGAACCAAATGTGGCGATGAATCAGCATACAGGAGGGAGGTTGAAAATTTGGCTGAGTGTTGTCAATGTCAGCAAAACCAAGGAACTGATTATAGACTCCAGGAGAGGAAAACCAGAGGTGCATGACCCAGTCTTCATTGGAGGATCAGAGGTGGACAGGATTAGCAACTTTAAATTCCTGGGTATCAATATTTCAGAGGACCTGTCCTAGACTCAGCACATTGTGAAGAAAGTATGGCAACACCTTTGGAGTTTGTGTGACATCTAAAGATTTGGCATGACATCTAAAACTTTGACAAACTTCTATGGATGTGTAGTGGAGTGTATATTGACTGGCTGCATCACAGCCTGGTATGGAATCACCAATGCCTTTAATGGAAAATCCTAGAAAAGGTAATAGATCCTTTCCAGGTTATCATATGTAAAGTCCTCTCAACTACCGAGCACATCTACATGAAACACTGTCATAGGAAAGCAGGATCCATCAGCAGAGATCCACACCACCTTGACCATGCTCTTTACTTGCTGCTGCCATCAGGTAGAAGGTACGGGAGCCTCAGGACTCATGCCACCAGGTTCAAGAACAGTAACTGCCCCTCAACCATCTGGCTCTTGAATAAAAGAGGATAGCTACACTCACTTGGCCATCCATTGAAATGTTCCGACAATTAATGATCTCGCTTTAAGGATTCTTTATCTCAGCATCTCATGTTCTCATTATTTATATTTGCACCTGCACAGTTTTTTGCCTTCTGCACTCTGGTTGATCTTGCACTGATCCTGTTATAGTTACTATTCTATAGATTTGCTGAGTATGCCCACTACAAAATGAATATCAGGGTTGTATATGGTGACATGTATGTACTTTGATAATAAAATTTACTTTGAACTTTGAATGTTGGACTTTGATATAAATGGCATATTTGGCTCTATATTTTGACGTTTCCATGTACATGCGACAAATAAAGCCAATCTATATTATAAATAAAGTGTGTTCTGATCAGTTAACTTGATCAGTAATGAGATTGGATGATGATGATGGCTGGTTCTTTTCTTGTAAAGATCAGGAGGGAAGAAGAGTTGTCAGCAGTGACAGCACGATGTTAGTGACTGTGGAGGCCAATTCTGGATCTGCAGACTCTGGAGTAGTAGGGACACAGGAGCAGCTGGGATGAGGGCGATTGGGTAGTAGGATCCTTCCTGCATCTCCTCTTCTCTTCAGCAGTCGCTGTTCTGGAATCCTCAAAATTCTTGGATCAGCGTTCTCCAGTGGTCTCTGTCACAAGCTCGCTGCTGCCACTCATTGACCTCAATTTGCCTGAGAGAGCTTCTGCTGAAGTTGGCCTTTGTACCTCTAGTGCCGGGCACAACAATCTCTCTTGCCCTGAGAGAGTTCTCCGCAGAGAATTGCTTTTGGTAACCTGGAGTTTTCCGTGTGAGACACATGGCCCGACCAGTGGACCTGCTTGAGCAGCAAAGTGGCTTCAATATTTGGAAGCTGGTCTTCGCCAGGACCTCGTTGTTGGAGACACGATCCTGCCAGCTGATAGCACTGATGGAAGCCCTCGAGCAACGACCCACTCTCAAGCTACTATATTCTGACGACTGTGCTCTTCTCACGCACACAGAGGACGCACTGCAGGCCGCAATCACTCAGTTTGTCAAGGCTGCAAGGGCTCTCAGGTTAACAGTCAGCCTGAAGAAAACAATGATTCTCCATTAGGAGCCCCCTTGTGGTGTTTACAACTCACCTCAGATAACCATTGATGACCACCCTCTCACTACGGTTGAGCAGTTCACCTGCCCAGGCAGCGTCATTTCCAATGACACTATGGTAGTAAGGGACATTGACAATCGATTCGCCAGAGCCAGCAGTGCCTTTGGGCGCCTCCAGAAGCATGTGTAGAAGAACCATCAGCTGCATCTGTCCACAAAAATCCAGCTATACAGGGCTGCCACTGCTCCAAAGCCTGGGTCTTGTACAATAAGATAATATGACAAATAAAGCTCATCTTTATTGTTATCTTTAAAGACAGTGTTAGTGCAATCTGACATGCGATCAATGAAGGTGACATTTTTCTCTGAATTTTGAACACAGGCTTTACTCTCATTTGGAATTAAGGTTATTGATGTCTGTCATTTTGTCAGGTTGATACCTTAATGGATTGGCTTTTATTTAACTAACAAAGACAGTGGCAATAATAGCAAAGAGAGAGAAATGAACATTTCTTCTGCAGAAGGAAGCAGATTTGACCATAAAACCATAATGAAGTAGATTGGGCCAGGCCAATTTTCCTGCCTTCTCCCCAAAACATTTGACACCCTTACTAATTAAATACTTATCAACCTCCACTTTAAATATACACACTTGTGGCAATAAATTATATACTGACTAAAGAAATTCCTCCTCATCTCTGTTCGAAAGGGATGTCCTTCTATTCTGAGGTCCAAGACTCCTCCGTTATTGGAAACATCCTCTCCACATCCACTCTATCAATATTTGTTAGGTTTCAATGAATGTTTGAGAACCAGGCAATGTTAGAAGCTGGAACACATATGACATTGAAGTATCTGTTCAGCAAGGTAGATTTTAGTGGAATGTAAGTGCTGTCACTAATAGAAATCACAAATACTGTGCATCTGGTCCATAAAGACAATGCATAATGACTGCACTAACTCATGTTGATCTTTGGCTATTAATAACTGCAGGAAGCACTAATCACAATTACCAGTCAATACAATGTATTTATCAAATCCCTTGAAATATGTAGTTAACTCAAAGCAGAGAGGCCATAGCCATACATCTGATGGTAAGGTTATCAGTATTAGTAACACTAGCATTGTCGTAGTTTAAAATGAGTAACAACTTCTTGCATAAAGAGAGAGTTGGATAAATGCAAATTTCAAAGTTTGAAGTAAATTTCAATATAAATTTGAAAGTAAGTAAGAACAAGGTTGTAATGCTAAGGCTTTATAAGGTTTGGTCAGACCACACTTGGATTATTGTGAGCAGTTGTGGGCCCCTTATCGAAGAAAAGATGTGCTGGCATTGGAGAGGGCCCAGAGGAGTTTCATGAGAATGATTCTGAGAATGAAGGGTTAACATATGAGGAGTGTTTGCCGGCTCTGGGTCTGTACTCGCTGGAGGTCAGAAGGATGAAGGGGGGATCTCATTGAAACCTATTGACCAAGACAGAGTGGGTGCAGAGAGGATGTTTCTTATCATGGGTAAGTCTTGGACCAGAGGGCACAGCCTCAGAATAAAAGGGCATCCATTTAGAACAGAGATGAGGAGGAGGAATTTCTTTAGCCAGAGGGAGGCGAATCAGTGGAAATCATTGCCACAGGTGGCTGTGGAGGCCAAGTCATTGAGTGTATTTAAACTGGAGGTTGATATGTTCTTGATTAGTCAGGGTGTCAAAGGATATGGGGAGAAAGCAGAAGAATAAGGTGGAGAGGGATAATAAATCAGCCATGATGGAATGGTGGAGCAGACTTGACGGGGCAATAGGCCTATTGCTATTTATTTATATTTCCATTTGCATAGTTTGTTCACGGTTTACAGTTCTGATGTTTATAGTTTATGGTTACTGTTCTGTAGATAGATTTGCTAAGTATGCCTGCAAGAAAAAGAATCTCATGGTTGTATGTGGTGACATGTATGTACGCTGATAATAAATTTTACTTTGAACTTTGAATTCTGCTCCTATGTCTTTTGTCTTATGTCCAATGGTAAATTTATCATCAGATACTACTTGAGATTCTTGTTCTTGCAGGCATTTACTGGAAAAGAAATACAATAGAATTTATGAAAAACTACACGTCACAAAGACTGACAAACATCCAACTTGCCAAAGGGCACAAATTCTGCCAACAATAAATAAAAAAGTAAATAAATAGTGCTGAGAACATACGTCCGTGAAAGTGAGTCAATAGATTGTGGAATTAGTTCAGTGCTGAGATGTGTGAAATTACCTTCGCTAGTTCAGGTTGTTGGGGAGTACCTGAATAAGAGGAGTTTAAAGAGAGCTGGGATAAATGCAGGTAAACGGCACATAGTCAGCATAGATAAGTTGGGCTGAAGGGCCTGTTTCCATGCTGTATAACTACAACTCAAACAAGTTAATTAACTCGTCCCAGTTAATTATTTAACAGATTATTTCCTGTTTTCATTCACATTAGAGCCTAAAGCCAGACTAGAGCCTTTATAAGACACCAGTCAGGCCACACTTGGAGTATTCTCAACAGTTTTGGGCCCCATATCTCAGAAAGGATGTGTTATCATTGCAGAGAGTCCAGAGGAGATTCACAAGGATAATTCTGGGAAGGAAAGGGTTAACATTGGAGCAGTGCTTGGCAGCTTCGGACCTGTACTCACTAGAAGTTAGAAGAATGCAGGGGGATCTCAATGAAACCTACTGAATGTTGAAAGGACTAGATAGGGTGGATGTGGAGAGGATGTTTCCTCTGGTGGAGGTATCCAGAGCTAGAGGGCACAGCCTCAAAATTGAGGGGTGACTCTTCAGAACAGATGTAAGGGGGAAGCTTTTTAGCCAGAGAGTAGTGAACCTGTGGAATGCACTGCTATAGACTGCGGTGGAGGCCAAGTCTGTGTGTATATTTAAGGCAGAAGTTGATAGTTTCCTGATTGGTCAGGGCATCACAGGATATTGTGAGAAGGCAGGTGTATGGGGTTGAGTGGGATCCCGGATCAGCCATGATGGAATGGCGGAGCAGACTTGATGGGCTGAATGGCCTAATTCTGCTCCTATATTTTATGGTCTTATTACAATCTCCTCACCATCCAAAACATAAGGAAAGCTGGAAACCTGGAGAAACACGCACAGAATGTCGGAGGAACTCAGCAGGTCAGGCACTATCTATGGAGAGGAATAAAGAGTTGCTGTTTCAGGCTGAGACCCTTCCGCAGGTTTGAAAAGGAAGGGGGGAAGTGTTTCTGCCTTTTTTCCAGTACTGATGAAGGGGTCTTTTCTGTTGCCTCCACTACCAGATGGAAAAATGGTGAGGGTAATACTTACTCCTTGGTAGTGTGTTAGCTGAGATGATACAGTATATGGATGTGTAGAGTCATTGAGTCATGCAGCATGCAAACAGGCCCTTTGGCCCAACTCAACCATTTTGTGCAAGATGCTCACCCAAGTCAGTCTCAGCTGTCTGTGCCTGAGACATTTCTCTTCAAACCCTTCCCATCCATTACCTGTTCTAATGTCATTCAAATGTTTCAACTGTACACACCTCCACCACCTCCTCTGCCAGCTTGTTCCACACACCCCTTCACCTACTCCATGGTGTTATTTGAAAAAGTTTGGGTGTGTTTTTCTCCTGTGGCACAATAGCAAAGCAGTTGATCTTATGCCAGCCAGGTTCAATTCTCACCGCAGTCAGGAAGGAGTTTGTACATTCTCCCTGCGAGGGCTTCCTCTCACATTCCAAAGACACATGGGTTAGTCGGTTGTAGGCATGCTGCTGCCCCAGCTCATCCTCGGATTGTACTGGTTGCAAACAATACACTTCACTGTACGTTTCAAGGTCCATGTGACAAATAAAGCTAATCTTTATTAATCATTAATTTCTAATAACTTCTGTATGATTAGTATCAGCATTGGCTATAAAGAGTCGATGTTTCAGGGTGAGACCAGTCAGCGGGTTTGAACTGCTTTGCTACCCATGGATCCTTGCTGCCGTGTATGAAATAATTGTGTCACAACAGTGATTTCATTCTGGAACCAAACTGCTTGAGATGCTTTGTGAGAATCCTGCAGCTTTAATTGATGCCGGATAAAAATCTTGTGCTGATCATCTTCTTTTCCTTTGCTGGTGCTGGTGAGACACCTCATCTTGAATATTGCCCAAAGTGGGGCCAAGTTCTCATTTACAGTGAAAAAACAATCACAGTACTCAGGATCCTGCAACTTCAAAAATGGGTAATGGATAATCTAAGGAGCTATATTATGTCAGCAAAGACTCTTGCAAATTTCTATAGGTGTTACAGTGATAAGTATTCTAAATGCCTGCTCATCACAGCCTGGTATGAAGGCTCTAATGCACAGAATTGCAAAAGGGCTACAGAGGTTTGTAAGCTCAGCCAACTCTCTCATGGGTACACATCTCCGCAATAGTAAAGACATTTTTAAAGAGGCTTAAAGATTAGCTTTATTTGTCACATGTGCACTGAAACACCACTACATATATAGAGGTATACAAGGTGATAACAGGCATAGATCAAGTGGACATTTAAGGGACTCCTAGGTAGGTGCATGAATGAAAGAATAAATGGAAGACTATGTGGGAGAGATGGGTTAGATTGATCGCGGAGTAGATGTAGGTACATCTTCGAGGGCTGAAGGTCCTATACTGTGCTGTGTTGTTCTTTGTTCTATTTTCTATGAAATGTGCCATTTGCATCAATGGCCAACACAATTTGAATATGTTCTGGGACAGCTCAATAATATGCTCACAGCTTACTAACTCTAGTTGATATCTGTATTTAGAACGTGGGAGGAAACCGGAGGACCTGAAAGAAACCGATGTGATCGTGGGGGAATGTAAAAACTCCTTACAGAGAGCAGTGAGAGGTGGTACCTTGAGAAGGTGGCATCCCTCACTATCTGAGACATAGCATCTTTGCACTGAGGAGGATGTCCAGGAGCCTGAAGACGCATAATGAATGTTTCAGGGACAGCTTCTTCCTCTTCGCTATCAGATGGTTTTTCTCTCTGCTGTGAGCCATTGGGCTGGATCAGGTTTCCAGGTTGTCAAATGATGATATATTTCATTGCAAATATGCAGTGGGGAACTGAGTAGCCTCCTGGCATAACATGTTACAGGTGGGAAGGGTGGTGGCTTCATGCTAACATGGAATTTGTTTCTTACTTTTCTAATACTGGGGTTTGGGACCCCAAGTTATTTTTCAGAAATATTTTACTCCATTTGATCCTTTTTTCACAAAATTGCTCCTGGAATATTACATAGTTATGGGAGGTTGAGGTGTTAGGAGAGAGTGCAGATGTTCATTAGTGGAATTGATTGGAAATTTCTCTTGTCATTTCCATGAGCCTCATTGTTTAACAGGATATTCTTCATATCATTGTCCTGTGTAAAACATTTTTCCTTCTTCTACAGAAGTGTTGAGGAATTATTATTAGTAAATCCATGGATGACATGAAAAATGTCTGTGTTGTGCATAATGAAGAATGTTTCCTATGTTTTGCAGCAGGATGTACTGTAGATTCATTGAAAAATTGGAATGTTGGCAGATAGAATTAACAAATGTAAAGAGATACACTTTGAGAAGTCAAATAGCCATATGACATAGACTGCAGAGTAGACACAATGGGCTGAATGGCCTAATTCTGCTCCTATGTCTTATAATCCATGCTCTTTTTATTTCATTCTTGTGAGGATGAAAATGTATATTTAGCTCAATCACCCTTTATCCAGGCAAAATATTTTCATTTTATGCATGGTAGTGTAGGTTTTCATAAACAAAATGGTAGAGGTGTTTTAAGTTTAAGGGGAACTGTAACAACTCAATTTATTGTCAACTAAATGCAGAACTCAAAGCTCAGTAACAGTACTTCATCACATCATTACAGCCTCTTAAAGTGAACCCCAACTCCATGTCAGTGGTTGTGAATTATACATGGTCACAAGCTTCATTCGGAAGTGTATTGAAGACATTGTTTTCCAAAAATTGGTGCAGGTCTACCCAAACCAGAAGCCTTGGATAAATCATGAAGTGGGTCTTGCTCTCAGCGCAGGGGGTAAAGCCTTCACCTCCGGAGACCAACAGAAGCTCAAGAGATGCCACTATGATTTTCACAGAGCCATCAAGGTGTCAAAATAGCAACACAGGGACAAAATCTAGTCACAACCCTGCGACAATGACACACATGACGTATGGCAAGGACTGCACACCATCGTGGACTTCAAGAGGAAATACAGCAGTACAGCCAACACTGCTGCCACGCTCCTGGATGAGCTAAATGTTTTTTACGCTCGATTCAAGGTAGATAGAAGTGAACCCCTGAGGAGTGCCACCGATGAGACCTGCTCCTTGATCATCTCCGAGGCTGAGGTACGTAGAGCATTCCAACATATCAACAGCAGGACCAGACGGCATCCCAGAGCACGTTCTTAAAGTGTGTGCTGAACAGCTGGCTGGTGTATTTACGGACATTTTAATCTCTCCCTCTCCCAGTGTGTAGTGCCCTCCTGTTTCAAATCATCCATCATTGTTCCTGTACCTAAGAAAACCAAGGTGGCATGCCTGAAAGACTGGCGTCCTGTCGCACTCACCTCAATAATAAGCAAATGCTTTGAGAGGCTGGTTAAAGATTACATCTGCATCTTGCTACCACCCACACTGGACAGAACCGATCTACTGACCGTAGCCACAGCACTACACACTGTCCTCACTCACCTGGAGAAGAGAGATGCATAGGTTAGAAAGCTGTTCCTGGACTAAAGCTAACCTAAAAACAATTCAGAATATTGATGAACAGAGGGATCTGAGATTTCAAAACCATTGTTCCCCGTGAGTGGCAACACAGGTAGACAGAGTAGTGAAGAAGGCACACGGCATATTTGCCTGAATAGGGTTGCAGCATAGCCTTTGCTGCTGGAGGATTCAGATTCAGATTTATTTATCACATATACATTGAAACATGCTGTGAAATGTGCCATTTGCATTAATAGCCAACACACCCGAGGATGTGCTGGGAGCAGACCACAAATGTCACCACACATTCCAGCGCCAACATAGCATGCCCACAATGCTCATGTCTCCTGGGACCCATTGACATGGATCAGCCCAACATCCACAGGTGTCCTTAATCAGCCATCCACATCGCTGGCCGAGAGCAGAGCAGAGGCCTAAACCGTGGATGTCCTTCATCACCTGTCTATGTCATTGGACTTCAAGTGCAGAGTGAAGCATTGACCACTAACGTCTCCATGTCCCTGTTCCTAAACCCTAATCTGACCTTGAAACCTTCCCCCACCCCCATCCATCCAGAAAACCATCCCAATGAACTTAAAATGACTAAGTATGAGCCATTATCTTGATGGAGGAGGAGGAGGTGGAGTCAATTACTGAAGTTAAGAGCCACTTAAATAGGAAAGGCAGAGAAGGACATGCAGGCAAGTGGATTAGAGCAGATAGGAAGGAAAGTTGGCACTTCTGTGGAGCACTGAAGGGACCATTTTTATGTTTTGTGGCTCTAAGATTGGAGCTCCAGATTATCAAATTTAAAAGCTTTGGGTCCTGTACTTTCAATCTCACTGAGTGGAACAACAGTACTACAAAGGGCTCTCTGATGAGAAAAGTCTTAGTCTACTGCTTCTGGAACTTGTATCATGCAACATCCACCAAATACAACATTTTTTTTTGTAAACTCTTCTGATATCCCCTACTCTGGTGCGATAGTGACCAGAGACAGTTAAACAAATATCCTGCAAAGTTGCTGCTGCTGTGAAGTAATGATCAATAAACTGTGAATAATCGAAACATTGAAATCAAACACAAGGGATTCTTTCATCTCCATCTCTTACTTCATGGGAGCGGAACAAGGGCTTCAAGAAGCCCAGTCCGGATTGAAGAACAGAGGATTCAGACTCACTGAGTTGTTTTCAAACGGTTCCAGTGATACAATTTGGCAGTAGGCTCTCGTACTTTTGACACTTTAATCAATATTTTGAATTACAATCGTACTTTTATCTAAGTATCACTGTTCCACTTCAAAAATATCACTTTCTTGCCACAGTAGCAAAATATTGCTGCTTGTATATGGCTAAACTATAAACTAGAATGATTCAGCAGATTACGGAGTAATTGGTTTATTAAAGTCACATGTATTGAAATACAGTGGAAAACTTTGTTTTGCATACAGATCATACAAAGTTCAAAGTACATTTATTATAAAAGTACAGTATGTGTGCATCATACAACCTTGAGAATCATCTCCTTACAGGCAGCCACAATACAAAGAACACATAAAAAAGACTGTCGAACTCCCAATGTGCAGAGAAAAAAAACGAATTGAGTAAACAACAAAAGTAGCAAATAGCACTCAGAATAAAAGTGAGCCCTATCACATCAGTGCATTAAGATAGCACAAAGAAAAACACCAACAGAATGCCCAATAAATTGTTACTGTTACAGAGAAGGTGCAGTGCAGGAAGATACTAAGATATGTAAGGGCCACAATGAGGTAAATTGTGAGGTAAAGAGTCCATCTTCTTGCTCTAGGGGACCATTCAACAGTGGGATAGAAGCTATTGAGGTTCAGGAATAGCGACTTCCCTTCAACCATTTGGTTCTTGAACCAACCAGCAAAATCCTAATCACTAGTGTTCGCAACATCATGGTGAGTTTGCGTACAAAATGGACATTGTTGTTCTTTGTTCCAACTGTGTTCTTTCTTGGAAGGAATGTTTGTTTTTTTGTTCTAATTATGTTCTTTCCTTTAAGAATTGTGTATAATTTATGCCCTACTTGTGAATGAGGCTCATATGATTCTGTGTCAGTGATGCAGCTGCGAGTGCATACTGTACATGTAATTGTGCATATAACGACTTTCACTTTATCGGGGTATATGTAAATTGGAGGTTGGTAGGCTCTTAATTAGCAAAGGCATCAAAGGTTACAGGGGGAAGGCAGGAGAATGCAGGTGAAAGGGATAATAAATCAGTCAAGATTAAATGGCAGAGCAGATTCGATTGTCTGCATGGTCTAATTTTGCTCCTATTGTCTTACGGTCTTTATCCTTGAGACTGGTGGAATGTGCTTTCTGGCTCTTGTATTTTCTGCCCAGTCTATGGAGGAAGGAGCTGAGTTATTGTTTCAGTTCGATGACCTTTCAAGCTAGAACTGAATCTGCCATTTCTTCTGCCACCATTTTGTATTTGTTCCCATTTGGGGCTGGTCATTGGTCACAGTTTCTTTTCATTCTTTCCTGAGTAAATAAGTTCTTGATAGCTCCTGACAATCTATACTGTCCATAGCTCTTGCTCTAAAATCATTGTACAGTCTGGATTTTCATTCTGTGTTGTTCTTATGTTTTATATAACTTTGATGTACTATTGCATGGAATGGCAGAACCTTTAACACAGAGAAGTACAGCTCAGGAACAAGCTCTTCTGCCCACATGCTGTGCTGAACCAACTAAAAAGTAAATCAAAAATCTCCAAAAACTAATCCCTCCATCTTCCTCATATCCATGTGCCAAGCTAAATATTTCTTCATAGTCTCTAATGTATTTGCCTCCACCACCACACCATGCAGTGCATTCCAGGCATCCATCACTCTCTGAATAAAAAACTTACCCCTCACATCCCCTTTGAACCTACCCCCTCAACTTCAATGCATGCTGTCTGGTATTAGACATTTATACCCAAGGAAACAGATACTCTCTGTCTCCTCTATCTATGCCTCTCATAATCTTGTAAACGTCTAACAGATCTCCCCTCAGCCTCTGACACTCTAGAGAAAACAACCCAAGTTTATCCCGCCTCCCATGATAGCACATGCCCTCTAAATCAGGCAACATCCCATAAACCTCTTCTGCACCCTCTCCAAAGCCTCAACATCCTTTCTACAGAGGGTTGACCAGAACTGTACACAATACTCCAGATGCGGCCTAACCTGGGTTTTACAAAGTTGCAACATAACCTCTTCACTTTTGAACTCAACGCCTCGACTAATAAAGCAAGCATTCCATCAGCCTTCTTAACCACCTTATCAATCTGTGTAGCCACTTTCAAGGAGATATGAACTTGGATCCCAAGATCTCTCTGCAACACTGTTAAAGATTTTGCCCTTAACAGTATACTGTCTCCTTGCATTTGCCCTACCAGAGTGCAACATCTCACATTTATCTGGGCTAAACTCCATCTGTAATTTCTTAGCCCATAGCTGCATCTGTCACTGATCTGTTTGGATGGCTCACAAACAATGGCTCAGTGCACTGCGTATGAATCAGAATCAGAATCAGGTTTATTATCACCGGCATATGACGTGAAATTATGCAAGCAGTATGCAAGACAAGTTTTCCACTGTATCTCGGTACATGTAGCAATAAATCAGTTTACCAATTTATTGCTTTGATCTCATCCTCACTACCCCACCTCCCATACTTTACTGCCTAGCATATTACCGGATACCCTTGGATATTTAATTTAACAATCACCTTCACCCACATTTTTACAATGGTCTGTGGATCAATCCGCTTCGTATGGATTGATGCCACAGGTTCATTGGCCTTGCTTCAAATATTATCATTCAACCATAATAGATACACAGAACAAAACAGTGTTCCTGCCAGGCCAAGGTGAGAAACAAACAAATTAACAAGCAAAGAAGCATATTCATGTGAAAAATATATATATAATCCAAGAACCTCAGTGACATCTCCTGAAATTGATGGTACTATGAGCTAACTGTTCATATTATTGTGGTTCTTTTAGAACCTAGTGAGTTCTGTGTCCTTTGACTTTTTGCTATACTCTTCTCTTTTCTAACTCTTGCTTTAGAACAGGGGATCCCAACCTGGCATCCATGGACCCCTCAGTTAATCTACCATTTACTGGCTCCATGCCATAAAAAGATTTGGGAACCCCTGGTTTAGAGGGGTATGGGCCAAACACAGGGAAATTCGACTGGCTCAAGTAGACAACTTGGTCAGCATTGACAAGTTTGGCTGTAAGGCATGTTTCTGTGTTGTATGACTCTATGAATTATTATGAAAACATTCATGTTTATTCATGATTTTATGATAGAGCCCGCTGTGAGATTGATGCTGTCTAAAATGCTAACCTGGCCATAACAGGTCCCAGGATTACTCAAACACGAGGAAATCTGCAGATACTGGAATTTCAAGCAACACACATAAAAGTTGCTAGTGAACACAGCAGGCCAGGCAGCATCTCTAGGAAAGTCGACTGTACCTCTTCCTAGAGATGCTGCCTGGCCTGCTCTGTTCACCAGCAACTTTTATGTGTGTTGGTCCCAGGATTACTCCGTGTTTTTGAGCCCTTGGACTTGCCGTCTAACTGAGTGGAAGAATTGGGTTCAGATATATGATTCCTTATAAATGTAAAGACAGCTTGGTATAGCCACAGGCAAGCCAGCAGTAGATTGATTTTTATAACAGAAGTTAAGAATAGAAGGACAAAAACTATTATATTTTGAAAAGCTATGTTTAGCCCCCAGTCTATATACTGTTATTCTGTTTCAGGTATTCAGATATAAAAAAACAATCATCACAAAAATAGATTCCCTTGGTCATTAATCACAATGCTACTAGCATACACTTGCAGTATTCTACAAGGACATAGCAGGAGCCCTGATAGCACTTATATGGTACATTTTTGGTGAGAATTTGTACAGATTATTCTAAAGTGATGAAAGGCATTTTTTAAACTCAAGCCTTTTGACAAATTTAACAAAAAAGATTATTGTAAAAGCAATTCTAAAGTAATCAATCTACAGATTATTCTAAAATGATGGAAGGCATTTTAAAATTACAAGCCTTTTGACAAGTAAAAAAAAATAAAAATTATTCTAATGTGGTTCTAAAGTAATCTGTAGATTAATTCTACAGATTCATCTAAAGTGATGAAAGGCGTTTTATAAATACAAGCCTTTTGACACATTTAACAAAATAGAAGCAGTGATTGGTGCAGTGTGGAGTGGCTGTTGCCTCTACCATTGTCTGGGATTAATGTTGCCAAGATATGGTGTTGTGCCACAGAGCAAATCAGAATCTAAAGCCAATTAATTAAGTGAATCTGAAGTTAAAGGATAATACCAGTCATGATGGACATGGAATTTCCAAATTGTTGTAAAAGTAGATCTGAATTCCCAATGTTCTTTGCCATTACCAAGGCAGCATTTCTTTACTTTGAGATATTTACTTAATTTTATTTAGTGATACAGCATTGTAAGAGGCCCTTCCGGCTCAACGAGCTTCACCAACCAATTAAAGCTATGTGACCAATTCACCTAGTAATCTGTACATCTTTGGAATATGGGAGGAAACCAGAGCACCTGGAGGAAACCCACACGGTTATGAGGAGAATGTACAAACTGCTTACAGACAGCGATAGGAATTGAACTCGGGTCACTGGTGCTGTAATTGCGTTACGCTAACCGCTATGCTACCAGTCATGATCGTCTCTTAACTGCCAACTGAAATTGCTCTGCAGGATATTCTGTTCAGGACAGTAATTTGTTTTGTTAGAAATAGCCTCGTGGATAAAAGAAATAAACAGGAAAGCGAACAGAACACTGAGATTAGCTTTGAATTGCTCCTATAAACAGTTCTCATGGTGGTCATATTCAATATAACAGAGCTGATGCTGAGGATCAAGGCCTGAGAGTCAATAAGCAGTCCGGAAGTCGAGGCCTGTTGACCAGAGCCCAGTGTCAGCGAATTACTGGGGAAGTTAAAGGCACAATGTCTGCGAATCAAGAAGAACTTCAATCCCACTGTTATAGGACTTATGAACAAAACAGTTGTTTGATAAGAGATGAACTGCAGACCTCTCAGTCTACATCGATTTCAGCGGCGGGCTGAATTGGAAAGGTCAACTATGGGCTGAATTGAGGCAGTGGGTTCCAGGTCCAAGAGCATATTGAAGCAGCAGTGCCTTGGTCCAAGAATGAGGAATGACCCAAGGTTTGACCAATTTAAGTGCTGTGCCAGATTGTAAAGGTCAGGGTGTTGGGGCTGGAGGCGAGGAAAGGACCAGTGTTCAGCTCACTGCTTGGTGAGATTTACTCATCTCTGCACTGAACTGAGGCTGTGGCCTGCAACAAAATGGTTCCTAGATTGGTTGCAGTGATGACTGGCTTCGTGGCTGTAGACTCACTCACATGAACTTCAGTTCTGAATGTTATTCGCTTACTTTTATTGTTAGCATGATTTGTTCTTTTTCTGCACATTGGGTGTTTGAAGGTCTTTATTTTTAATGGGTTTCTTTGTTACATGGCTGCCTGCAAGGAGATGAATCTCAAGTTTGCATATAGTATACAAATTTGGTAATATACTTTGAGTTGACATCACCACTGATCTTGCACATTATTGGTCTGCCTGCACTGCAGTTTCTCAGTAAATGTCACACCACGTTCTACATTCTGTTATTGCTTTGCTCTTGATGTATTATGCATGAATTGATCTGCAAACAAAAGCTCCTCACTGTATCCTGGTATTGTGCATGAAACAATAATAACCAATTATCCAATGTGGCTGAGGATTTCATTGCTTGACTCATTCATTAAAGATCCTTTGTCAAGATTACAAACTTGATACGTTTATCTATTCAGTATTGGGATCCACACATTTTTTACCTTTCAAATAACTGCTAAATTGAAGAAAAAATGAGGGAAACTTATCTCTACAGGAGCAGGAAGGTGTCCGCTGAAAGACTGCAGTGTCTTTGTGCACTCATAATGATATTCAGGTGATATTTACATCTTTTTGAAAATTCTTTCTTCAGCTCATGGTGTTGTGTTTCAAATAATTAGGACTTAATCATTTTCATTCTTCTGAAAATTCTTTCTTCACTGTGATCAGGAGGAGTACAAACCAAGTGAATGGTCTGAACCTTTTATTTGAATGAAGTCCTTCTTTAGTGGAGTCCCTGTTTGATTTTAAATCATTAGTTTACTTTTTCAAATATCTCATCAGTATTTGACAGTTAAGCAAGTATATTAAAGTACAGTTATTTATACAGTAACATGTATTTTCTAATTTTAATTTTTAATCTTTCTCTCTCCCAGTGTAGAGTGCCCTTCTGTTTCAAATTATCCACCATTGTCTCTGTACCAAAATAGACCAAGGTAACATGCTTGAAAGACTGGGGTCCTGTCGCATTCACCTCAATAATAAGCAAATGCTTAGAGAGGCTGGTCAAGGACTACATCTGCAGCTTGCTACCACACAAACTGGATCCCCTACAATTCACCTACCGACACAAACAATTGACAGATGACGCAGTAACCACTGCTCTACATACCGTCGTTACACATCTGGAGAAGAAGGATGCTTATGTGAGAATGCTGTTCTTGGACTGCAGTTCAGCATTCAACACCATAATTCCGTCCAGGCTCGACAGGAAGCTCAGAGACCTCGGCCTTGACCCTGCCTTGTGCAGCTGGATCCTGGACTTCCTGTCAGATCACCAGCAGGTGGTAAGTGTGGGCGTCCTCACCTCCACCCCTCTGACTCTCAACACAGGAGCCCCTCAGGGCTGTGTACTAAGTCCCCTCCTTTACTCCCTGTATACCTATGACTGTGTCACCACCCATAGTTCTAATCTGCTAATTAAATTTGCTGACGACACTGCATTGATTGGCCTAGTCTCAAACAATAATGAGGTGGCATAAAGGGAAGAAGTCATCACCCTGACACAGTTGTGTCAAGAAAACAGCCTCTTCTTCAATGTCGTAAAAACAAATGAGCTGGTTATGGACTACAGGAGGAATAGAGATGGGCTAACCCCTATTGACATCAATGGATTTGGGGTTGAGAGGTTAAACAGCTTCAAGTTCCTCTGCATCCACATCACCGAGGGCCTCACGTGGTCTGTGCACACCAGCTGTGTGGTGAAAAAGGCACAACAACACCTCTTTCACCTCAGATGGTTGAGGAAGTTTGGTATGGGCCTCCAAATCCTAAGAACTTTCTACAGGGGCACAATTGAGAGCATCCTGACTGGCTGCATCACTGCCTGGTATGGGAACTGTACCTCCCTCAATCACAGGACTCTGCAGAAAGTGGTGCTAACAGCCCAGCACATCTGTAGTTGTGAACTTCCAACTATTCAGGACATTTACAAAGGGAAGTGTGTAAAAAGTGCCTGAAGGATCATTGGGGACCCAAGTCACCCCAATTACAATCTATTCCAGCTGCTACCATCCGGGAAATGGTACCACAGCATAAAAGCCAGGACTAACGGGCTCCGGGACAGCTTCTTCCACCAGGCCATCAGACTGATTAACTGACGCTTGATATGAGTGTATTTCTATGTTACATTGACTGTTCTATTTATTATAAGTTACTATGATTGCACATTGCACATTTAGACAGAGATGTAATGTAAAGATTTTTACTCCTCATGTATGTGAAGGATGTAAGAAATAAAGTCTATTCAATTAACCCTGTGCTGTTATATTTCCAATATCCAAGATGGCATCTTAACAGTAATTATGGTATAAAGTTCATCTTATCAAATTCATTGACTTAACATTGTTTACGTCACCAAAGACTGGAAAATTTCTACAGGTGTACTGTGAGGAGCCTTTTAACTGGTTAGATCACTATCTAGTATGGAGGGGCCACTGCACAAAGCTGTAGAAGGTTGCAAACTCAACTACCAGCATCCAGGACATTTTCAAAAGGTCATGCCTCAGAAAGGCAGCATCGATCATCAAAGAACCCCATCATCGAGGACATGCCCTCTTCTCATTGCTACCATCTGGGAGGAGATACAGGAGCCTGCATTTTTTGAACACCGTCTTCCCCTCCACCATCAGATCTCTGAATGGCCAATGAACTGATCCTGGACACTACCTCATTATTTTTTACTTTTGCTTTCCTTTTGCACTACTTATTTAATTTAATTATTTTTCAAAGATTCAAAGATTCAGAGATTCAAAGTACATTTATTGTCAAAGAATGTATAAAGTATACGATATAGAGATTTGTCAGGCAGCCACAAAGCAAGAAACCTGAAACAACCCAAATAAAAAAGATAAAAACCACCCCCCAATGCCCACAGAGAAAGGGGAAAAAACACAAATCACGCAAACCAAATTGGGCCCAAAGGTACAAATCCCCAGGGCAGCTCGAAATCAGCCCAAAGCCTCTGCATCAGTTCATCATATTAGCAGGGCAAATCACCGCAAAGTTCACAGACACGAAGCGCCGCAGCCGTAGGCAGTCTCGTAGCTTCAGCATCGCGGAGACAGGAGTGAACATGGCAGGAGAGCGAGTGAAAATCTATATATCCTTAATGTAATTTATAGTAAATTTTATCTATTGCATTGAAAACAACAAATTTCATGATATACATGTCAGTGCTATTAAACCGGATTCAGATTCTGATCCTTGAGAAAGAGTAGCAAAAGGATTTGCATCATCACTCATTTCAGAGATTAGCTTTAATTTGAGGGTAATACTACGGTAGAAGTGTTAAAGAGAAACAAATACTGCACTACATTGTAAACACTGTAAACCACTTTTTATGATGCTCTTTACATTGTAAATACATGCTGGTATTTATAGACATCTTATTCTATTTCCATACCTTCAATTAATTTTTATATAATTCTTCATTCTTTAGAGTTAATTAAATGTTTTTTGTTTCATATCACACCAGCACACCACAGCAAATTCCTAATATATGTAAATATAGGTTTAAGGTGCTGGGGAGTAGGTACAGAGGAGATGTCAGGGGTAAGTTTTTTACTCAGAGACTGCTGAGTCTGTGGAATGGGCTGCCAGCAATGGTGGTAGGGGCGGATACGATAAGGTCTTTTAAGATACTTTTGGATAGGTGTATGGAGCTTAGAAAAATAGAAGGCTATAGGTAAGCCTAGGGACATGTTCGGCACAACTTTGTGGGCTGAAGGGCCTGTATTGTGCTGTAGGTTTTCCATGTTTCTATATATGGAGAATAAAGTTGATCCTTGATGAAGATACAGCGATCCTGTGGCATTGCTTCTATCAACAGGAACATTAGTGGTTGTCCATAGGAGCAGGCTATACTGTCCTGATGAAGGGTCTCACCCCACAACTTCAACAATCCATTTCCCTCCTCAGATCCTGCCTGACTCATTGATTTCCTCCAGTAATTTGTGTATTTCTCTAGATATCCAGCATCTGCAGTTCCTCGTGTGTCTCCAGCAGGCTACACTTCTATTCTAGTACTCCTGAGTCTGACGCCTCTGTTGGTCAGGGTTGATCATGTATGTTGTGTCCTCACTGTCTGGGAATACAAGCCAGGGCAGTACAATATGGAGAACAAGCTGTTGCCTATGTAACAGGCTCCCCCTCTCCATGCACCTGATGACCCCCAAAGGAACAGCAGAGACCGATACAGTTTGGTACCAGCAGCATCGCAGGAATTGCCAGTCAGCATTGACCTCACCGTAGGACTGCCCTCGGTATTCAGCTCCGGATTTTTCCCTTGGGGTTTACTCGCGGAGCCTTTTCCATGAGTGGGTACAGCTGCAAGGCAGCGGAGGTTTGAGATCAGAGTTTTCCTTCTCCTAAGTGGGCTGCCAACCATGGCTGATGAGCCCTACCTGCCTGAAACAACTGGTTTTAAAATACCAAAACCTGCCTTTGCCCCTTCTCCTGTCAGTAGAAACAGTTCTGCCGGACTTAGTAGCTAAGCCACACATGAAGGCCAAAACACGGTACATACAGAAACCCGACATAATTTAATTTAAAAAAGTCTACCATCTGATGCACAGGGAAAGGAAAAAAAAACACAAATCATGTAAACAATAGAAGCGAGTAAGAACATTCTGAACCAAAATGTATCCTTAGATCCAAAGCCCGGAGCAGCTGGTGTAGGCCTGGGCCTCGGTGTCAGTCGACCATATTAGCAGTCACAGAGCACAGCAGCTGGGGCAGTCTTCACAGCCTAGCGCATTGAAGAGAGAAGTCGCCATCGCAGGAGAGCGAGCAAAAACCAGCTCTCTCCTCCAATCCTGATCCCTGTCTTTCCAGTATATCTTTTAAATTGTCCAAACAGCATTATGCACCTCGTACTAGGACCTGGGCAGCACTGCAGCGAAAGGCATGTGACAATAATAAGACAATTGACCAATTTTGTGTGGATTATTATTCACCTCAAGAGGAAGCATTCATGGAAGAAGTTGTCTTCTTTGTTGCAGGAATCCTCATCCAGAAAGATATGAAGAAGACAGATTTCACAGATGAAAGGCACTTTTGAGATGATTAAATTGTTCAGAGATTGACCTATCATTGACTCTAAATTGTACATTCTGTCCAGCTCTTCAAATATTTTAAAAGTTTATGGGCTAATTTGTGGTGGTTCCTTAGCTCAATCGGAATTCCAGAGAGACTGTGGGTAATTTATTTCACTTGTTACTTTAATCTGTGAACCAGGCCTGCCTGGACTTGTGTCTCTCAATGTAGATGCAGTTTATTTTGACTCCAGAGCTGTTTACTCCTTGTATGAGTGGAATGTGGGTCTTCTGCAGCCATCTAAACATTTAGGGTTTCAGTAACTGATGAGGATCAAGCAAAATTAAGTGGATCTGTCTAACATTCTAATCTATCTGTTAAATACAAGGAGCAAAAACAGAAAACACAACCAGAGTCTTAACTTATACATCAGAAGTGTGCAAATTCTGGAAGGAAATTGTATTATATAGAAAGGAGAAGATGATGTCCAAGTTAAAATTCCTGAACTGCAGATACTGATTGTGAATAATTGAGGAGAGAGGAAAGACGGGAGAAGGGAGAGAGAAGAAGGGGGAGTGGGGATAGAAGAGAGGGAGAGGGCAGGAGAAAGGAGGGGAGGAAGGAGAGTGGAGGGGGGAAGAGAAGGGAGGCAGGTGGGTGGAGCAGAGGGGCTAAGAGGAGAGGAGAAGGTAAGGGAGAGGGGCAGAGGAGAGGAGGGAGGTGGAGGGAGTAGGGAGGGGAGGGGGAATGAGGGAAGGGGAGAGGTGCAGGAGGGAGAGTGGGAAGACCAAAGGGGGATAGAAGGAAGGAGGAGAGGGGAGGGGGACAGGAGGGTTTACCGGTCTTTGCAGCCCCTTGTGATCTTCTGCATTGGAGCCTCTACACCAAGATGTCTGGAATATGCTCTTTTGGCTTCCCAAGAACACAGGAAAATAGGCCTCAACTATCTTTCTGCATCAGTTCCCCTTAGCTCCTTGGTCTTCAAATATTTATGGGCCTCCACCTTAAGGACATCAAATATGTGGCTTTCACCACCTTCAGGGAAAGACAGTTCCATAGATTCACCACTAACTGAGAGAAGAAATTTCTACACACCTTGCTTTTAAATAACTGGACCCTTATTTTGTATGTATCTCCCTTTGTTCATGACTTTCCCAAAGGACTCTCCTTAAAATTGTTGCAACCTGATCTTCGAGATTGCAGTCCTGTGGAGTCAATGTCCACACAACTCAAAAGACAATAGACAATAGGTGCAGGAGTAGGCCATTCGGCCCTTTGAGCCAGCACCGCCATTCACTGTGATCATGGCTGATCATCCACAATCAATATCCAGTTCCTGCCTTATCCCCATAACCTTTGATTCTGCTATCTTTAAGCGCTCTATCCATCTCTTTTTTGAAAACATCCAGAGTCTTGGCCTCCACTGCCTTCTGGGGCAGAGCATTCCACATATCCACCACTCTCTGGGTGAAAAAGTTTTTCTTCAGCTACGTTCTAAATGGCCTACCCCTCGTGAGAACTTTGAGCATGTTGCGCATGTCTGACAAGGAAGTTCAAAGTTCAAAGTAAATTTATTACCGAAGTACATATACGTCACCATATACAACCTTGAGATTCACTTTCCTGTGGGCATACGCAATAAATCCATAATAGAATAACAACCATAACAGAATCAACAAAAGACTGCACCAACTTGATGGTTAAACCTGTGTGCAAAAGACAACAAATTGTGCAAGTACAAAAAGAAAGGAATAATAATAAATAAATAGGCAATAAAACAGAATCAAAATCAGAATCAAGTTTATTATCACTGGCATGTGACGTGAAATTTGTTAACTTAGCTGCAGCAGTTCAATGCAATACATAATATAGCAGAGAGAAAATAATATTAGCTGTAGATAAGTGTGTCCCCACTAAATCATCGAGTCTTCCCCAATTAGGAACCCTGGATGAACCACAAGATCCGAAACCTGCTGAGGGCCAGATCAAAGGCATTCAAGTCTGGAGATGAAGAAAGCTACAAGAGATGTAGGTACGATCTCTGGAAAGCCATCTCACATCCAAAGTGGCAATTCCAGACCAAACTTGAATCAACAAGGGATGCTCGACAGCTGTGGCGGGCTTGAATGTTGTCACCTTCTGCAAAGTTAAATCAAGTGACATGGGAGACAGCAGGGCTTCACTTCTATGCTCACTTTGACCATCAGAACATGGAGGAGCCATTGTGAACCCCCATGTCCCTCGCTGATCCTATGATCTCGGTCTCTGCAGTTGACATGTGGGCTGCTTTGAAGGGGGTGAATCAACTGACCTGATGGGGTACATGGCCATGTACTAAAGACCTGTGCTAGCCAACTGGCTGGTGTGTTCCCTGAGATCTTTAGCCTCTCATTTTGGCAGTGTGTGGTACCCACCCAATTCAAGCAGGCTTCAATTACACCAGTGCCTAAGAAGAGCATGGTGACCTGTCTCAATGACCATCACCCAGTTGCACTTTCATCCACAGTGATGAAGTGTTTTGAGAGGTTGGTAATTAAACATACAAGCTCCTGCCTGAAAGAAGACTTCGGTCCACTCCATTTTGCCTACTGGTGCAACTGGTCCACAGCTGATGCCATCTCATTGACTCTATAAAACTCTGGTTAGGCCACACTTGGAGTACTGTGTCCATTTCTGGTTGCCTCACTATAGGAAGGATGTGGAAGCATTGGATAGGGTACAGAGGAGATTTACCAGGATGCTGCCTGGTTTAGAAAGTGTGCATTATGATCAGAGATGAAGGGAGCTAGGGCTTTACTCTTTGGAGAGAAGGAGGATGAGAGGAGACATCATAGAGGTGCACAAGATAATAAGAGGAATAGATAGAGTGGACAGCCAGCGCCTCTTCCCCAGGGCAACACTGCTCAATACAAGAGGACATGGCTTTAAGATAAGGGGTGGGAAGTTCAAGAGGGATATTAGAGGAAGGTTTTTTACTCAGAGAGTGGTTGGTGCGTGGAATTCACTGCCTGAGTCAGTGGTGGAGGCAGATACACTAGTGAAGTTTAAGAGACTACCAGACAGGTATATGGAGGAAATTAAGGTGGGGGCTTATATGGGAGGCAGGGTTTGAGGGTCGGCACAACAATGTGAGCTGAAGTGCCTGTACTGTGCTGTACTATTCTATGTTCTATGTTCTCTTCAATCAATCCTGAACACCAAAGATGCCTACATCAGGATGCTACATCATCCCCTCACAACTAATCAATAAACTCCAAGACCTTGCTCTCGATAAATCCTTGTGCAATTGGATCCTGGATTTCCTCATTTGTAGACCCCAGTCAGTTCGGATTGGCAAAAACATCTTCTCAACAATCACCATTAGCACAGGTGTTCCACAGGGCTCTGTGCTTAGTCCCCTGCTCTCCTCGCTTTACGTTTGTGACTGAGACTAGGCACAGCTCTAGTGCCATATTCAAGTTTGCTGATGACACCACTGCTGTGGGCTGAGTCAAAGGTGGCGATGAATCAGCATACAGGAGGGAGATTGAAAATCTGCAAAGTGGTGCCATAACAAGAACCTCTCACTCAATGTCAATAAGACCTAGGAACTGATTATAGGCTTCAGGAGAGGGAAACCGGAGGTCCATGAGCCAGTAATCATCGGAGGTTCAGAGGTGGAGAGGGTCAGTAACTTTAAATTCCTGCGTGTCACTCTTTCGGAGAACCTGTACTGCAAAGAAAGCACAGCCATGCTTCTACTTCCTTAGGAACTTGTGGAGATTCGGCATGAATCTGAATCAGAATCAGGTTTATTATCATCAGCATGTGATGTGAAATTTGTTAACTTAGCAGCAGCAGTTCAATGCAATACATAATCAAGCAGAGAGAAAAACAATAAAATAATAATAATAAATAGACAAGTAAATCAATTATATATATTGAATAGATTTAAAAAATGTGCAAAAACAGAAATACTGTACATTTTTTTAAAAAGTGAGGTAGTGTCCAAAGATTCAATGTCCATTCAGGAATCGGATGGCAGAGGGGAAGAAGCTGTTCCTGAATCACTGAGTGTGTGCCTTCAGGCTTCTGTATCTCCTACCTGATGGTAACAGTGAGAAAAGGGCATGCACTGGGTGCTGGAGGTCCTTAATAATGGATGCTGCCTTTCTGAGACACTGCTCCCTGAAGATGTCCTGGGTACTTTGTAGGCTAGTACCCAAGATGGAGTTGACTAGATTTACAACCCTCTGCAGCTTCTTTTGGTCCAGTGCAGTAGCCCCTCCATACCAGACAGTGATGCAGCCTGTCAGAATGCTCTCCACGGTACAACTATAGAAGTTTTTGAGTGTATTTGTTGACATGCCAAATCTCTCTAACTCCTAATAAAACATAGCTGCTGTCTTGCTTTCTTTATAACTACATCAATATGTTGGGGTCAGGTTAGGTCCTCAGAAATCTTGACACCCAGGAACTTGAAGCTGCTCACTCTCTCCACTTCTGATCCCTCTATGAGGATTGGTATGTGTTCCTTCATCTTACCCTTCCTGAAGTCCACAATCAGCTCGTTTGTCTTACCGACGTTGAGTGCCAGGTTGTTGCTGCGACACCATTCCACTAGTTGGCATATCTCACTCCTGTACACCCTCTCATCACCACCTGAGGTTCTACCAACAATGGTTGTATCATCAGCAAATTTACAGATGGTATTTGAACTATGCCTAGCCACACAGTCATGTGTATACAGAGAGTAGAGCAGTGGGCTAAGCACACACCCTTGAGGTGCCCCAATGTTGATTGAAATATTGAGAACACGAAATGGAGTCCTTGAAAGTGAGTTCATAGATTGTGGGAACATTTCAATGATGGGACAAGTGCAGGTGAGTGAAGTTATCCCCTTTGGTTCAAGAACCTGATGGTTAAGGAGTAGTAACTATGCTCAAACCTGGTGGTGTGAATTCTGAGGCTCCTGAACTTTCTTCCTGATGGAATCAGTGAGAAAAGAGCATGGCCTGGGTGGACGGGGACCTTTATGATTGATGCTGCTTTCCTGTGACAATGTTTTATATAGATGCACTCAACGGTGGGGAGGGTTTTACTTGTGATGGACTGGGCCGTATCCACTACTTCTGTTAGAGTAGAGCAGGAGGGCAAAAAGCCAAGAGTCTCGGTTCCGAATAAACCTTAACTTGGTGGCCTGAACCAAGCTTTCAAAAGTAATAGTCGTCCCTAACTGGGGGGGACTATTGGGTCTGATTGCAATTTTTCCATCTGCACGAATGTGATTCTCAGTAATTACCTATTGATCATGAGTCAACTGGACTGAAGCCATCATTAATCCTTCACTGTGGACATCATGTATCAATGCCCAGACTGTGTGTGTCTCTCACTGATCACTGAGGACAGTTACAGTGAAGAGAACACAGTTCATTCTGACTGCAATAGAGAGCAGATGTGCTGGGGAGAATTGCATTATTTTCCAATACTGCTCTCAGTGAATTCCTGGCTAGCATTCCAAAGAATCAACACTTGTACTGTTGACTATTCTGCAACATTTATTTGAAATGAGCACATATAGAGATAGAGCACGGTAACAGGCCCTTCTGCGCCAAAAAGCCATGCTGCCCAATAACACCCATGTGACCAATTAACCGATTAACCTGTTCATCTCTAGAATGTGGGAGGAACCCAGAGCACCCAGAGGAAACCCTTGTGGTCATGGTGTGATCATAAGGACAAGGTGGGATTGAACCTGGGTCACTGCCACTTGAAGGCATTATACTGCCTCCAAGAAGGTAGTTGGATCTAGTTTAGTTGTGACTAATGCACAGGATGTTGATTGCCTCTGGGACATAGAATCAGAGAGTAATACAGCAGGAGAGAGATCCTTTGACCCAACTGGACCATGCTGACCACAGCACCCTCGCTGCTCATCCCAAATGCCCGTGTTCGGCCCATAACCCCGAAGACCTTCCTCTCCATGTACCTACCCAAATATCTCAAATGTATGCACCTCGACCACTTCCTCTGGCAGCTCATTCCAGGTACTCACTAGCCTCTGTGTAAAGAAGTTACCTCTTAGGTCTCTTCATCTCCCCCCCCCCACCCCACCCCACCCACAGAGAAAGCCTCATGGTGAACCATGGATCCTGATGGCATTGAATGGATAAACCAGAGCAAAAATGTTCAAACGACATCCACTGTTCTGCATCTGACAGCTGTAGCACACACCGGGGCCATTTGCTGTCCAGTGAGGCGTTTGTGAAGTGACTGCCACTACGTAATGAAGGGAGCTTAGTGCAGAGCAAGGACCGCAAACTGCAATGTGATATTAGCTTGGTCATATTTAAAGCTGTGAGACAAATATTAGCCCTTGGAGAACAGCAAAGCAGTAGATTTAGATTACTTACATCCATATCAGGTTTAATATCACTGGCATATGTCGTGAAATTTGTTGTTATGCAGCAGCGGTACAGTGCAATACATAATAATAGAGGGAAAAAGAAAACTGTGAATTACAGGAAGTACGTGTGTGTGTGTGTGTGTTAAATTAAATAAATAGTGCTAAAAAACAGAAATAAAAAAGTAGTGAGGTAGTGTTCATGGGTTCAATGTCCATTTAGGAATCGGATGGTAGAGGAAGAAGCTGTTCCTGAATCGCTGAGTGTGTGCCTTCAGGCTTCTGTACCTCCTCCCTGATGGTAACAGTGAGAAAAGGGCATGCTCTGGGTGATGGGGGTCCTTAATAACGGACACCGTCTTCCTGAGGCGCCGCTCTTTTATGATGTCTTAGACACTACGGATGCTGGTGCTCAAGATGGAGCCGAATAATTTCACAACTCTCTGTAGCTTACTTCGATCCTGTACAGTAGCCTCTACCCATACTAGACCGCGAAGCAGCCAGTTAGCATGCTCTCCACGGTACATCTACAGAAATTTGCAAGTCTTTTTGGTTTCTTACCAAATCCCCTCAAACTCCTAATGAAATACAGCCGCTGTCATGCCTCCTTTGTACTTGCATCGATATTGAGACGCTCCGGGGGCGAGGGTGGGGCGGCCCTGGTCGAGAGCCTGCCCCTGCCTTTCTAATGACTAGCACCGTTTATTATTCTTGTGTTAAAATAATTTTGTGGGATTTTTTTTATGGTGGGAAGTTCCAGTTCATTTATTGTTACATTTTAGCTTGGGTTATACAGTTATTTGCTTGTGTATTTGTGAGTCACCCAAACTGTAACCGGGGTGTGTGATGGTCACCCCCCCCCCCGCCCCGTCTGTATGAGATTGGATGGGTTCACTCTCCGGGTCACGGTGCCTGGTCTGTTTTATGTCTATCACAATAAAACGGTTGTTGAGTGAAAGAGCTTCCTCGTCTGTCATTATGGACCAAATGCTCACCACATTGATGCCAGGAGTGAGTGGGATGCGAGATGGACGACGAGATTGAAGAGCTACAACGGCGGATGGAGTGCCTTAAGACCCAGGGAATAAGACGAGGGACCGAGCAGTAGGCCTCCCCCACACCCACGGGCGGGGCTCGAGAAGACTGGACCCGGAGGGAGGACCTGGGAACCGAGCATCGTGCCTTCCCCGATTGAGCGAGCGTACCCAACCCAGGGGACGGAGTGGAGTGCATCACTCGCCTCCGTAACAACCCTCACCGGAGAACCCAAGACGCCGTAGCCATGGGAGGATGGGCACCATGGTAGACGTCGCCAGAGCATCAGGAAGATCAAAGGCCGTCGACGATTAGCGCCACAAGGTCTCCGTGAAGCTCCCCAGGTATGACGGTACCAGCCGCCTGGAGCCATACCTGGCGCAAATCAAACTTGCCGCATGGCACAAAGGATGGAGCCCCGCCGAGACAGCGACGCACCTTGCCCTGGCTCTGAAGGGAGGGGCCCTGCGGGTCCTCCTTGACCTAACGCCGGCAGAGCAGCGCGACTACAGGACCCTCGTAGTGGCGCTTGAGCGGCATTTCGAGCAGAGGCTGTGGGCAGAAGCAATGAGGGAAGAACCATGCAGCAGACGGCGCCGTATGGGAGAAAACTTGGGGATGCTTGCAGCAGATCTCCGCCACTGTGATCAGGGTGGCTACCCCGAGTTCCCTCCCGCGATGCGGAAGAGCTTGCCCTCCACGCCCTTGTAAAGTCGCTGATGCCAGAGTGCCTTCGGCAGCATGTTCGCCTGACGTCGCCATCATCGCTGGGCGAGGTGGCAGAGGCGGAGAGAGCAGAAGTGATCTTAGCCGGCTAAAGTGTTCCAGCATCAACCCGCATGCCGCGATCCCGGGCTTGTGTCACCGAGGGTGAGGAGGAAATTGACTAACAGGAGCCCGTGAGACAGGTTCGATCAGCGCCGTGCCGGCCACGAAACGACGTCTGCTACCGGTGAGGTGAGCCAGGTCATGTCGCCCGGTGTGGCCCGGGGCTCCCCCGCACCGGCACCACAGCTCAGAGCAGCCATCAGGGAACGCCAAGAGGGTAGCGTCACCCGAGTCCTTCAGCAGAAGGTCCGTGTGTGGGTCGTTTTGGGGAAGAGCAAGGCTTATCCGTGGAATGCGTGGTGGAGGGCATCAGATGCCGTGCGTTGGTGGACACAGGGTCAACCATCACTATCATCCATCCCGGTGTTCTCCCCAACACAGACCAGCCATCCCCGTCTGGGTGGACAACGACGGCAGTCCAACTGGCGATGGTCACCGGTGACTATGCGGCGATGAGAGGGAAGAGGGGGCTGAGCATCACAGTGGGGAGAAACGCAGAGGAGCACGAAGTGCGGCTCGCCGACATCAGGAGTCCTGCATCCTTGGCCTGGACCTGCTGTCCCGCTGGGAGGGCCCGCGTGGATGTGTCGGGGCCAGCACTCTACCTCAGTGCTGAAGCCGTGGCTCTCCGGCAGGGCTGCTCCAGGAAGCGGTCCTGGGGGACAGCAGCAATCACTGCCAGTTTCACAGCAGCCCACGGCAGCAAAGCACACCCGGTGGTGGCCCAACGCGACACAGCTGAACCAGGAGTAAGTGATGGTGACAGCCGGCGACCACCTCCCCACCACGGACCAGCAGCTGCACAGTGAACAGGTGAGCGATCTGTGCTTGCCTGGGTGAGGCAATGGCTGACTGTGGGACGAAGGCCGGAGTGGGCGGACGTCTCCACCCTGGACCCAGAGACCGAGGCCCTGTACTCGCAGTAGGGAACGCTGGAGGTCCACGATGGGATGCTGTTCAGGCGGTGGCAGTTGTCCGATGGTGACAGACTCTTGCAGCTGGTGGTCCTGAGGGGGCTCCGTGCCACGGTGCTGCGGTCGGTGCACGGACTGGTGGAGGCCGGACATCTCGGAGTTGCAAAGATATTGGGCAAGCTGCGTGAACATTTCTACCGGCCTGGATACAGACAGTCCGTGCACGGCTGTGACGCTTGCATGTCCCAGAGGGGGTCAATGGATTTTAGTAAGGCATTTGACAAGGTTCCACACGGTAGGCTTATTCAGAAAGTTAGAAGGCATGGGATCCAGGGAAGTTTGGCCAGGTGGATTCAGAACTGGCTTGCCTGCAGAAGGCAGAGGGTCGTGGTGGAGGGAGTACATTCGGATTGGAGGATTGTGTCTAGTAGTGTCCCACAAGGATCTGTTCTGGGACCTCTACTTTTCGTGATTTTTATTAACGACCTGGATGTGGGGGTAGAAGTGTGGGTTGGCAAGTTTGCAGACACAAAGGTTGGTGGTGTTGTAGATAGTGTAGAGGATTGTCGAAGATTGCAGAGAGACATTGATAGGATGCAGAAGTGGGCTGAGAAGTGGCAGATGGAGTTCAACCAGGAGAAGTGTGAGATAGTACACTTTGGAAGGACAAACTCCAAGGCAGAGTACAAAGTAAATGGCAGGGTACTTGGTAGTGTGGAGGAACAGAGGGATCTGGGGATACATGTCCACAGATCCCTGAAAGTTGCCTCACAGATGGATAGGGTAGTTAAGAAATCTTATGGGGTGTTAGCTTTCATAAGTCGAGGGATAGAGTTTAAGAGTCGCGATGTAATGATGCAGCTCTATAGGCAACACTTGGAGTACTGTGCCCAGTTCTAGTCGCCTCACTATAGGGAGGATGTGCAAGCATTGGAAAGGGTACAGAGGAGATTTACCAGGATGCTGCTTGGTTTAGAGAGTATGCATTATGATCAGAGGTTAAGGGAGCTAGGGCTTTACTCTTTGGAGAGAAGGAGGATGAGAGGAGACATGATAGAGGTGTACAAGATAATAAGAGGAATAGATAGAGTGGACAGCCAGTGCCTCTTCCCCAGGGCACCACTGCTCAATACAAGAGGACATGGCTTTAAGGTAAGGGGTGGGAAGTTCAAGGGGGATTTTAGAGGAAGGTTTTTTACTCAGAGAGTGGTTGGTACGTGGAATGCACTGCCTGAGTCAGTGGTGGAGGCAGATACACTCGTGAAGTTTAAGAGACTACTAGACAGGTATATGGAGGAATTTAAGGTGGGGGCTTATATGGGAGGCAGAGTTTGAGGGCTGAAGGGCCTGTACTGTGCTGTACTATTCTATGTTCTAATGCAGCAGTACATGGGGGCCCCAGTATGGGTCCACTGCCCCTCCCAGAAGAAGGGATTATTGCCCAATCTGGGAAGCCACTGGAAGGGGCCGGAGAGATGCTCGACAGCATCTCCGATGTGCTATATCGGGTGCGCTTGCCTGTGCCGCGAAAGGCAGTCGTACTGCACCGGGACCGGCTGGCATCATGTCAGCTCTTGGCCACCACTAACCCAGCGAGGCTGAAGGAAGGAGTCTCTGCCTCTTGCCTCACACAAACAGGGCCTCGCCTGGAGGGAGCTCCAGAAACAAGTCCCCCCCCCCCCCCCCCCCCCGCCCCTCCAAGCGTCCCAGGCGGCAGCAAAACCCTACAGGGACTTTCGGACTTTGTTATGGACTCTGGGGTTGCCGGGAGACGGCTGATCCCTCGGGTGGGGGCAGTGAGACGCTCTGGGTGAGGAAGTGATTGATCGCCCGCCCCTGCATTTCTAATGACCAGCTCTGTTTATTGTTCTTGTGTTAAAATGCTTTCGTGGCATTATGGTGGGAAGTTCCAGTTTAGCTTGGGTTATGCGGTTATTCGCTTGTGTATTTTGTGGGTCATCCCAGCTGTACCGGAGGTGTGTAATGGTCACCTCCCCCGTCTGCATGAGACTCAGCTCTGGGTCATAGCACCCTGGTCTGTTTTATGTTTATCACAATAAAACTGCTGCTGAGTTTAACGAACTTCCTCATCTGTCGTTACGGATCAAGTGCTCGTCACAGTATGTTGGGTTTAGGTTAAGCCCTTCGAGATATTGACACCCAGGCACTTGAATTTGCTCACTCTCTCCACTGAGAATGATTCATCTGCAAGACCGTACCCCAGACAGCGCTGCAACCCCTCAGTACAGTGGCAAATTTCTGACTAATTCTTTCATAGCTTCACAGAGCAACTCAGCATGGAGAGAGGTCCCTTCCATAAAACCAGAAGATATAGGAACAGAATTAAGACATTCAGTCAATTAAGACGGCTCTGCCATCCCATCATAGCTGATTTATCATCCCTTTCGACCCCATTCTCCTGCTTTCTCCACATATCCATATACTTACTTCCTGCATGGAAAAATTGTGCTCCAGGTTATTGTAATTCTGAATTACTTCCATTGTACTCCGGTCCCTTAAAAATCTTTTCCCTCCCACCCTCTATGTCCTCTAGTTTTGGACTCCACTATCCTGGGAAAAAGGCTGTTACTGCCTCTCATAACTTTAGACATTTCCATTAGGTGGTGAAGTTCCATTGGCTTTTGTCTTCACTTCCATGAAGTAGATAACCCCGGCAGACTGTGTGTCCCTCTGATTCCATTCTCAGTCCCTGCACCTGACCTCAGCCACGATTACTCATTACAAACCTCCAGACGGTCATTCTGTGATGTATCGAGAATTAAAAGTAAATTATAGGAGGGATGTAGAAGTTTTAGAGAGGGTACAGAGGAGATTTACCAGAATGTTGCCTGGATTAGAGAGCATGTCTTATGAGGATTTCTTGAGTAAGCTAGGGTTTTTCTCTTTGGAGCGAATGTGAATAAGACATGACTTGATAGAGGTGTGTAAGAGGCATGGATAGAGTGGACAGCCAGAGACATTTTGCCCAGGGCAGAAATAGCCAGTATGGGGGTCATAATTTTAAGGAGATTGGAGGAAAGCATAGCGGGGATATGAGAGGTAGGGTTTTTACACAGAGGATGGTGGATGCATGGAACACACTGCCAGGGGTGCTGGGAACGGTAGATACATGAGGGCAATTTAAGCGACTCTTAGATAGAAACATGGATGAAATGTAAAATGGAGGGCTCTGTGTGAAGAAGGTTTGGCACAACTATGTGGGCCGTAGAGCCTGTACTGTGCTGTAGTGTTCTATGTTCTCCGTATCTGCCTCGATTACCACCTCAGGTAGTACATTCCCTCACCAACCACTCTCTGTGTACATAAAAAAACAATTATAAAAGCCTAGACCTGTTCCTATGATTTATCATTTTAAATTCCTTGGTTAATTTTGCAGTTGTTCATGAGCTTAGAAAAATAGAGGGTTACGGGTAACCCTCGGTAATTTCTAAAGTAAGTACATGTTCGGCACATGAAGGGCCTGTATTGTGCTGTAGGTTTTCTATGTTTCTATGATATCTTCCCATCTGGATGGACTCTGCTAGGAGATATAGGTCCTCTGTCCTCCATTGAAGATATGTTGAGTACTCCTGCAACCATCCTTTACTGATGATGTTCTTAGTCAGGACAAAGTTTGGCCAAGTCATAAACTCAACAATTTGGGAATCAGAGCAAATCGAGTATGTGGAACTTCTTGCATGTTACTGTTTCTGTTTCTTACCCACCAGCAGCTTCAATTCAGCAGTTACCTCAGGCCCGTGTCTCACCTCCTTTCTTCAGTTCACCAATGATCTCAGACCACCGTTCCATCCGTCTTCCTCAATCCACCAAGCATCTTGGATCTCTGTCTCACCACGTTCCTTCAATTTACCAATGACCTCAGACCACTGTTCCATCCGTCTTCCTCAATCCACCAATCATCTCGGATCTCTGTCTCACCACGTTCCTTCAATTTACCAATGACCTCAGACCAATGTTCCATCCGTCTTCCTCAATCCACCAATCATCTCGGATCTCTGTCTCACCACGTTCCTTCAATTTACCAATGACCTCAGACCACTGTCTCACCCCTCTTTCTCAATCCACCAATCACATCAGGCTCCTATCTCACTATTCCCCCTCTGTCATACGGGGGTGGGGGGTGGTGGTGGGGTGCTGGGAGCAGACCCAGATGCAACACACAGACACTGAAGTACTAGGAACAGGACTAGGCGTGTCACAAAGCAAGGGAGGTGGGGAAGAAACGACGTTGGACAAGACACGGGCCCTAGACGAGACTAGGATGCAAGGCCTGGGCTAGGACTAGACTAGGAAAGCAGGACCTGGACGAGGACCAAGGAACTTGGAACCTGGACAAGGACTCCGAGCCAGAGACTGGACAGGGACCCGGATCTTGACTCAGGCTTGGACCCCGGATCTAGGTGAGGACAAGACATGGCTACAGGGCTGGATGCGGCCACAGGACTGGATGAAGAACTCTTTCACAGGACAAGAACACAAAGCCATGGCTTGGACTAGATAAGGTACCTGGATGTGGCTTGGACTAGACGAGGTACTCCTGGGCTGGGCGAGGCACAAGGGCAGGATGAGACCCCGAAGGCTTGACTTGGTCTTTGGAGACAGCAACGCAGAACACAGAGCCTTGGTCTTGGGAGACAGGAACGCAGAACACAGAGATGGTTCTCAACACAAGGTAGTGGCAAATGGCCGGACCTACCTAGCGAAGGCGTGGACACAGAGACAGTTCCAAATAGTGAAGGACAGTTCCTTATCTAGGCACAGCAAGGCTCCAGTCTTGCTCCGGCGGTAGAACCTGCCAGCAATACAGGCGAGGACGCAGGCAAGGTTGCAGGCTGGGCTTCAGGTAGAGGTTACAAGCAAGGCTTCAGGAGGAAGGTGAAAGGAAGGGAAGGGAATAGTCCAGCAACTGAAGCTGAACCCAGGAGCTGTTTATGTAACCAGCCCAAAATGAGAATCATGTGCCTCAATTAAGGCACCAACAGAACAAGAGAAAACCAGAAAACCTGGAATAAGGATCGATGGACCGGTCTGTGAACTGGAATGTGGACTTCACGGACCGGACCATAATACCCTCAGCTCTTGCAATCTCGCCATTCCACTCTCAGTCCTAATGCAGGGTTTTAATCTGATAAGTAGTCATTTCCTTTCCTGCTCACAGGTGCTTCTCGACTTGCTGAGTTCCTCCAGCAGATTCAAGCATCTGCAATCTTTTCTATCTCCATGTTCATACCATTCTGAGTAAAGTATCATGCCATGAAGTGGAGAACAATGTCATATTTTAATTTTCCATCCAGTTTCCATGTTAGCCTAGGTCTCCCACAGTCTGAGCTCACTGTATTCTGTTTGCATGGCAGATGCTTTCTGATCAACAGATTACAGTTGCTGACAAGAGACACAAGAGGCTGCAGATGCTGGAAGTCTGGAACAACACACAAAAGTTCTTGAGGAACTCAGTGGGCCAGGTAACATCCATGGAGACAAATGGAATCTAAACATTTTGGGTGGAGACCCTTCCTCTGGACTGAAGGATTAGAAGGGGAGATTGTCAGTATGAAGGGATGAGGTGAAGGGGTGGAACAAGAGAAAGAAAACAATAAAAAGATCAAGGTGAGGAGTGAAGATTGGCAGGTCGAGAGGAGGGTAATGGAAATTGCATCAAGACGGGGAGAATAGAGATATGCTGCTGTCTGTAAGGAGTTTGTATGCTCTCCCCGTGCCTGTCTGGGTTTCCTCCAGGTGTTACGATGTTGTTTTCTCTGGGTGCTCTGGTTTCTTCCCACAGTCCAAAGACGTACTGGTTGGTAGGTTAATTGGTCATTGTAAATTGTCCTGTGATTAGGCTAGGATTAAATCGAGAGGATTGCTGGCCGGTGCGGCTCATGGGGCCAGAGGGGCCTATTCTGTGCGGTATCTCAATAATAAATAGAGGTGACAAGGAGCTGCAGGTGATGGACATCATTTATAGATGTACGGTGGAGAGCGTTCGGACTGGTTGCATCACTGCCTGGTATGGAGGCGCCAATGTTTGCAGGAGGCTGCAGAGGTTTGTAGACTCAGTGGGCTTCATCATGAGCACAACCCACCCCCCCATAAGATGGCGGCATCCACTCTGACTCTCAGCATCCAGGACATGCCCTGTTTGTGTTATTCCAACCAGGGTGGAAGTGCAGGGGCCTGAAGACCTACACTCAATGATTCAGAGATAGCTTTCTCTCCTCCACTATCAGATTTCTGAACAGTTCATGAACCCGTGAACACTACTCTGTTACTCCTTTATTTTTTCACTGTTTATTTATTTTTGTAGTTTATAGTAATTTTATATCTTTGTGCTGAACTGCTGCTGGAAAACAAATTAATTCACATAATTTAAGACAGTGGTAATAAAACTGATTCTGGAATGTATTAGGAGAGGAAGGTGGAGAATGGAATTCAGTTGGGAACATTGGGAGAGGGGACCTGGTGTGGGGAATGGTAGGCAGATGGATTAGGTGAAGCAGTAATAGAATTATATTTGAACCTGCCTCTCATTTTTCTCTCTCTTTGTCTGCCTCCATCCATCACCCACTTGTCACTGTCTCCCAGCTCCATCGATTAGACAGAAATGTCAAACGCTAAAGGACATAGCTTTGAGGTGAGAGGGGCAATGGTTAAAAGGAGATTTATGTGGCAAGATCTTTACACAGAGAGTGGTAGCTGTCTGGAATGTTCTGCAAGAGGAGGTGGTGAACGGAGACCCATTAGCATTGTTTAAGAGGCATGAACAGGCTGTGTATGGAGGGTTACAAGCACTCACAGGAAAAAGCACATTAATTTGGCATCATATTTGGCACAGAATGTACTGTTCTATGCTGTATGTTCTGCAATTCAGAATAGGAGCGTTCTTCCCCAGCTCCTTGCTCAGTTTGCTGGGAGTATTGAAAGTGTTCCCAACAGAGTAATATGCAGTACGTTCCGCCCATCTTTTCACACATTCCACTGGAATAGTCAGTCTTTTTCAATTGCCTTCAGACCAGAAGTAAACACCTTGTCGACAAGGCTTTAGTAATGATCTTCAAACCAGAGGTCAGGCCTGGTCCATGCAGCTTTAACAATGGCCCCCAGACCAGAACTCCAGGTCTAGTGCACAAGACTTTTTCAATGGACTTGAGTCCAGCAAGCTAGAAAAACAGTGGTTAAACTCCAAGACAAAATTTGAAAATAGTTGATCATTGGCCAAGGAGGACAATGCCAATCCTTTCATTGGATGGGTTAATACATGGACAGACTCCAGCTCATCGATTTTTTTTGGCAAGGCCTTATAAATAAAAGTACTTCTGTACACTGTTAGCATTTCTTCAATTACTAATCAGCATTAGATTTCACACAGAAATACTGCATAATTTATAAAATGTTATTTAAACTAAAATCATTTTAAGATCTACTTCTGCAAGCTGTTTACATAGAAATTAAGTGTCATTGATTGCAGAGAATTTGTCTTTGAGTGAGAAGTTGCTGGCTGTTGATTTCATCCTGACTCCCACACACTCCTTAAACCCCAACATCCCTTTCATCTCACTCCCCTCTTTGCAGATCTCTGCCCCTTTTCCACATATCCGCAGTGAATGTGTGCGTGGGTAAAACACTGACCGATATTCTTGCTCAGACAGGTACTAACAGCCATTGATTGGCCTCTTTTGCAGGCAAGACAGCAAATGAACCACAATCATTGGTTCAGAGACTTTTCTCACAAAATATGATCTCTGTGCACCTCCTGGATTAAAATTTCACAGCCAAATCCCACTGACGTACAAATTTTTAATGAACCGCTGTCTTTTACCCTATTGCGCACAAACTTCCGATAATTAGAATTGGAATTGATTTTAATATCACTGATATGTGTCATGATATTTGTTGTTTTGCAGCAGGAGTATAGTGCAATACATAAAAAAAATCACTGCAGGTAACAGTAATAAGTACATAAAGTAGAGCAAATGGAGAGGAAAAAGGTAGTGTTTGTGGTTTGTTTAGAAATTTGATGGTGGACGGGTGGAAGCTGGATTCTGGGTATGGGTTGGATTTTAACAGTTAAGAGAAATTGGATAGGTACAGGGATGGGAGAGGCTACAGCGTGGGTGCAGGTCGATGTGACTAGGCAGAATGATAGAAGGGCCAAAGAGTTTATTTCTGTGCTGTAGTGTTCTAGGACTCTGATACATTAAATGATCCTTAAAATGTTGAGTGTGGGTCCTCAGGCTCTGTACCCCCTCCCTGATTGTAGTAATGAGAAAGGGAATGTTCTGGATGGTGAGGGTCCTCAACAATGGATGCTGCCTTTTTGAAGCACTGCCTTTTGAAGATGTCCTCAATGGTGGGTTATTGCATTATCTCAGGGCTTGAATGAACATAGGATTCTAGAAATGAGAATGGAAAGACAAGTAACAACAAATTAAATGTATAAAAATAATTTGTGTTCATTTCCCAGGAGTGAGTCACCGAAGGGAAAAAAAAAGGCAAACTGAAAGAAGACACCATATTTTGACATGATTGAGACTGGATGCTGGTGTTGAAAGGACAAATAGGTCTCAGACTGATGTGCTTTCATACCTCTGGAGTCTGAGACTGGCTCTTGGCTGATCGAAGGTTGTCCTGAAAACACCAACATCTGCAAAGTGAGACACACAGAAATAGAAACAAAGAACATGGAGACTGAAAATGTAAAGTCCAGGGAAGGCAAGTGATTACCTGGTCAAACTCTACTTCTATTCTGGACAGCAGGGGAGAGGAGGGCCATGGTGGGGACAGGAGGTTTTGTGTGTGTGTGTGTGTGGGGTGGGGGTGGTGGGGTTGTGTGTGAAGGCACTGGGACCATTGAGGGCTGGAGGGAAGGGTACAAGGAGGATATCCTGGTGGCCAGTCATTTTATTTCCACTCCTCATTTCCATTCTGACATGTCATCTACTGCCACGATGAGGCCACTCTCAGGCTGGAGGAGCAGAACCTCATATTCCGTTGGGTAGCCTCCAACTTCATGGCATGAACATTGATTTCTCTAACTTCCAGTAATTTCTCTCCCTTTCCCCTCTCCCTCTCTCCTTTTCGGTTTGCCCCTTATCTGTTCTTATTTTCTCACCTACCTTTCACCTCCATCTGGTGCTCCTCCTCCTTCCCTTTTCCCTGTGATGCACTCTTCTGTCCTATTGGATTCCTTCTTCTTCACCCATTTACCTTCACCACCTATCACTTTCCAGCTTTTCACTTCATCCCTCTTCCCAACCCATCTACCTTCCCCTTCACCTGACCTCACCTATCGCCTGTCAGCTTGTCCTCCTTCCCCTCCTGCCACCTTCTTATTCTTTATTCTTCCCCCTTCCTTTCCAGTCCTGATGAAGGTTCTTGGCCTGAAAGGTCAACTGTTTCTTCCTCTCTAGATGCTGCCTGACCTGCTGAGTTCCTCCACCATTTAGTGTGTGTTACTAGGGATTGGGGAGAGCAGCACTGGAATATACTGGGGGAAGGAGGTGAAGGAGAGTGTCAATAGACATGCAGCCATTGATATTTTCTGTGTCTGTTATGAGGGAGGAATAGTCTAAGGTGGTCTGGGCAAACACACTGAGAGACAGGTCAGTGAAGGAACTGGGTCAGATGTTCAAACGGCTGGTATGTAATATTCAGCAAACTTTTAATTGCAACCAACAAGAGGCTATCTATGAGAAAGAAGCACAATTCAACAGAGGTAAAGGGTAAAGTTAAACTGAAAATTAGGGTATAGAGGGTGATGAGGGCGAGGGGTAAACCAGAGGACTGAGGAGTGTTTAGAATTCAGCAGTGGAAGAGTATAAACCTTAGATTGTGGGAGAATATGAATTTTGAGAGAAAATTTGCATGTGCTACAAAAACAAACAAGTTTCTATGGAAGCAACACACACAAAATGCTAGAGGAGCCCAGCAGGCATCCATGGAAAAGAGGAGAGTCAATGTTTTTTGCTGAGATCCTTCATCAGGACTGGAAAAAAAAAGATGAGGAGGCAGAGCAAGAAGGTGGGAGGAGGGGAGGAAGAAACGCAAGGTGATAGGTGAAACTGGGAGGGGCAGAGATGAAGTAAGGAGCTGGGAAGTTGATTGGTGAAAGAGATCCAGGGTTGGAGAAGGGGGAATCTGATAGGAGAGGACAGAAGCACATGGAAGAAAGGGAAGGGGGAGGAGCACCTGAGGGAGGTGACGGGCAGGTAAGAGAAGGTGAGAGAAGGAAAAGGGGATGGGGAATGGTGAAGGTGGGAGAGGGAGGAGAGTTGGGCAATTACTGGAAATTTGAGTTATCGAAGTTCATGCCATCAGGTTAGTGGCTTAGTGGCTTCTATGGATACGTAAATAGGAAGAGGGTGACTCAAATAAGATAGGAAAATTAATAACAGCAAACAAAGAAACAGTAGTGTGTTGAATACATTTTTGCAACAATTGTCATTGTGGGAAAATTTGTGAAATCAGATGATTTGATTTCAAGTAACATAGGTGACATGGTAGTGTCATGGTTAATGTAGTGGTTTACAGTACCAGCAAGCTGGGCTGTGCTGTTTCTCTAAGTAAATTAAATAACAGAATTTACAAAAAAAAACAATTACGTGAGATAAGAGAATGCAGAAACTCAGGAGCCTAAGGCAGACAGGTCGCCAGGTCCTGACAGACTGCACATGAGGATTTTAGAGGAAGTAACTGCAGAGGTTGTGGTCCCATTGGTTGAAAATTTTCATAACTCGTTAAACTCTAGGTGGGTCCTAGAAGATTGGAAAACAGCCAACATGACTTCCTTGTTTAACTAGATGGGTTCAGTGATTATTATCACAGTGACCCTGCCTCACCCTGTCAGAGATATTTCCTCTATCCCTACCCTTTCACTAACTTAAAACTAATTTGTTTTCTCTTTCCCAGGTCTGCTGAAGATTGAAAATGTTAATCTTGTTTTTCCCTTAACAGATGCTGCCTGATTGGGTGAGTGTTTCCAGCATTTTTTGCTTAATCTTGTTAATAACAACTTCATGAATTAGTTACCCTGATAGAGGTACGTCCCTTTAGAACAGAGAGGAGGAATTTCTTTAACCAGAGAGTGGTGAATCTGTAGAATTCATTGCCACAGATGGCTGTGGAGACCAAGTCATTGGGAATATTTACAGCAGGGGGCAATAGGTTCTTGATTAGTTAGGGCATCAAAGGTTACGGAGAAAACTCAGGAGAATAGGTTCAGATAATAAATCAGCCATGTTTGAATGGTGGAAGCAGACACAATCGACCAAATGCCCTAATTCTGCTCTTATGGTCTCATGGTCTTATGGCAAATCTGCTGTCTCTGATAGGTTAGTCAATAGACAGTCACCATGGTTTAATGTCAGGGAATGTGCTAAAGTGATATCTAGTTGTAGCATTATTGGCCATAAAAAGAATAGCAAGGGCCATCTGTACCAGAAAGGAACTAACTTAGAAATGTTTTATTAATTCAGCCAAAACTTTATGGGAATTGAAACAGACTTCAAAACTGGAGCTGGATTGGTTCATGTTATGAAAAATAAAAATAAAATGTGTCTGAAAATGTAGAATACTAGTTTGTATAAGACGCTTATGTATATCTGGGTTTAACAAGTCTAACTGGTTACTGCTGGAATCCTCCATGAAGTATGACTAGCTCCTGGCTCACACACACACACACACAAAGTTCCTCAGTGTGTATAGGCTGTCTTGGTCCAATGATGTTCATGTCACAACTAAGAAAGTTCACCAACACCTCTAATACCTCAGGAAGCTAAAGAAATACAGCATACTCCCATTGACCCTGACCAATTTTTAACAATACACCAGAGAGACCATTTTGTCTGGATGCATATCAGTTTGGTATGGCAACTGCTCTGTTTATGACCGCGAGGAACTGAAGAGAGTTGTGGACACAGCTCAGCACATCGCAGGAACCTGGCTCACCTCTATGGACTTTGTCTATACTTCTCACTGCCTTAGTAAATCAGCCAGCATAATCAAAGAATCCAGCCACCCCAGACATTTTCTCATATCTCCTCTTCTATAGGGCGGAAGATACAAAAGCCTGAAAGCACATACCACCAAGCTCGAGCACAGTTCCCATCCCACTGTTATCAAACTCTTGAATGGATGTCTTGTATGATAGGATGGACTCTTGGCCTCAATCATCAGCCTCCTGAACAAGAATCGATAACTTCACTCACACCAACACTGAACTGATTCCACAATCCACGGACTCACTTTCAAGGACTCTACAATTCACGTTCTCAATATTTATTGCTTACTTATTTATTATTTTTATGTTGTTTTTTCTTCATTTTTTTGCATCTGCAGTTTGTTATCTTTTGCACATTGATTGTCTGTCTTTGTTGCATTCAGATTTTCATTGATTCAGTTGTATTTCTTTGTAATTATTAAGAATGCCCACAAGAAAATCAATCATAGGGGAGTATATAGTGACATATATATACTTTGATAATAAATTTACTTTGAACTTTGAAACATTCTACCTCGTTGTGATCTTGCACTTTATCGTTTACCTATACTGCACTTTTTCAGTAGCTTTTACACTTAATTCTGCATTCTTATTGTTTTACATTTTTTCTACCTCAATGCACCGTCTAATGATTTGATCTGTATGAACAGTTTTAAGACAAGCTCTTTACTGTATCTTGGTACCTGTGACAATAATAAACCAATACAATATAATACACACGACTTGATTGGAGAATGCAGTAGGATTTTATGAATATAAAACAAGGTTCTCTTATTGCAACAAACATACACTTGGGTTTCAGATTGAACATTTTCATACACTGAATTCATTTGGTTGTAGAAGTAAACAACTGGAATTGTACACTCAGTGGCCACTTTATTAGTTATCCCTGTACACCTGCTTGTTAATGCAAATATCTAATCAGCCAGTTAAGTGGCAGAAACGCAATGCATAAAAGCATGCAGACACGGTCATGAGATTCAGTTGTTTTTCAGTTTAAGCATCAAAATGGGGAAGAAATGTGAAATAATTGACTTTGACTATGGAATGATTGTTGGTGCCAGCAGAGTAGTTTGAGTATCTCAGAAACTGCTGATCTCCAGGGATTTTTATATGCAACAGTCTCTGGAGTTTACAGAGAATGGAGCAAAAGAGAAAAAAAAAATCCAGTGTGTGGCAGTTCTACGGGTGAAAATGCCTTGTTACTGAGAGAGATCAGAGGATAATGGCCAGACTGGTTCAAGCTGACAGGAAGGCGACAGTAACTCAAATTACCACATGTTACAACAGACGAGCATCTCTGAATGTACAACACATCGAACCTTGAAGTGGATGGGTTACAGCAGCAGAAGGCCATGAACGTACAGTACGCAAACATAGAGTATGATAAGATGTTTCGACACGATATTATGACAAAAGGAATCCGTTTCAATTTCTTTTATTGAGATCCAGTGTGAAACAAGCCCCTCTAGCCCTTTGAGCCATGCTGCCCAGCAACTCCTAGTTTAACTCTAGCTGAATCACAGGACAATTTACATTGACCAATTAACCTTCCAACCGGTATGGCCTTAGATTTTGGGAGGAAACCAGAGCAAACCCACATGATGATGAGGAGAACATACAAACTCCTTACGGTGGTGGGAGTCGAATCTGTGTTGCTGAAACTGTGTTTGGAGGAGCATGGTGAAATTGTTGCTGATGGTTATGACAAGGTCCAGTGGCTGTATAAAGTTAGAATTGTTTTCTTCATGCAAAAACAATGTCACAGATCAAAGTTAGAATCTTTGGTACTGAATTTACAGTAGCATAGCAGCTAGCCCAATGCTATTACAGCTCGGGGGTTCCTGGAGTTTGGAGTTCAATACCAGCGCTGTCTGTGAGGAGTTTGCACATCCTTCCTGTGACCGTGTGGGTTTCCTCTGGGTGCCCTGGTTTCCTCCCACAGTCCAAAGACATGTCAGTTGGTAGGTTAAGTGGTCATTGTAAATTATCCTGTGCTTAGGCTAGGGTTAAATAAGTTGGTTGCTAGGCGATGCGCCTTGTTGGACTGGAAAGGCCTGTTCCATATAGTATCTCTAAATAAAAATGAATAAAATAAAAGATTATTTTTCTCTTAGTGTGGCTAGAATGTGGAATAATCAGAGGCAGACTGAGGTTATAGTAGAATTCAAGTGTTTCTTTGAAAAAAGAATTGGATTGTTGAGAAGGAGAGAATGTGATATTAATTAAAAGCTTGAGGAAAATGAAAGTATGTTAAGTTGAAGTGCTTAATGGCCAAGTGTAATATTCCCTGATCGTATAACTCCAAAGCCGGGTGATCATAGTTTTAGATTTCAGCCAACAGGAAGTTCAAGTTCAATTACTGCTGACTGTGTTTGAACCTCATTATTTTGCAATAAATCACCTCCTGCCAAACTGCCAGGGAAATGCAACGTCTGAGCAATAGATGACACAGAACAGGATTAACCCACAGCAGGCTACTGAATGTGGAGGGCACACTAAAAAATAAAATTGGAAAGTTTCCCAAAAAGTAGTTACACATATAAAGAAAAATCTTTGCCTGAACCACTGATGACGTCTTTTCAGAGAAGTGTGAAATGGCTGTAAGTAGTTTAACACCTAGGGTCTGGCAATGGACGGAGGAGGAATCGAGAGGCTGGTGGGGCTTCCTTTTCTCGGTGCCATTTTCCAAAGCATAGAAACTTTGAAACCTGAAACAGCTGGTGCAGAGATATCTGTTTGCTGGTGTTGGATTCCAGATGTTGAGGTGTTACATAGAAACATAGAAACATAGAAAATAGGTCCAGGAGTAGGCCATTCGGCCCTTCGAGCCTGCACCGCCATTTATTATGATCATGGCTGATCATCCAACTCAGAACCCTGCACCAACCTTCCCTCCATACCCCCTGACCCCCGTAGCCACAAGGGCCATATCTAACTCCCTCTTAAATATAGCCAATGAACTGGCCTCAACTGTTTCCTGTGGCAGAGAATTCCACAGATTCACCACTCTCTGTGTGAAGAAGTTTTTCCTAATCTCGGTTCTAAAAGGCTTCCCCTTTATCCTCAAACTGTGACCCCTCGTTCTGGACTTCCCCAACACCGGGAACAATCTTCCTGCATCTAGCCTGTCCAATCCCTTTAGGATCTTATACGTTTCAATCAGATCCCCCTTCAATCTTCTAAATTCCAACAAGTACAAGCCCAGTTCATCCAGTCTTTCTTCATATGAAAGTCCTGCCATCCAAGGAATCAATCTGGCGAACCTTCTTTGTACTCCCTCTATGGCAAGGATGTCTTTCCTCAGATTAGGGGACCAAAACTGCACACAATACTCCAGGTGTGGTCTCACCAAGGCCTTGTACAACTGCAGTAGTACCTCCCTGCTCCTGTACTCGAATCCTCTCGCTATAAATGCCAGCATACCATTCGTCTTTTTCACCGCCTGCTGTACCTGCATGCCCACTTTCAATGACTGGTGTATAATGACACCCAGGTCTCGTTGCACCTCCCCTTTTCCTAATCGGCCACCATTCAGGTAATAATCTGTTTTCCTGTTCTTGCCACCAAAGTGGATAACTTCACATTTATCCACATTAAATTGCATCTGCCATGAATTTGCCCACTCACCCAATCTATCCAAGTCACCCTGCATCCTCTTAGCATCCTCCTCACAGCTAACACTGCCGCCCAGCTTCGTGTCATCCGCAAACTTGGAGATGCTGCATTTAATTCCCTCATCCAAGTCATTAATATATATTGTAAACAACTGGGGTCCCATGTTCTTTAAGTTTGCACACTGATCTCCTGTGTGGGACCTTGTCAAAAGCCTTTTGAAAATCCAAATATACCACATCCACTGGTTCTCCGCTATCCACTCTACTAGTTACATCCTCAAAAAATTCTATGAGATTCGTCAGACATGATTTTCCTTTCACAAATCCATGCTGACTTTGTCCGATGATTTCACCGCTTTCCAAATGTGCTGTTATCACATCTTTGATAACTGACTCCAGCAGTTTCCCCACCACCGACGTTAGGCTAACCGGCCTATAATTCCCCGGTTTCTCTCTCCCTCCTTTTTTAAAAAGTGGAGTTACATTAGCCAGCCTCCAATCCTCAGGAACTAGTCCAGAATCTAACAAGTTTTGAAAAATTATCACTAATGCATCCACTATTTCTTGGGCTACTTCCTTAAGCACTCTGGGATGCAGACCATCTGGCCCTGGGGATTTATCTGCCTTTAATCCCTTCAATTTACCCAACACCACTTACCTACTAACATGTATTTCGCTCAGTTCCTCCATTTCACTAGACCCTCTGTCCCCTACTATTTCTGGAAGATTATTTATGTCCTCCTTAGTGAAGACAGAACCAAAGTAATTATTCAATTGGTCTGCCATGTCCTTGCTCCCCATAATCAATTCACCTGTTTCTGTCTGTAGGGGACCTACATTTGTCTTTACCAGTCTTTTCCTTTTTACATATCTATAAAAGCTTTTACAGTCAGTTTTTATGTTCCCTGCCAGTTTTCTCTCATAATCTTTTTTCCCCTTCCTAATTAAGCCCTTTGCCCTCCTTTGCTGAACTCTGAATTTCTCCCAGTCCTCAGGTGAGCCACTTTTTCTGGCTAATTTGTATTCTTCTTCTTTGGAATTGATACTATCCCTAATTTCTCTTGTCAGCCACGGGTGCACTACCTTCCTTGATTTATTCTTTTGCCAAACTGGGATGAACAATTGTTGTAGTTCGTCCATGCAATCCTTAAATGCTTGCCATTGCATATCCACCGTCAATCCTTTAAGTGTCATTTGCCAGTCTATCTTAGCTAATTCACGTCTCATACCTTCAAAGTTACCCCTCTTTAAGTTCAGAACCTTTGTTTCTGAATTAACTATGTCACTCTCCATCTTAATGAAGAATTCCACCATATTATGGTCACTCTTACCCAAGGGGCCTCTCACGACAAGATTGCTGATTAACCCTTCCTCATTGCTCAAGACCCAGTCCAGAATAGCCTGCTCTCTCGTTGGTTCCTCGACATGTTGGTTCAAAAAACCATCCCGCATACATTCCAAGAAATCCTCTTCCTCAGCACCTTTACTAATTTGGTTCACCCAATCTACATGTAGATTGAAGTCACCCATTATAACTGCTGTTCCTTTATTGCACACATTTCTAATTTCCTGTTTAATACCATCTCCGACCTCACTACTACTGTTAGGTGGCCTATACACAACTCCCACCAGCGTTTTCTGCCCCTTAGTGTTACGCAGCTCTACCCATATCGATTCCACACCTTCCTGGCTTATGTCCTTCCTTTCTATTGTGTTAATCTCATCTTTAACCAGCAACGCCACCCCACCTCCTTTTCTTTCATGTCTATCCCTCCTGAATATTGAATATCCCTGAACGTTGAACTCCCATCCTTGGTCACCCTGGAGCCATGTCTCTGTGATCCCAACTATATCATAATCATTAATAACAATCTGCACTTTCAATTCATCCACCTTGTTACAAATGCTCCTTGCATTGACACACAAAGCCTTCAGGCGCTCTTTTGCAACTCTCTTAGCCCTTATACAATTATGTTGAAAAGTGGCCCTTTTTGATGCTTGCCCTGGATTTGTCGGCCTGCCACTTTTACTTTTCTCCTTACTACTTTTTGCTTCTACCCTCACTTTACACCCCTCTGTCTCTCTGCACTGGTTCCCATCCCCCTGTTGTGAACTAACCTCCTCTCGCCTAGCCTCTTTAATTTGATGCAATGTCTTACTCTATAGATCCACGGCAACATCTAAGCCTCAAAGCATGGAAACAATCCCTTCGGCCCATTGAGTTTCTGCCGACCATCAATCACCTACCCTAACCCATTTTTATTCTTCCTACATCTCTGTTACACTCCCTCCTTCTTCCTTCCTCACCTCAAATTCTCCCACTCTTTTTCATACACGGGACAAGTAACAGTAGTCAATTAACCCGCAAAACCTCAGGATGTGGGAGGAGAGCTGTACAATGCACATGTAGCCACAGGGTGAATGTACAAACTGGAGGTCAAGATTGAACCCAGACCATTAGAACTACAAGGCAGGTGCTGTGTTGCTACAACAATCGAATCATGTACAATGTTGGTGTGGGTGGCAGGGTGGAGATACGGCTCTACCAAAGGAGATGTAATGTGCTCCTTCCCTCCGCTAGCCTGCAGGTCACCCTTGGGCAAGATGTAGCACCTGCTTAGCCCCACAATCACTTTCAAAAGTCGATAGATCCTGGCATGGTTCTGGCGGACTGGAAGATTGCAAATGTCACTCCGCTATTTAAGAAGGGGGCAAGGAAGCAAAAAGGAAATTATAGACCTGTTAGCTTGACATCGGTGGTTGGGAAGTTGTTGGAGTCGATTGTCAAGGATGAGGTTACGGAGTACCTGGAGGCATATGACAAGATAGGCAGAACTCAGCATGGTTTCCTTAAAGGAAAATCCTGCCTGACAAACCTATTACAATTTTTTGAGGAAATTACCAGTAGGCTAGACAAGGGAGATGCAGTGGATGTTGTATATTTGGATTTTCAGAAGGCCTTTGACAAGGTGCCACACATGAGGCTACTTAACAAGATAAGAGCCCATGGAATTACGGGAAAGTTACGTACGTGGATAGAGCATTGGCTCATTGGCAGGAAACAGAGAGTGGGAATAAAGAGATTCTATTCTGGTTGGCTGCCGGTTACCAGTGATGTTCTACAGGGGTCCGTGTTGGGGCCGCTTCTTTTTACATTGTACATCAATGATTTGGATTATGGAATAGATGGCTTTGTGACTAAGTTTGCTGACGATACGAAGATAGGTGGAGGGGCCAGTAGCGCTGAGGAAACAGAGAGTCTGCAGAGAGACTTGGATAGATTGGAAGAATGGGCAAAGAAGTGGCAAATGAAATACAATGTTGGAAAGTGTATGGTTATGCACTTTGGCAGAAGAAATAAATGGGCAGACTATTATTTAAATGGGGAGAGAATTCAAAGTTCTGAGATGCAACGGGACTTGGGAGTCCTCGTGCAGGATACCCTTTAATGTTAACCTCCAGGTTGAGTCAGTGGTGAAGAAGGCGAATGCAATGTTGGCATTCATTTCTAGAGGAATAGAGTATAGGAGCAGGGATGTGATGTTGAGGCCCTATAAGGCGCTGGTGAGACCTCACTTGGAGTACTGTGGGCAGTTTTGGTCTCCTTATTTGAGCAAGGATGTGCTGACGTTGGACAGGGTACAGAGAAGATTCACTAGAATGATTCCGGGAATGAGAGGGTTAACATATGAGGAACATTTGTCCGCTCTTGGACTGTATTCCTTGGAGTTTAGAAGAATGAGGGGAGACCTCATATAAACATTTCGAATGTTAAAAGGTATGGACAGAGTGGATGTGGCAAAGTTGTTTCCCATGATGGGGGAGTCTAGTACGAGAGGGCATGACTTAAGGATTGAAGGACGCCCTTTCAGAACAGAAATGCAAAGAAATTTTTTTAGCCAGAGGGTGGTGAATCTATGGAATTTGTTGCCACAGGCGGCAGTGGAGGCCAAGTCATTGGGTGTATTTAAGGCAGAGATTGATAGGTATCTGAGTAGCCAGGGCATCAAAGGTTATGGTGAGAAGGCGGGGCAGTGGGACTAAATGGGAGAATGGATCAGTTTATGATAAAATGGGCTCAATGGGCCGAATGGCTGACTTCTGTTCCTTTGTCTTATGGTCTTATGTGAAGCCATGGTCGCAGGTGGTGGATGGTTGTATGAGCAGCTGGTGCATATCACAGTCCTGATTATGCGACCACTGACACCAGACAGACAATCTCTGAAGAATATTGATAATGGCTGGGGTCACCAGTGTTGTAAAGGCACTGCCCAGAAGAAAGCGACGGCAAACCACTTCCTTAGAAAAATTTGGTAAGAACAATCATGTTCATGGAAAGACCATGATTGCCCACGTCATACGACACGGTACATAACAAACAAACAATTCTGTTGCCGGTTGCAGTGTTGGAACTGAAATGGCCTTGTTCAGCTGAAAGACAGAGGTACCTTCACAACATAATGTTGAATGGACAGAATGCCAGCACTATCCGCTCTCGAATATTGCATTCTGCCTGACTGTCAGCTTATGAACTCTCTGTCTTTATTTTAGGTTTTCAGTATCTGCAGTTGTTTTTTTTAAGTTTTCCTTTACATTCTGACTGATTTCATCTTCTGGTCATTCACGTGCTCATGAATATGTGTCACATGTCTCCTTCAGATAAAGATCACAAGGTACCACGGTAGTGTAGCTGTTAGTGTGATGCTTTTACTACTCAGGGTGTCAGAGTTCAGAGTTCAACTCTGGTGTCCCCCATAAGGAGTTTGTACACCCTTCCTGTAAATGTGTGTGTTTGTTCCGGGTGCTCCGGTTACCTCCCACTGTCCAAGGATGTACCAGTTAGTAGATTAACTGGTCATTGTAAATTGCTCTGTAATTAGGCGAGGGTTAAATCGTTAGGTTGCTGGGCAGTGTGACTCATTGAGCCAGAGAGGCGGGTTCCACACTGTATCTCTGAAGTAAAATAAGGAAAGGTTGCGTGAGTGACAGGGGAGCGTCTTTTATTCATAGAATCATCGCCTGGGATGCTGATTGCTGCCAGTTGCAGTCAGTGTGCTACCAAGGTGGAATTTGTAAGACTAATTGCAAAGGGTCCACACAGCTCACGAAAAAAAACTGAAGAAGGGTCTTGGCCCGAAATGTTGACTGTTTACTCTTTTCCATAGATACTGCCTGACCTGCTAAATTCCTTCAGCATTTTGTGCGTGTTGCTTTTCTCATGTTAATGAAAAAAATACCAGTGCAGGCTGGCAATGAAATTTTTCAACCAAAAGAAGTGAGCATTATTGAAATAGTTATATCAGAATCAAGTTTAATATCACTGGCAAAATTTGTGAAACGTGTTGTTTGCAGCACCAGTACATTGCAATACATAATAATAAAAAATATAAATTACAATAAGAAGTATGTAAGATATTTATAAAAAAGTATTGTGAGTAAAATCACCCAGCAGCTCTGAATTACTTAACATTTAGTTGCATCCAAAGGCAATGTAAGTCACATATACTGAGCTTTGGCAAGGCCAATCACTCCATGATAGAATGTTTAATGATCAACTGTGCATCTGGCATCAAATCATTGAGAAGTGACAAGACTACAGATTTATTAGCGACTAAGGTTCATTAAATTGGCTCATTGATGAATTAATTGCCGCTGTTAAAAGGGCCTATTCAAAAAAAAACACATGAATGCCTAGGATACCATCCTCCTCCTCCTCCTCGCTGATTTTTTGGCATTAATTTCAGGCAGTCAGTTGCACACTGCCTTTCTGATTTTTACACATTGTTACTTGTCACAAACTTCACTAAAACAGTCAAGTATTTTTTTTCTTTCTCCCCCAGGATCAAATTAATACTGCTTATTGTACTGTGAACCAGATCACAGTATCTCACATTAGTTTCTACTACAAGACGACAGCCAGGTGGGAGACTCTGCACACAACTGAGTGCCCTAAAGATAATTATCATGCTTCATGGTATTTACCCGAGACAAACTCGTGTCGGTGACAAACCATCAGTTCATCTTTACTGACTGCTTCACACTGATCTAAAATAGTGGCCTTTCACAGAAGAATGCTTGAGCAACAGCAATGGCAGTAATTAGCTGTGATCCTGGTGCGCGAAGTTGGATTTTGGAAAGTTAGTGACAGTGTGATACCACTGAGAATGACAGCTGGGGGAATAATATAATCAGAACTGTAAGAGGGACAATTAGCTAGGTTAACACATTTCAGCAAGTTATCAATGCTGTGGAGACATAGGAGCAGTATCAGACCATTTGGCCCATCAAGTGTACTCTCCCATTCTATCATGGCTGATTTATTTTCCCTCTCAATCCCATTCTCCAGCCTTCTCTCCATGACTTATTAACCTCTGCTTTTATTAACCTATTAATCAAGAAACTATTAACCTCTGCTTTAAGTATACCCAATGACTGGACCTTCACTGCCATCCGTGTTGGGAAATTCCTGGAGATGGAAAGGTGACAGGCGGGAGAGCTTCTAAGGCTTTTTGGCAGGCAGGAGGGACTGTTGTCTCTATCCACAAGGATTTCCTTGACAGCCTGAAGGTTAAGACTTACTGAAACTTCTACCAGCTAATTGACTCTTTCCAGCTTGTGATGACTTTTGTGTGTGGGGTATGGCTGGAGGATGAACCCTGATTAATACTCTATAAAACTCTGATTAGACCAGGCTTGGAATATTGCGTTTAGTTCTGGTCACTTCATCATAGGAAGAATGTGGAAGCTTTAGAGAGGCTGAAGAAGAGAGTTAGCTGGGTGCTACCTGGATTAGAGAGCATGTCTTATAAGAAAAGATTAAGTGAACTAGTGCTATTTCCTTTGGAGCAGGGGTTCCCAAGCTTTATTATATTTTGGAGCCCTACCATTAACCGAGGGGTCCATGGACCCCAAGATGGGAACCCCTGCTTTAGAGTGAAGGAAAAAGAGAGATGACTTGATTGAGGTGTACAGGATGATAAGAGGCATAGATCAAATGGACAGCCAGAAACTTTTTCCCAAGACAGAAATGGCTGATATTAGGAAGCATAATTTTAAGATGCATGGATGAAAGTATAGGGAATATAGCTGAAGTTAATTTTTTTTCCCCAAAGTGTATGGAATGCTCAGCCAGGGGTGGTGGCAGAGGCAGCTATATTAGGGACATTAAGGAGATTCTTAGTTAAATACATGTGTGAGTGAAAGAAAAATGGAGGGCTATGTAGGAGGGAAGGGTTAGATTGATCCGAGAATGGGTCAAAAGGTTGGCACAACATTGTGAGGTGAAGAGCCTGTACTGTGATGTAGTGTTCTCTGTTCTATATTTTGCCTGTACCCCCACCTCTGGCAGTATGTTCCACTCACCGACCACTCTCTGAGTAGGTTCAATGTACGGCACAAATTTGTGGGCTGAAGGGCCTGTACTGTGCTGTAATATTCTATGTTCTATGTTCTAGTTCTAGTTAGCCAAGAATAACCATGGTCACCATGATTGCGTACGTCATTCAGTAAAGACGATGATGACAGTTGATTCAGGCATTTCTCACTCTGATGTTATTTGGGCCATTTTAAATTGGTTCCAGAGATGCTTTGAATTATCGGTACACTTAGTCACTAAAAAATTGATGGGCAATACAGTTAACGCTGTCATGCCCCTTATTAAATTCTCAAGTGCTCTCAATTAGATTTACTGTGGAAATTAGTCCCTGTATTTACCACACGGTAGAAACTGGAGCTCATCTTCCATTTGCCAGCAACTTTATTTTTTGAAAATGACTCCATCTAAAAGAGGGAATAGAAATTGATTAGGTAAATGAGGTTCGGGTCAATCTGTTCTCATGTTGAACATTGGTTTTAATTGGATCTTCAGCGGGGGATTTGAGTGAGAGTCTGTTTTTCAGTGAGGATAAGACATGAAAGAATAGGACCTATCAAGTGTGACAGTGGGAAAGTGTGTATGGAACTGGAGGAAATAGCAGAGGTACTTAATGAATACTTTACTTCAGTACTCACTATGGAAAAGGATCTTGGTGATTGTAGTGATGACTTGCAGCAGACTGAAAAGCTTGAGCATGTAAATATTTTAAGAAAGAGGATGTGCTGGAGCTTTTGGAAAGCATCAAGTTGGATAAGTCACTGGGACTGGATGAGAAGTACCCCAGGCTACTCTGGGAGGCGAGGGAGGAGATTGCTGAGCCTCTGGTGACGATCTTTGAATCATCAATGGGGACGGGAGAGGTGTCTGGAGGATTGGAGGGTTGCGGATGTTGTTCCTTTATTCAAGAAAGGGAGTAGAGATAGCCTAGGAAATTATAGACCAGTGGTCTTACTTCAGTGGTTGGTAAGTTGATGGAGAAGATCCTGAGAGGCAGGATTTATGAACATTTGGAGAGGTATAATATGATTAGGAATAGTCAGCATGGCTTTGTCAAGGGCACGTCGTGCCTTATGAGCCTGATTGAATTTTTTGAGGATGTGACTAAACACATTGATGAAGAAAGAGCAGTGGATGTAGTGTATATCGATTTCAGCAAGGCATTTGATAAGGTACCCCATGCAAGGCTTATTGAGAAAGTAAGGAGGCATGGGATCCAAGGGCACATTGCTTTGTGGATCCAGAACTGGCTTGTCCACAGAAGGCAAAGAGTGGTTGTAGACGGGTCATATTCTGCAGGGAGATCGGTGACCAGTGGTGTGCCTTAGGGATCTGTTCTGGGACACTTACTCTTCATGATTTTTATAAATGACCTGGATGAGGTAGTGGAGGGATGGGTTAGTAAGTTTGCTGATGACACAAAAGTTGGGGGTGTTGTGGATAGCGTGGAGGGCTGTCAGAGGTTACAGCGGGACATTGATAGGATGCAAAACTGGGCTGAGAAGTGGCAGATGGAGTTTAACCCAGATAAGTGTGAAGTGGTTCATTTTGGTAGCTAAAGTATGATGGCAGATTATAGTATTAATGGTAAGACTCTTGGCAGTGTGGAGGATCAGAGGGATCTTGCGGTCCGAGTCCATAGGTAACGCTCAAAGCAGCTGCGCAGGTTGACTCTGTGGTTAAGAAGGCATACGGTGTATTGGCCTTCATTAATTGTGGAATTGAATTTCGGAGCCAAGAGATAATGTTGCAGCTATATAGGACCCTAGTCAGACCCCACTTGGAGTACTGTGCTCAGTTCTGGTTGCCTCACTACAGGAAGGATGTGGAAGCCATAGAAAGGGTGCAGAGGAGATTTACAAGGATGTTGCCTGGATTGGGGAGCATGCCTTATGAGAATAGGTTGAGTGAACTCGGCCTTTTTTCCTTGGAGTGACAGAGGATGAGAGGTGACCTGATAGAGGTGTATAAGATGATGAGAGGCATTGATTGTGTGGATAGTCAGAGGCTTTTTTCCAGGGCTGAAATGGTTGCCACAAGAATACACAGGATTAAGGTGCTGGGGAGTAGGTACAGAGGAGATGTCAGGGGTAAGTTTTTTTACTCAGAGAGTGGTGAATGTGTGGAATGGGCTGCTGGCGACGGTGGTGGAGGCGGATACTATAGAGTATTTTAAGAGACTTTTGGATAGATACATGGAGCTTAGAAAAATAGAGGGCTATGGGTAAGCCTCACAAACATGTAACTTCTAAGGTAGGGACATGTTCGGCACAACTTTGTGGGCCGAAGGGCCTGTATTGTGCTGTAGGTTTTCTATGTTTCTATGTTTCTATGAATGTTGTCATGGATTATTCTTTCATATTCTGTGCATGAGGTGGAAGGGAAGTCTGAGTCACTTTGCTAGGTTGGAGCAAATGGGCTGCAAAGGTGATTCGCAGTAATCCATTGAGTATAAAACCCTGCTGTCACGTCTGAATGCACTTTTAAATAATAAATCATTTCCATTTACATGGTGCTTTTCACAACCACGGGATGCCTCAAAGAACTTCACAGTTGGCGCCTTTCTTTTGAAGTGCAAACATTGTTACTCTTCGAGCAAACAGACCAGCCAATTTGTGCACAGCAAGATTCCACTTTGGCAAATGTCATGAATGACCAGCTGATGTGATCTTTGACTGTTAGCTGGGGAAGAAGATGTGCCCTGGGATCTTTTAGAACAATGCCTTCTCTGATAGATAAGAACACAACCTGCCTTTGTGGTACTCTGAACTTTCAGTCAGATCCAGCTGTGAGCTTTGAGCTATGACCTTTCTTCTCAGAAGCAAGAGATACTGATCCAGCTGATCACCTGTTCATTTAGAAATAGGCCAAATCCGGATGTTGGTTTTTGCCCTCAGAATGAGATTATACACCCTGTGGCCAATGTTCCCTCTAATTTTTAGTAGTCAGTGTGCGCAAAAATCTTATGTCGTGCAAATTTTTTTCCTGTGACAAAAGTATGTGCGCACTGAGTGCACACATGGGATAGTTTATGTAGGTTTACAAAATATTTGACATAAAACTGCACAGAATAACAACAAAATAACATACATATTTAAGTCACACACACAAAAAATGCTGGTGAACGCAGCAGGCCAGACAGCATCTATAGGAAGAGGTACAGTTGACGTTTTGGGCCGAGACCCTTTGTCAGAACTAACTGAAAGAAGAGATAGTAAGAGATTTGAAAGTTGGAGGGGGAGGGGGAGATCTGAAATGATAGGAGAGGACAGGAGGAGGAGGGATGGAGCTAAGAGCTGGAAAGTTGATTGGCAAAAGGGATACGAGGCTGGAGAAGGGAGAGGATCATGGGATAGGAGGCCTAGGGAGAATGAATGGGGGAGGGGGGGAAGCTCAGAGGATGGGCAAGGAGTTATAGTGAGAGGGACAGAGGGAGAAAAAAAACAGAGAAAAAAAGTGAAAGAAAAAAATCATAATAATGATTATAATACATAAATAAATCAATAAGGGATGGGGTGCGAAGGGGAGGAGGGGCATTAACGGAAGATAGAGAAGTCAATGTTCATGCCATCAGGTGGGAGATATTTAATTTTCATCATATTTAAGTCACTCAGTTATTTTTTTCTCTCCTGTCTTTGGCATGTATTTACCCATTCTTTGTAAACTCTATCTCGACTAATAGAACTTCCATCCAATTGAAGCTTTTGATTCTCATTAACATATCCAAATGACATTCACCTAAACGGTTTCTCAGCTTGTTTTTGAGTTGATTCATTAGGCTAAAACCTTGCTCACAGTCCGCACTAGACGCAAGAAAGGTTCCCCCAATGTCCATCAACTGTGCAAGGTCACAAAACTGTTCATTTTGAAGTACAAATGCCACCATTTGAGCAAAGTTTGAAATCGGTTTGGATTTAATTTTCTCTTGCACAGAAAATTTGAAATCATTAAACTGTCTAACTATTACAATATTTTCAGCGAGAAAGTCATGGTATTTTAGACATAAGGCATTAACTTGTTCATCGCCAAATGTGAAGTCATAACCTGCAATTGCGGAGAAATCAAAAGTTGACCATTTTTGTACATCGACTTTGATCTCCTCTGGGTTTGATCGTTTTCGCTCTCACTCATCTGCACTCAACCGTAACATGCGTAGCACTTCTGTCACAGGTAATGATGGGTTCTGTTGCCTGAGCTTTTGTACACTATCCAAATGCGATTTACTTGCCAAATGACGCTTCAAAAAGTCAAGTTTCCAAATATCATCCACTTCTTTCCACTAGCAAATTCTCCAGCAACTTTCTCATCACGACAATACAAACAGATAACTCCAGTTTCCGAATCATACATGAATATTTCTCGTAGCTGAACATTCATGACCTCATGAGCTTCCGGTGTAACAGTTTCTACTATTTTGTTAAGCCGTTCAACTTTAAACAAATTTGCAGTTCTTTTGCACTTCACGCCCTTCGCTTCTTTTGAGTTCAACATAGTGAATCAATATTTTTTCCAATAAAAACAGTAAGCTATCTACAGGGTTTGAAACAGATCTTTGTAAACTTTACGATATGAACACTGTCCGCCAAACATGGCTGCTGCCGTGATGCAGCTGTACAATCCGGAACAGGATAGGTGAGGTGATGTAAATTAGTGACATGCATTGTGGTATCTGAAAAACCGACTAACTAGTTAACAGAAACAGCTAGCTAAAAGATTATTTTCAATAAGTATAATTATTAACTACTACATTATTTTAGGTAACTAACCTTTTGTGCGCACATTAATTTCCTTTGTGCGCTGGTTGGAAAACATGTGTGCGCACACATGCGCACAGCTTAGAGGGAACTATGCCTGTGGCCACTTTATTACATAACTTCCTGTACTTAATAAAGTAACCACCATGTCTGTGTGCTTTTATGCATTGAGTTACTGCCACATGATTGGCTGATCAGATGCTTGTATTAATGAGCAGGTGTACAGGTGTATCTAATAAACTGGCCACTGAGTGTAAACCAATGCATTTCAAAGTAAATTCAAAGTTCAAAGTAAATTTATGATCAACACACTCACATATATGTCATCAAATATATCCCTGAAATAAGGTTCACTGTTTAAGACTGATTGCTTTTTGTTAAACAGAGAACATAGAACATAGAACAGTACAGCACCATACAGGCCCTTCAGCCCACAATGTAGTGCTGACCCTTTAACCCATTCCAAGATCAATCTATCACTTCCCTCCTTTTCTCTGCCATCAATGTGCCTATCAAAAAGTCCCCTGAAGGTCCCGAATGTATCTACCTTTACCGCAACCTCTGGCAGCACGGTCCATGCATCCACCACACTCCATTTATACAACCTGCTCTTGTCGTTTAGCTGGTTTTGCAATCACAGATCTGAAGGCAGAATACAGGATTAATGGCAAGATTCTCAGCAGTGTGGTGGAACAGAGGGGCCTTTGGTCCTTCAAAGTTGTCACTCAAGTTGATAGGGCTGTTAAGAAGGTGTATTATGGTGTATTGTCCCTCATTAGTTGGGGGATTTAAATCTAAAGCAGGGAGATAATGTTGCATCTGTAAAATATCCTGGTTAGAGCACACCTGGAATATTATGTCCAGTTCTGGCTGCCTCATATAGAACGGATGCGAAAGTTTTAGAGAGATTTTCCAGGATGCTGCTTGGACTGGACGGCATGCCTTCTGAAGATAACTTGACCGAGTTAGGGCTTTTCTCTTTGGAATGAAGGAGGATGAGAGGTGAGCTTGTAGAGGTATACAACATTATAAGAGGCATAGATAGAGTGGGGAGTCAGAAACCCATTTCACCAGGGCAGAAATGGCTAATATGAAGAAGCATAACTTTAAGGTGATAGGAGGAAGGTATAGGGAGATGTCAGAGGTAAGTTCTTTACACAGAGGTGGAACACCCTGCCAGAGGTGGTGGTAGGAGGCATTAGGGGCACTTAAGAAACTCATAAAATGAGCACATGGGTGAAAGAAAATGGGGGGGTTATGTAGGAGGGAAGGGTTAGATTGATCTTATTAAGGAATCAGCATAACATTGTGGGACAAAGGGCCTGTACTGAGCTCACACTCTTTGTGCGAAAAATCTAGACCTGTTCTACGAGTTTATAAATTCAAAATCCTTAACTAGTTTTGAAATAGCTTATGATAACTCCCCCACTTGGATGGACTTTGCCAAGAGATATAGGTTCTCTGACCTCCATTGAAGGTGCAATCAGTGGCCACTTTATTAGGCACACCTGTACACCTGCTCGTTAATGCAAATATCTCATCAGCCAATCACGTGGCAGCAACTCAATGCATAAAGGCAGCAGACATGGTCAAGAGGTTCAGTTGTTGTTCAGACCAAACATCAGAATGGGGAAGAAATGCGATCTAGGTGACTTTGATCGAGGAATGATTGCTGGTGCCAGAAGGGGTGTGTGAATGCCTCAGAAACTGCTGATCTCCTGGGATTTTCACACAGTACAAGCTCTAGAGTTTACAGAGAATGGTGCAGAAAATTTTTAAAAAATCCATTGAGTGGCAGTTCTGTGGGTGAAACCACCTTGTTAATGAGAGAGGTCGGGTGAGAATGGCCAGACTGGTTCAAGATGACAGGCCTCCTCTACTGTGGCAATGAGGCCACACTCAGATTGGAGGAGTAACACCTTATATTCCATCTGGGTAGCCTCCAACCTGACGGCAAGAACATCGATTTCTCGAGCTTCCAGTAATGCCTCCCACTTTCTTTATTCCCTATCTCTTTTTCCCTCTCTCATCTAATCTCCTTGCCTGCCCATTGCCTCCCTCTGGTGCTCCTCCCCCTTTTTCTTTCTTCCATGGCCTTCTGTCCTCTCCCATTAGATTCCACCCTCCCCAGACCTGTACCTCTTTCATCAATCAACTTCCCAGTTCTTTACTTCATCCCTCCTCCCCCAGCTTCACCTATCACATTGTGTTTTTTCCTCCCCTTCCCCCACCTTCTAACTCTACTCTTCATCTTTTTTTCTCCAGTTTTGCTGAAGGGTCTTAGCCCGAAACATCAACTGTTTACTCTTTTCCATAGATGCTGCCTGGCCTGCTGAGTTCCTCCAGCAGTTTGTGTGTGTTGCTAAGGTTATGGGGAGATTCTCTTTTGTAAAAAGTTAAAAACAAATATCAATGGAGAATCAATCTACGATGAGCTCAAAATGTACATTGAGGATAAAAGTATTCTGATTTGGAACATGATTTCTTGTGCAACAGACTAGCATGTCCAATGCCTTATAAAGCCTCAGCATTACAGATTGGCTTTTATATTCTAATCCTCTTGAAATGAATACTAACATTGCATTTCCTTTCCTTAATGCAAACTCAACCTGCAGGTTAACCTTTAAGGAATCCTGCACGAGGACTACCAAATCCCTGCTTTCTGAATTTACTCCCCAAACAGAAAATATTGGGGAGTAATGCTGTGTAAGCTAGATTTAAAGACAGATGAACATTGAAAGCAGAATCATTTTTCTTATGTTAGCATATGGTCAACATGTTGTTACACTATGGGGGCGCCGGAAAGTATATTGTGCCTAAGAGGGGTGTTGGCAAGTATGAAGGTGCTTTGGGGGGGCATTGGGCGAAAAAAAAAGTTGGGAAACACTGGTTACAGTGACAGAAGACCATGAACATATACTTAGTGGCCACTTAATTAGGTACAGGAGCAGAAGATTGAGCAGTCTTGCACTGATCTCGCCATTAGGTTGAATCTCTCCATTAGGATGAGGTTGGCCACATTATAAACTTAACATTTTGGGATTCACAGCAAATCCAGAATAGAGTAAAAAACAAAAATTGCCCATGCATTGAGAACAGCGTGTACTCTTCAGAGGGAACATTATAGGTTGGTGATGAAATTGGAGGATTGTCTCTGCTCAGTGTTGTGTACGTGGGACATACACAGACTGGGCCAGGATGTCCAGTCAACAGAACAGTGTGGACAAAGTCTGGTGGCTCCCCCAGTATTGGCAGGTTCAGGAGTTGGAGTTCCATACAGGCAGGAGAAACAAAGTCTGGGTTCACGAATCAGTGAGACCGGAGTTGAAGGCCTAGTATCTGATGATTAATCAGTGAGTCCTGTGGTTGATGATGAAGATTGAGGCCCGAAGGTTGTATTGGAAATCTAGAAGTCGAGGCTCATTGGCCGAAATCCTGGGTCTGCTGGAGTAATCGAAGGCCAAATATCTGCATGACAACATCCAAATCTGGGTCTGTTGGACGCTACAGTCTGAATAATAATGGGGTTAGAGCACTAAGTATGTGTATGGGCGGGAGGGGGGATCAGGGACTTGTTTGCTGTCGTTGTTTTGTTGCTTGTTGTGTTCTGTGTTGCTCTGCAGAACACTGTTGGCATGCTATGTTGGTGCTGGAATGAGTGGCGACACCTGTGGTCTTCCTCCAGCACACCCTTGGTTATTAACGCAAATTCCACCATTTTCACTTCATGTTTCCATGTACATGTGATAAATAAACTTGAATCTTTCATCTTGAATTTTGAATCTTGATTCTAGTTTACATAAATGATAAATCACAGAACCATTCTAACCTGCAGAAAGTCAGGAGGGTAGATTAGGCCCAGAAACAAGAGAGTGGGCTGCACAGTTTGCCCACAGGCTAAATCAGCATGAAGTTTAATGGATGCAGAGCTGCAGGAAGGGCTTATTTGATGTTTTCCCTGAACAGCATTGGAATGTCCAGGGATGAGGTTCAGAACAATCTAAGAATCCTACAGAACTTGTACCTGGTGCCAAGCAGGAGACAAATCCAGCAGAGTGCTGAATGTTCAATCAAAGCAATTATAGTCCAACTATCCTGCACACTGCATGTGGTAGTGTGGCCAGGTGTTCCATTCTTGTCGAGAAATTAATTGGTTCTGACAAGAGGCTCATGGAGGATGGAGTCATCTGAGCCTAAAAATAGATAGATTCAAGATTGTTTAATGTCCTTTGCAGTACACCAGTGTAAAGGAGAACAAAATTATTGTTACTCTGGATCTGAAGCAGCACAAAAAACTCACAAGGTAAACAATACAATAATAAAAAAACACAATAAATATAAGTATATAAGATAGCTTATATAAATAGATTGATTGTATGTCCATAAAGTGACTCTAGGCACAGGAGTGGGTGTACATAAGATGACTCTGATGAGAAATGATAAAGTAGTGGTGGTTGGGGGGTGTGGAAGGGTGGGTTAGTGGGTGGAGGTGTTGATCAGCCTTAGTACTTGGGGAAAGTAACTGTTTTTGAACCTGGTGGTCCTGGTGTGGATGCTACGTAGATTCCTCCCTGATGGGGGTGGGACAAACAGTCCACGAGTCGGGTGTGTGGTATGCTTTATGATGTTTCTGGCCCATTTCCAGCACCTTTCTTTATATAGGTTTCAACAGGTACATTTAATGTCAGAGAAATGTATACAATATACATCCTAAAATTCTTTTTCTGTGCAAACATCCACGAAAACAGAGGAGTGCATGGATGTCATAGAGTTGTGGAACACCACAGCACAGAAACGGGCACTTCAGCCCATCTAGTCCTTGCCAGAAGATGAGTCTTCCAAGTCGCATCCACCTGCACCTGGACCATACCCCTCTCATCCATGTACTCTCCCAAACTCCTCTTAAGTGTTGAAATTGAACTACATCCACCACTTTTGCTGACATCTCTTTCTACACTCACACCACCCTCTATGTCAGGGGATCCCAATCTTTTTTGTATCCTTGAGCAAAGGGTCCATGGACTCCAGGTTGGGAACCCCTGCTGTAAGTGAAGAATTTCTCCCTCAGGTTCCTCTTAAATATTCCACCTTTCACCCTTAACTTATCCCCTCTAGTTCTAGTCCCATTCAATTGCAATGAAAAAAGCTTACTTGCAATTACCCTATCTATACCCCTCGTTGTTTTGTATACCTCTATCAAATCTCCTCTCATTCTCCTATGTTCGAGGTAATGAAGTCCCAGCCTATTCAACATTTTCCTATATCTCAGGTCCTCAACATCCTTGTAAATTTTCTCTGCACTCTACCAATCTTATTGAGATCTTTCCTGTAGGTAGGTGACCAGAACTGTACACAGTGCTCCAAATTTGGCCTCATATACAATGCCTTACACAATTTCAATGTAATATCCCCTGTTCAGTGAATTGTGAGAAGGATGGGAATATACCATGGACATACAGACAAGCTGGTGGAATGAGTGGATGAGTATTAATGTTTTGAGAAGAGGATTGAGAAGTAACAATACAAATTAGAAGGAATGATTCTAAAAGTGGGTAAGAACAATGAGCTCTAGGATATATGCGTACAGCTGAAAGAACTCATACAGGTTCCACAGTTTATAATCGAAAACATTGAGTGCAAACACAAGCAAATAACACTGAACCTCTTCAAGTAATCCATTTGGTCACAGCTGGTGTTTGTGCACAGTTCCGGGAGCAATATTTCAGGGAAGCTGGGAAGCCTTTGGAGAGTGGGAAGATTTGTTCAAATTATTTCATAAATGAATAAGTAATTCCAGATAAGTCCATGGATAGGAGAGGTTCAGAGGGCGACGGACCAAACAGGGGCAAATGGGACCAGCTCACTGGGTAACACAATCGGCATAGATGAGTTGCACCAAAGGATCTATTTCCATGTTGTCTGACTCTATGAATCATTTTAGTTTATGTGGATATTGGGAAAAGGATGACTGTCATCTCTGGAATACCCTTGGTATTTAAATCTTAAAATGTAGAGACAGAGTGGATAGAGCCAAGCTGTATCTGTACTGTGCATATGACAATGAACTAATAGGCTGGCTTTGGAGTATAGCAGTTAACGTAATGCTATGACAGCACTTGCGACCTGGGTTCAGTTCCGCCGCTGCCTGTAAAGGATTGAACCCACAATCTAAAGACATATGTGTCTGTAGGTCACATGGTGTAATGCGGCGCAGGGTCATTTAGCCAGAAGGGCTTGCAGACATGCTGTATCTCTAAATAAATAAAATTAATCAAATAATGTTTCTGTGGTGTATGACTCTGATTTCAGTGGAAACTAATGTGAGGAAAGATTTCTTTCTGTAGTGAATAGGGTATCATCATCAAATATGTGTATGATTGATGTGCTTAATGATTACTCGTGGACCTGTACCCTGCTGGTCCATGTGCTACACAAGGTAACAGAGACAGTGGTTGTTAAAACCAGGACATAACTTCTTCTCGTTGCTACCATTAAGGAGGTGGTACAGGAGGTCGAAGACCACACACTCAACATTTTAAGAACAGCTTCTTCCCCTCCACTGTGAGATTTCTGAATGGACAATGAACGCATGTACACTACCTTGCTTTTTCTTGCTGTCTCTTTTTGTAATTATTTAATCTAATTACACATACAGTATATATATATAAAATACTAATTTATAGTTTTCATTATTATATATTGCAATGACTGCTACTGCAAAACAATAAATTTCACAAGATATGCTACTAATATTACACCTGATTCTGATTCTGATTCTGATTCCATGAGACCACAAGATATAGGAACAGAATTAGGTCATTTGGTCCATTGTGTCTGATCTGCCATTTCATCATGGCTGATCCAATCTCAGCCCCAATCTCCTGCCTTCTCCCTGTATACCTTCATGCCCTGACTAATCACAAATCTATCGACCTCTGCTTTATATATACCCAATGACTTGGACTCCACAGCTGCCCTTGGCAATGAATTCCACGGATTCACCGCTCTGGCTAAAGAAATTCCTCCTCATCCCCGTTCTAAAAGGACAACACTCTATTCTGAAGATGTGTCCTCTGGTCTTAGACTCTCCCACCATCTGGTTAGGATTAAGTGAATTAACCTGAACTGTATTATCTTTATCCTGTATCATAGCCAATAAAGTGTCAGTCCTGTACACATTATTCCATGATGATATATATTTGTGCAGATCTCTGCACATCTGTCTGGAGATAAAAAGTTGAATTATTTTCTGTGGCACTGTACTCGGGATCATTGATAATGATTTTATTTTCTCTTAACATGTTGGAGACCTCGCTTAAATGTCTTGTTCATTCTACAAGATGGGAATATCTCTGCCAGATAGTTATTTTCAAGTTAAAAATAATAAATCTCTTTATTTAGTGCAGAGATAATTACCAGGAAACTATCCTATAAATTTCCTTAGAAGTTAATGGATATTGAGTCTTAACCCAGGACTTTATTTTGGCTCTGTTGAGGCTGCCATCTGTCAGAGTGGATCTGTCTCTTTGTCGGATGTTTTAGGCTACCACCGTCCTGTTCAGAGTGAAATGGATTACTCGTGGGGTCCCAGTCAACATGGTACCTCATCACTTCTCTAAGGATCTTGTTGTGGTGGAGAGGCTTGTGAGATCCCAAGATCCTGAGTGGCTTTGCTTCTGGCAGGCTCACCCATGTCATTAAGGTCAAGGCGGGAGGGGGGGGGTGGGGAGTTCCAGACAAAGAGTGATCCAACCAAGACCTCAACGGTGGAGTTGGTAGAAGATAACGACACATCACAATGACAGTGAATGCGGAGTAATGCTCTGCAGCAGTAAGAGTCCCAGATGTCTTGGATGCCATGCCAGTGAACCCTGACCCCGTATGGTGGCTGCCTGTGCATCAGTCTCTCTACGTTAAATGAAATCATGCACAGGAGCTCTCCTGACCATCAGAATAACCCCCGAACGATCAGGCTCTGGAACCAAAGGGGATAACTTCCCTCAACTTCACTTCCCCATCATTGAAATGTTTGCACGACCAATAGATTCATTTTCAAGGACTCCTCATCTCATATTCTCAATACTTATTGCTTATCTATATATTCTTATTTTTTCTTTCTTTTTGTATTTGCTCAGTTTGCCATCTTTTGCACATTGGTTGAATGCCCAAGTTGGTGCAGTCTTTCATTGATTCTGTTATGGTTATTGTTCTATGGATTTATTGAGTATGCCCACAAAACAATTAATCCCAAAGTTGTATGTGGTGCCATATATGTCCTTTGATAATAAATTTACTTTGAGCTTTGAACCCCTTGAGACAACATTATATTCGACTTGTGTGATCCCACTATTATGGTATTTTATCTAATGGGATATTGATGAGGGATATAGATAGGGTAAGTGCAAGCAATCTTTTCCTATTGACGTTGTTTGAGACCAGAACTAGAAGTCATGGGTTAAGGGTGAAATGTTAAAGGGGAACATGAAGGGGAACTTCTTGGTGAGAGTGTGGAAAGAGCTGCCAGTGAAAGTGATGGATGTGAGTTCGATTTCAGCATACAAGAGAAATTTGGATATATACATGGATGGGATGGGTGTGGAGGGGTATGGAGAGCTATGGTCTGGTTGCAGCTCGATGGAACTAGGCAGAATAATAGTTCAGCACGGACTAGATGGGCTCTGGTGTGTCCTGGTTCAATTGTGACCTCAGGAGTTTTCTGCATGAAGTTTATCCAATTTCCCCATGACCACATGAGTTTCCTTCAGGTGATCTGATTTTGATCCACATCCAAGTGGTGTACAAGTTGCTAAATTAATTGAACACTGTAAATTGCTCCGAGTGTGAAGGTTCATGGCAGAATCTGGTGGGTTGAGAATGTAGGAAGAATGAAGAATGGGGATCGGTGTGAATTGGAGGTGTATGGTCACCACAGAATGGGCTGAAGGGCCTGTTTATGTGCTGTGTCTCCGCTCTAATATACCCAGTTACTTGGCCTCATTATCTGTCTGTGGCAATGAACTCCACAGATTCACCACCCTCTGGCTAAAGAAATTCTTCCTCATCTCTGTTCTAAAGGGACATCTTTCTATTTTGAGTCAGTGCACTCTGGTCCTTGACACTGCCATTGTTGGAAACATCCTCACATCCTCCCCACATCCACTCCATCTCGGCCTTTCAATGACATACCTCTTCATCCTTCTAAACTCCAGTGACTACAGGCTCAGAACCATAAAACTCTTCTCATACATCAACCCTATCATCCCAGGATGATTTCCACAAACCTCTCCAATACCAGCACGTTTCCTTAGATAAGAGGCCCAAAAATGCTTACAATACTCTGAATGTGATTTACCCAATGCCTTATAAGACTCCAGCAATACATCTTTGCTTTTATATTCTAGTCCTCTTAGAATGAATGCTAATATCACATTTGCCTTTTTTTGCACCAACTAAGCCTTCAAGTTAACATTTAGGGAATACTGCACTTGGACTCCCAAGGCCCTTCGCACCTCTGATTTCTGAATCTTAACCCCATTTAGAAAATGCTCCTTCTGCAGAAATACATGACCATTCACTTCCCTCAAATGTATTCCATTTTCTGCCTCTTTGCCCATTCACCTAATCTGTCCAGGTCCTTCTGTTTCCTCAGCACTATCTGTCCCTCCACCTATCTTTGTATCATCCACAAACTTGGCCACAAAGTCATCAGCTCCATCATCCAGATCATTAACTTATGACATGGAAAGTAGCTGACCTAATACCAACCCTGAGGGTACACAACTAGTTACTGGCAGCCAATCAGGAAAGATTCCCTTTATTCCCACTCGTTGCCTTCTGTCAAGCAATGGTGCTAAACATATGGTAGAGAAGAATTTGGAAAGCTAACAAGAAATGCTGCCACAAGAAACTGGTGAGCTTCTCTGTTAAAGTCAGAATCAAAGTAGATTTATTATCAAAGTACACATATGTCATTATATACTACCTGCACATTAATTTTCTTTCAGGCATTTAGTGGAAAAATAAAGAAATACATTAGAATTTAGGAAAGCCTACACATAAAATAAAGACTTAGAAACAACCAATGTGCAAGAGAAGACAAGTTGTGCAAAAGAAAAATAATAGTTCAAATTTATTGTCATTCAACGATATATATATTATCATTATGTGCTGTGTTGTATGACGTGGTGATCATAGTCATGACCAGAATTGTTCTTGGCAAATTTTTCTACAGAAGTGGTTTGTCGTTGGGCAGTGTCTTTACAAGACGGGTGACCGCAGCCATTATCAACACTCTTCAGAGATTGTCTGCCTGGCATCAGTGGTCACATAACCAGGACTTGTGATGTGCACCGGCTGCTCACTCGACCATCCACCACCTGTTTGCATGCTCCACATGACCCTGATCCCGTTGGGGGGGGCTAAGCAGGTGCTGCACCTTGCCCAATGGTTACTTGCATGCACCACTTGCATTGGCAGCTCGTTCCACACTCTCAACCCTCTGAGTGAAGAAGTTTCACCTCATATTCTCCTTCTGCTTTTCACCTTTCACTCTTAACCCATGACCTCTGGTTGTAGTCCCTCCTACCTTAGTAGAAAAAGCCTGCTTCCATTTACCCTATCTATACTCCTCAAAATTTTGTAGAACTCTATCAAATCTCCTCTCAATCTTCTACATTGTAAAGAATACAGTCCTCACCTGTTCGATCTTTCCTTATAACTCAGGTCCTCCAGTCCAGAAACATCCTTGTAATTTTTTTCTGTACTCTTTCAATCTCATTTATATTTTTCTTGAAGGTAGGTAACCAGAATTGCACACAGTCCTCCGAAATTAAGCCTCATCAACGTCTTATACGACTCTAACATAACATCCCATCTCCTGTTCTCAATACTTTGATTTTTGAAGGCCAATGTTGCTAAAAGCTTTCTTTATGACCCTATCTACATGACACCACTGTCAATGTGTTCCTAGATCCCTTTGTTCTACAGCACTCCTCATTATTTCATTTGGCTGTAAATATATAAAATATTCCTCTGGATCAAGGTGCATAACACAGAACATCAGTATATTTAACTGAAACACATCACAAAGGTAATATTACCACAAATAAAAAGACGCATTTACGATACAAATCATAAAGTAAACAGTATAAAGGCTGATTTATACCTGTGCTTAGGCCTGGTTTATACTTTTGCATAGCCCTACGCCGTAGCGAGCATGCATAGTTGTGTCTGCGTTGCTCTGCAATTCACCGCCAAAACACTAGTTGGTGGTGGGGTTTTTTTGCCACTGTGTTGAGTTTCTTCATGAGAGACATGGACGAGGAAATGCATTTCAAATATTTTCGGGTGTCGGCAGGTAGATTTGATGATTTGGTTTATCGTCTCCAACCATTTATTTTGCATCGGTGTACAGACATGGCGGAGAAAAGCAACAGGAAATGCGTAGGAGGAAATGCGATGCTACCAAGCGGACCAATCACAGTTGTTGCGGTCTGTGTCGCCGCGACGTGTGAGTTACATTTTTGGGGAAGTGCATGTCACCCTACAGCGTAGGGTATGGCGTAGGGTACGCGGTACCTGCAGCGTACATTTGACACACAAGTATAAATCAGCCTTAATGCTCCTGTCACTTCATGCATGATGAGACCTGGGTGGTGGCAGGGAATTCAGTAGGCTTACAGGCCTGGGGGAAGAAGCTGCTTCCCATCCTAATAGAGACTGAGAACATGAGCTGTTTGAAAGTGAGTCTGTAGGTTGAGATGAATAAAGTTACCACACTGTTAGAAAGCTAGTATGGAGACGATGGGCTGAATGAGTGCAATAACCCTTCTGCATGATGACAAGCACCTAAATGAATTTCCTTTGCAGTGTGATGTAACCTTAAATAAATGCATCTGTTGTTGGGATAAATGATTTTCATTTGCTTGCCACCAATAAAATCAAAGCTACTTGCCAACATTTCCAGGCCATGATATTTAACCTGTAGCCACATAATCAATTGCTTGAAATGCACGAGAGAACACTGGAGACTTCAAATTACTAATTTTTGCATTCCTCTCTGTAGAGAAGAAATTTGATTGAGAGCTTACTTAATGGGATGTTCTGGATATGAAGCTGAATTCTGTATTCTGCTTTTGGCCCAGAGGGATTTGCTGAAATGATTTATATGATTATCTGTTTTGTTCTATTTTGCTGTGAATCACACTAAATGAAAACCTTATCTGCTTCTCTGTAAAATCAGTTTAGAAATATTTCAGCTATTCTCTGCAGATTAAATGGGGCTTCCGTCGGGAACGAAGAAAACATTAATTAGAAAACAAAAGCTGGGAAGACCAATATCTTTCAAACAAATCTTTTTCTTTACTCAGAGAGTGGTAGGTGTATAAAGCACATTGACAGGGGTGGTGGTCGAGGCATTAGGGCATCAGGGACATTTAAGAAATTCTTAATGGGGCATACGGATGAAATAAAAATGGAGGGAAGAGTTAGGTTTATCTTTGACTAAGTGAGAAAGTTAGCACAGTATCGTGGGTCGAAGGGCCAGCACTGTGTTGTGCTGTTTTACATAATAAATGAAACACAGCTTACATAGATGTGGATAAAATTGTGTGGGATTTTTGAAATTGCTTTAAACCAGTGCTGTGATTGAGAATTGAAAGAGCCCAGGAGTGAACAGTTACATAGACGCCATAGCCAAGAAAGCTCACCAGTGCCCCAGGACATGCTTTCTTCTCGCTGCTGCCAGCAGGTAGAAGGTACAAGAGACTCAGGCTATAGAACCAAAGGCATAACTTCACTCAACTTCACTCGCCCCAGCCACTGAACTGTTCCTGCAACCTATGGACTCACTTTCAAGGACTCTATCTCATGTTCTCGACACTTAATGCTTATTTATTGAATATTATTATTTCTTCTTTTTGCATGTGCACAGTTTGTTGTCTTCTGCATTTTGGTTGAACACCTAGTTAGGTGGTCTTTCATATTATTCTATAGATTTGTTGAGTATGCCCACAAGAAATTAAATCTCAGGGTTGTATATGGCGACATATATGTACGTACTTTGACAATAACATTTACTTTGAACTTTGAACTTATTAATTCTTAAATGTACCATGGAAAATATTTTATTGGGATGGAATACAGCTTTGTATGGAAACTACTCTGCCTTAGATTGCAAGAAACTGCAGAGAATTGTGGACACCGCTCAGCATCTCATGAAAACTCAGTCTGCCTCCATGGAGTCGTCTATACCTCTTGCTGCATCAGTAAAACAGTCACATAAGCAACGGCCCTGTTCACCCTGGACATTCCCTCTTTGCCCCTCTCCCATTGGCAGCAATATAAAATCCGGAAAGCCATACCATCAGGCAGATGGACAGCTTCTATTCTGTTGTTATAAAACTGGAACTTGCATGATCTCATAATTTACCTCACTAAGGCCTTTAACCATAATGTCATAGAGTCATAGAAAAATACAGCATAGAAATCGGCCCTTCAGCCTGTCTAGTTCATGCTGAACCATTTAAACTTCCTATTCCTATTAACCTGCACTGTGACTGTAGCGCTCCATACCCTTACTATCCATGCACCTATGCAGACTTCTCTTAAACATTGAAATCGAGCTTGCATGCACCACTTACGCTGGCAGCTTGTTCCACACCCTCATAACCCTCTGACTTTATAACTCAGGTCCTCCAGTCCCAAAAACATCAGTACTCTTTCTATCTATTTCCTGTAGGTAGGTGATCATAACTGCACACAATACTCCAATTTAGGCCTCACCAACGTCTTACACAATTTCAGCATAACATCCCAGCTCCTGTACTCAATACATTGACTTATGAAGGCCGATGTGCCAAAAGCTTTCTTACATGTGACACCACTTTCAATGAATGATGGACCTGATTTCCCAGATTCCTTTGCTCTACCACACTCCTCCTCCTCCATGCTCTATCGCTTATAGTGCAAGACCTACTCTGGTTGGTTCAACCAAAGTGCAACAATTTGCACTTGTCTGCACTAAATTCTATCTGCCATTTTTCAAAATTGTGCGCAGAAAACCACGCTTCTAGGAATTCTCTTGCATGTTGTGTGTTTGCTTGCACCATGACTTTCACTGATGCCCAGTTGAATTTGTGCCCCTCTCAACCTTCATGGGTGGAGACAAGGGAGAGTTTGGTCATGCCCTTTCACAGCCAGTTGATGTCTGTGGATCCTTGGGGATAGTTTTCTTCCAAAAATGAACCAAGCTATTGGACAAGACCAATGTGGTCTACAAAATCTAATGTGGATACTGCAGCAAATATTACACCAGCTAAACTGGCAGAAAACTTAGAAGTTTGTTTTTCTGCAAGCAATTCTGTTCACAAACACGTAGACCTCGATTGTATTTATGAGCCACTGCGGGCAAAATTCCAGACCACAGTGCCCGAAGTTTGCCACACAGCCAATCAGCAATGAGATTTCCTCCCATCATCACAAGTGAGTTTCTGAAATGATGACCACTTAGTTGATTGACAAGTATATAAAGGCTAAGCATTTCGGAGAACACTCCACAATTGACAGAGCACTGCTGATGTCTCCTCATATAGTGACAAAACATTTGTAAGTAAGCTGCCAAAATTGGAGAACGACTCAACCCAAAGATCAAGTATCACACACTCCCTCGTTGGGACTTCCACATACTGATTAAGGAAACATTTCTGAACACATTTGACAAACTCTATCCCATCTAATCCTTTTACAATATTGGGAGTCCCAATAATATGTGGAAAATTTAAATCACCTACTGTTATAGTCATACTTTATTGACCCCTGGGGAAATTGGCTTTCGTTGCAGTTGCACCATAAATAATAAATAGTAATACGTAAATTATGCCAGGGAATAAGTCCAGGACCAGCCTATTGGCTCAGGGTGTCTGACCCTCCAAGGGAGGAGTTGTAAAGTTTGATGGCCACAGGCAGGAATGACTTCCTATGACACTCAGTGTTGCATCTCGGTGGAATGAGTCTCTGGCCGAATGTAGTCCTGTGCCCACCCAGTACATTATGTAGTGGATGGGAGACATTGTCCAAGATGGCATGCAACTTAGACAGCATCCTCTTTTCAGACACCACTGTGAGAGAGTCCAGTTCCATCCCCACAACATCACTGGCCTTACGAATGAGTTTGTTGATTCTGTTGGAGTCTGCTACCCTCAGCCTGCTGCCCCAGCACATAACAGCAAACATGATAGCACTGGCCACCACAGACTCGTAGAACATCCTCAGCATCGTCCGGCAGATGTTAAAGGACCTCAGTCTCCTCAGGAAATAGAGACGGCTCTGACCCTTCTTGTAGACAGCCTCATTGTTCTTTGACCAGTCCAGTTTATTGTCAATTCGTATCCCCAGGTATTTGTAATCCTCCACCATGTCCACACTGACCCCCTGGATGGAAACAGGGGTCACCGGTACCTTAGCTCTCCTCAGGTCTACCACCAGCTCCTTAGTATTTTTCACATTAAGCTGCAGATAATTCTGCTCACACCATGTGTCAAAGTTTCCTACCGTAAAGTTTACCTCCTCATGTCTCTTGCAACAGTCTGCAACCTCTTTACAAAATTGTTCCTCTGAATCCCTAGGACTGTTGGGTAGTCTGGAATATAGCTCCATTAATGTATTCATGCCTTTCTTATTTCTCAGTTCCACCCTTAACACCTCACTAGATGAGTTTTCTAGTCTATCCTGACAGAATACTGTCGTGATATTTTCCCTGACTAGTAACACCACCCCTCCTTCTTCAATCCCTCCTGCTCTGTCACATCTAAAACAACAGAACCCCAGGATATCGAGCTGTCAGTCCTGTCTCTCCTGCAACCAAGTCTCACTAATGGCTACAATGTCATCATTCCTGGCGTTGATCCATGCCCTGAGCACATCTGCCTTCCCTACGATACTTCTTGCATTGAAATATGTGCAGCTCAAGACATCAGGACATGCTCAACTTTTTGATCCCTGTTTTATATTGTGGAGGTCTATGATCCAAGTGCAGGTCGATGGGAACTAACAGCAAATAGCTTTGCATAGGCTGGATGGCCTGTTTCTGCACTGCAGTGTTCACTGTCTCAAAGTTCAAAATACACTTATTAGAAACCATAGAAACCATAGAAACTACAGCACAGAAACAGGCCTTTTGGCCCCTCTTGGCTGTGCCGAACCATTTTCTGCCTAGTCCCACTGACCTGCACACGGACCATATCCCTCCATACACCTCCCATCCATGTATCTGTCCAATTTATTCTTAAATGTTAAAAAAGAACCTGCATTTACCACCTCGTCTGGCAGCTCATTCCATACTCCCACCACTCTCTGTGTGAAGAAGCCTCCACTAATGTTCCCTTTAAACTTTTCCCCCCTCACCCTTAACCCATGTCCTCTGGTTTTTTTCTCCTCTTGCCTCAGTGGAAAAAGCCTGCTTGCATTCACTCTATCTATACCCATCATAATTTTATATACCTCTATCAAATCTCCCCTCATTCTTCTATGCTCCAGGGAATAAAGTCCTAACCTATTCAACCTTTCTCTGTAACCGAGTTTCTCAAGTCCCGGCAACAACCTTGTAAACCTTCTCTGTACCCGTTCAACCTTATTTATATCCTTCCTGTAATTTGGTGACCAAAACTGAACACAATACTCCAGATTTGGCCTCACCAATGCCTTATACAACCTCATCATAACATTCCAGCTCTTATGCTCAATACTTTGATTAATAAAGGCCAATGTACCAAAAGCTCTCTTTATGACCCTATCTACCTGTGATGCCACTTTTAGGGAATTTTGTATCTGTATTCCCAGATCGCTCTGTTCCACTGCACTCCTCAGTGCCTTACCATTAACCCTGTATGTTTTACCTTGGTTTGTCCTTCCAACGTGCAATACCTCACACTTGTCAGTATGAAACTCCATCTGCCATTTTTCCAGCTGGTCCAAGTCCCTCTGCAGGCTCTGAAAACCTTCCTCACTGTCTACTACACCTCCAATCTTTGTATCATCAGCAAATTTGCTGATCCAATTTACCACATTATCATCCAGATCATTGATATAGATGACAAATAACAATGGACCCAGCACTGATCCCTGTGGCACACCATTAGTCACAGGCCTCCACTCGGAGAAGCAATTCTCTACTACCACTCTTTGGCTTTTTCCATTGAGCCAATGTCTGATCCAATTTACCACCTCTCCATGTATACCTAGCGACTGAATTTTCCTAACTAACCTCCCATGCGGGACCTTGTCAAAGGCCTTACTGAAGTCCATGTAGACAATATCCACTGCCTTCCCTTCATCTACTTTCCTGGTAACCTCCTCGAAAAACTCCAATAGATTGGTCAAACATGACCTGCCACGCACAAAGCCATGTTGACTCTCCCTAATAAGATCCTGTCTATCCAAATGCTTGTAGATTCTGTCTTTTAGTACTCCCTCCAATAACTTACCTACTACTGACGTTAAACTTACCGGCCTATAATTTCCCAGATTACTTTTCGATCCTTTTTTAAACAACGGAACAACATGAGCCACTGTCCAATCCTCCGGCACCTCACCTGTAGACAGCGACATTTTAAATATTTCTGCCAGGGTCCCTGCAATTTCAACACTAGTCTCCTTCAAGGTCCGAGGGAACACCCTGTCAGGTCCCGGGGATTTATCCACTTTAATTTTCCTCAAGACAGCAAGCACCTCCTCCTTTTCAATCTGTACAGTTTCCATGATCTCACTACTTGTTTCCCCTAATTCCATAGACTTCATGCCACTTTCCTTAGTAAATACAGACGCAAAAAACCTATTCTCAAAGTACATATATGTCACCACACACAGTACAACTCTGGTATTCATCTTCTTGTGGGCATACTCAATAAATCTATAGAACAATAACTAACAGAATCAATGAATGACCGCCCAACTTAGACATTCAACCAGAGTGCAGAACACAACAAAATGGGCAAATGGAAAATGAAGAAATAATAATAATAATAATAGCAATAAATATTGAGAACATGAGATGAAAAGTCCTTGAAAGTGAGTCCACAGGTTGATTCTATGACTCTATGAATACTTTGTCTGAATGAATTCGTGAAGACATGACTGACCATCATATTGTTCAACAGCTCCATGGTGGAGGCACAAAATTCCAATCATTCCTCTTCCAACCAAGGAAATACACTTAGTGGCCACTTTATTAGGTACACCTGTACTCCTGCTTATTAATGCAAATATTTAATCAGCAAATCATGTTACAGCAACTCAATGCAGAAAAGTATGCAGACATGGTCAAGAGAATAGGGAAGAAATGTGATCTAAGTGACTTTGACCATAGAATAATTGTTGGTGCCAGATGGGGTGGTTTGAGTCTCTCAGAAACTCCTGATCTCCTGGGGTTTTCACACTCAACTGTTTCTAGAGTTTACAGAGAATGGTGTGAAAAATTTTTTAAAAATCCAGTGAGCAGCAGTTCTGTGGGTGAAATTTCTTGTCAATGAGAGAGGTCAGAGGAGAATGGCCAGACTGGTTCAACCTGACAGGAAGGTGACAGTAACTCAAATAACCACACATTACAACAGTGGTGTGCAGAAGAGCATCTCGGAATGCACAACACATTGAACCTTGAAGTAGGTGGGCTACAGCAGCAGAAGACCATGAACATAGAGGAGGTACCTAATAAAGTGGCCACTGAATGTACTTTGTACATTGGTATATTTCTGTCACAGTTCTGAGGTACAGTTTGGCTTTGTTTTACATGCCATTCATACAAGTCATAGATAACTACAGCTTGATGACTCTATTGTGGAGGGCTAGCATATCGAGCTATGATGTCATATAGAGTTCCATATCTCCAGAGAGTTAATAACTTATCTAAACACTTTACAACTATTTACGTCGAATGTTAAATCAGCAAAGTGAATGTTTCAGTGTGTATATAAGATTATTACTGTGCTGCAAAGTGCACACAGCCATTGATTCTCTTCTCCAAGTAGGCTCACAGTGTGAACAAACTCATTGATACTCATGGAACAACACAATCATCTTTAAAAGTATGTGAATATATCTATTTATTCATGCACTTTCATGTACATAATGTAGGACAGCAGCCATATTTCATCACGAGTTTGAGGAGATTTGGTGTGTCACCAAACACACTTGCAAATTTCTACCGATGGACTGTGGAGAGCATTCTAACTGGCTGCATCACCTTCTGGTATGGGGGAGGGAGCACTGCACAGTATCAAAGTAAGCTGCAGAAAGTTGTAAACTCAGTCGCCTCCATCATGATCACTAGCTTCCCCAGCGTCCAGAACTTCTTCAAGGAGCAATGCCTCAGAAAATGAGGCATCCATCATTAAGGACCCCTGTCACCCATGACATGCCCTCTTCTCATCGCTACCATCAGGGAGGAGGTACAGAAGCCTGAAGACACACGCTCAATGGTTCAGGAACAGTTTCTTTCCCTCCACCATCAGATTTCTGAATAGACGTTGAATCCATGAACAATACTTCGCTACTTTTTTTCTCTCTTTTTGCACCACTTATTTAATTTAACTTTTTCAATATATAAAATATTTCTTACTGTAATTTACAGTTTTTATTATGTATTGCAATATACTGCCTCTGCATAACAACTAATTTCATGAGACTAAAGAGATGACCTTTTATTCTGAGGTTGTGCCCTCTGGTCCCTGACTCTCCCACTATTGGGAACATCCTTTGCATGTACACTCCATCGAGGCCGATCAACGTTCTGTAGGTTTCAGTGAGATCCCCCCAAATGCATTCTTCTAAAATTTTGGCATAACATTTGCTCTGCTCATGTCTGTAAGAAACTGCGCATCACGGAAACCAGCCTTCCCTCCATGAACTTTGAAACGTAGGAGGAAATCAGAGTACCCAGAGAAAACCCATGATTCACAGGAAGGAGGTACAGACTCCTTACATTCAGCAGTGGGAATTGAACCCCGATCAATGGTGCTGTAAAAAGTTGCACAAACCGCTGCCCTTCTGTGCTGGATTTTTTTTTTTGCTCCAAATTCCAATATCTGACATTTTTCATGCCTCCAGAACTGCATAGAGATTTGATATACATAAAATCTCCCTTGATGCACAAGGGAGCGAGCAGGCAAGTTAGTTCAGTCATGATCATATTGAATGCAGAGAATGCTGAAGAGGCTGATTCGCTGTCTCATGTTGTTAATGCTATAAGAACGCACCAGAGAAGATGTTCAGTGTGAGAGTGCTTTCAGTCAATAGCGTTCTGCTGAACTGCTGGAGTAAGTGTCTTGACCGACTATTGAAACATTTCTGGTGTTATCAATGTATTTCAATGCACTGCCTGTTACCAATACCATTATGAGAAAGTGTGTTTCCCATTGTCAGTCCTTGTCTGTACCGTACAACCCCAGTCCTCATTGTCTGAATGAACTGTTGAGACCAAATGAAGGGTTTTGACCCAAAATGTCAACTGACCATTTCACTCCACAGCCGATGCCTGACCTGCTGAGTTCCTTTTTTTCCGCTGCAGATTCTGGCATCAGAGAATTTACAGCATTCCCAGAAAGATTGAAATGGGATCTGAGGATGTAGAAGTTGGTGAGTATTTTATTCTAGTTAGAGATACAGCTGGGTAATAGCCCTTCTGGCCCAATGAGCCCACATCAATTATACCCATGTGACCAATTAACCTACTAACCTCTAAGGTTTTGGAATGTGGGAGGTAACCGGAGCACCTGGATTTTAGTCTCCCTTCTCATTTCTGGTCCCCATCAGCACCCTGGCCTTTAAATCTCATTTTGCTTTGGAAATGCACAGGCACTCAGTACCCATGCCCCTCCAGTGTGTTTGTAAGGTTCTCAATACTTTGCCAGAAGAAATTCCTAGTTTTATGCAAGTAGTAGTGGTCCTTATCTTGAGGCATTCCCGTCAGAGAAAGAGGCCTTTTAGTATCCAGTCAACAAGACCTGTCACAATCACCAATGCAAGCAACAACCTCAATTTATCAAACATAAAATTAAGTTGTTTCTACCTCATCAGATGATGATCTTCTAAATGTCCCATCCCTACTTTTTTTAAGGCGAGAAACCATAACCCAGTTGGCCCATTGAATGTATTCTGTCATTCTATCATGGCTGATTTATTATCCCTCTCAACCCCATTCTTCTCCCTTCTTCTCATAACCTTTGACACCCTGATGAATCAGGAACCTATCAAAGTCCACTTTAGATATGGACAATGACTTGGTCTCACAGGTGTCTGAGGCAATGAATTCCACAGATTCGTGGCTAAAGAAATTCCTTCTCATTTCTGTTCTAAAGCGACATCCTTCTATTCTGAGGCTGTGTCCTCTGGTCAGAAACTCCTCCATTATAGGAAACAACCTCTCCATGTCCACTAAATAATGGATTCTAGTAATTTCCTATCAGAAATGGATGTTTTTTTCTAGCCTGGAGATATTTCTTTCTATCTTTTTGAATGTACATATACAGAATTGTGCAAAAGTCTTATGAACCCTAGATTTTTATATGGTTTCAGATGGTATGGCCTCCACAGAGCCTAGATCATCATCGAGGCTGTCTGGGATTACCTGGAGAGACAGAAGCAAGCAAGACAACCAAAGTCTGCTGAAGAACTGTGGCAAGTTCTCCAAGATGATTTGAACTATCTAACAGCCAATTGTAAAACTGCAAAGGGTGGTCACACCAAATATTGATTTAATTTAGTTTTTTTAACTGTTTACTGCTCTTTATAGTATTTTTTTTAATGTTTATAAACTTTTCATTTCATTATTTTGAAAGCATCTTCGCCTTACAGAATATTTTTACAGGTGCCTGAGACGTTTGCACAGTACATGTATCTGCTTTTCCAATCTATTACATCCCTCCAATGACTAGAGAACCTTGGAAGATTAAATCCAATGCATCCAATAATCCATGGCCCAGACTCTAAAGTTCCTCCTGAATAAATCCAGTTAACAAGATGTTCATTCTGTTGAATAACCTGCCTGTTGTCAATAAACTAGACAGTACTTGAAGCAAAATATAAACAACCATTTTAGGTAATACATTTCTTCAAAAGATTTGCCAATGTCAAGATTTGTTCCCAAATTACATTATATTACTGTACTTCCAGACTACAGAAGTACTGAGATAAATGCAATAGATCTTTAAATTGCAAGCTTGGGCATCTGTTAAGTCACATATCAAGAGTATGAAGAGATTGCTTTTATCTGCTTTGATTTACTGTGCCTACAAGCCTCTCTCCTTCCAGACAAGCTCATGATAAGTCCGTAAAAACTTAATAACAGGCTACTGAGAAACAAATGGTACGGTTTGGATAAGGTGTTACTGATTACCTCTCTTTACTACTCATCTTCAACTGGGCAGGGACCCAAGAACAATACAGTTTGTCTTTGAACTTGTGCCAGGTTCTTGTGGTTTTACCTTTTTTTTCATCTCTCTATTTCATCCCCCACACCCTACCACCACGTAGAGTCAGAGTGAAGCTTTGTTTTGTACATCTGAAGAAATGACAGGAAATCAGAAAGGTGAAGTAATTCTTCATGTCCGTTTTCAAACTGCAAAGGGCTTTGAGATCCAATTAAAGGGATTCAGGGATCCACGAACATGAAGAAAATCAAAGAATCAAAATATGTTTTTTTCAGAAATTCTGTGGTTGGTCAGCATACACTGGTGCTAAAGCCCCTTTGGATGATTCACAATGCCAAACTGGCTCCTTGGTCAGAGTTTGGCTTAGTCACCTCCATTCAGTTTGAATGGACCAAAGACCAATTGAGCCAGTTATCCTGAAGCAAACCTACCCTTGCCCAATGTTCAAGCAATTCTCAGAATTGGGGTTCTTACTATCAAAAGTGCATTTCACTTGCTCTAAAACTTGAAAGAATATGAAACAATGTCTGTATGAGCTAGTACATTGCTTCTCTGGGATCCACACAAAATGCTGGAGGAACTCAGCAGATCAGGCAGCATCTATGGAGAAGAGTAACCATTCAGAGTTTCGGGCCAACGCCTTTCATCAAGGTCTTGAGCCAAACATTGACTGTTTATTCATTTCCATTGATGCTGCCTGACGTGCTGAGTTCCTCCAGCATTTTGTGTGTGTTGCTGTGGATTGCCGTCATCTGCAGAACCTCTTGAATTCATTCTCCTGAGTCCATTTGTGTTATATGGTAAAGTGAGGTAAGAAAAGGCGCTTAGTGTTTTAGGATTTGTTTCTGAACTTTCAAGCACACGCTTCATGGAACGATTAGCACTGACCTTTTTCCACAACCATGATTTCATTCCTTCTTTTATTTAGCCTTTGCCTTGCATTTCATTACCACAATGCTAATCCCATCCTACTGATAAAAGTTGTCCAAAATTCCTCAATTTCTATTCATGCCTATAACTTTAATTCTTTTTGATATAGGGTTTATTTCTTCAAATTATATGTGCAAGAGAAGAATTCTTCTGGATCCCATACATAACTGACTATTTCTGATCCTGTTGGAAGCAAATATTCTTTGGGAATAACACTCTTATTAATTAATGATTTGGAGAGTGATTCATTAATTAATAAGATAGTGTTATTGGGAAAGAATATGTGGTGTACATGGATTCCAGTAAGCTTTTCCAGAAAGCCATAAGGCATGGAATCCATGCAGACTTGGCAGTGTTGATTTGGAACTGGATAATGTACCAAAGTGGTAGTAGATGCATGTCTGCCTACAGATCACTGACTAGTGGTGTTCTGTAGGGATCTATTCTGGAACCTCTGCTGAGGAAGCTTTAGAGAAAGTACAGAGGAGATTTACTAGGATGCTGGCTGGATTAGAGGACATGTCTTATGTGGAAGGGATTCACAAGTTAGAGCTTTACTCTTTGGAATGAAGGCGGATGAGATGCAACTTGATAGAGATGTATAATTATAAGAGGCACAGACAGAGTGGATGGCTGGCACCTTTTCTTCTCAGGGCAGCAGTGGCTGCTACCAGAAGGCATCCTTTTAAGGTGAGTGGAAGGAAAGATTTGGGGGGACTTTGGAGGCAAGATTTTTATACAGGGAGTGCTAAGTGATTGCAGTGCGCTGCCAGGGGCAGTGGTAGAGATTGAAGTACTGGGACATTTAAGTGTCTCTTAGGTAGGCACGTGATGAAAGGAAAATGGAAGGGTATGGAAAGGATAGATTGATCATGGGGTATGTTTATAGGTCAGCGTAAGACCATAGGCCAAAGGGCCTGTAGTGTGTGGTAGTGTTCTGTGTTCTGTGTTTAGATTTTACCAGCCTGGTCTCCAACACAATAGGAGGAGGCCAGCAGATCCCTCAAATCTGCCCACCATTCACTATGATCAAGGCTGATCTATACTAGCCTCAGCTCCTCTTCCATCCTGTTCCCCATAAGTCTCAACAATAATTTCATATGCAGTGGATTCTGGTTCATTGAAACCTACTGGGACCACTACATTTTGACCTAATTAAGCGGCTGCCCCAATCAGCCAAAGTTTTTTGAAAAAGATAAACTGAGTAACAAATTGGGTATTTGAATGGAATAAAGGACAAATTAGAACATGACCAATATAACTACAATACTATAAAACAGTGTATTAGTTCCTAATATTTATTGACAGAGGAATTCATCTGTGTCATGTTTTTGCCTGTAAATGAACAAAATCAGTGCAGACACATTGTACAGATAATAGACTGCCTTTATGCAATGTTGTTGATAATTGCATCCTCCAAATCTTCATTTTCATTGTAACATTCAAGATGATTGTCAATATCTTCAAATTCTTTGTAAGTCCTAACTTGTTGATGTACTGAAATCATTTTATTTTCATTCCCAGCAGTTTTTGGCGTCTCCAAGCCTGAATGCTTGAAAATGCAGTGAGCAAAACAATTCTGAATTTTCTTACTACTTATTTCTCACCAATTCACAGTGACAAAAATCTTTGCTTTTGGAGACTGACATGCAACTGACACTATTCAAAAACTGTTCACTTAAAGCACGGTGTTGTGTCATGATGCTAGTTAGAAACTGTTCGGCAACTGCTCCCTGCCCCAATTAAGAGGCATAATGTCTCAAATAAACAAGGGGAATCCTGGCAATTTTCTGGATTAGTTTTTGCTCTTCAGAGTTGTCCCAAGTAAGCAGCTGCCTCCATTACTGATGGCCCAATTAACCAGAATACACTGAATTCTGGTTTGCTTTGACAACGGTTTTACTCTAAGGTGAGACAGAGATTCAATATCATTTTATTTGACTTAAGCATTGATTTTTGAAACTCCACCTGCACAAAACACATTTTAAAGGGCTAAGCCCATTTGTTCTCCGTTACCAGTTGAAAGCTCCAGAGCCATTTTGTGCAGAGGGAGGCCACCAGCTCACAGAATGTGTGCTGGTTCATTGCCAGAGCAACACTGCACTAATCCCACTGGCCTCATCTCGATGCATTTCCTTCATCTTTCCCCGCCTGATGTACTTACCTGCAATTCCTTTAGAAGCTACAACAGATTGTCTCAATCTTTCATTGTGACAGCACATTCTGTGCTTCATCTGAGTTTGTCATGAAAGAGCATTTGTCTCATTATCTTCTCTTGCAAGAAGTACACTCGAGGTGTTGTTGAATTCAGCTGTAGAATTGTTATTTTTCTTATAGTTTAACTTTCCTATGCTTGTTTGTATTTTTATAGAATCACCTACATACATGTCATCTTTCAGTGAATTCATTGCCACAAGTGGCTGTGGAGGAAAAGTTATTATGTATATTTAAGGCAGAGATTGATAGATTCTTGATTGGTCAGGGCAAGAAAGGATATGGGTAGAAGGCAGGAGACTGGGGCTGAGAAGGAAATGGATCAGCCATAATGAAATGGCAGAGCAGATTCGATGGGCCAGATGGCCTAATTCTGCTCCTACGTCTTATGGTCTAAAGGAATTTTCCAGTAATTATGGTACACTTGCTTCTAGAAATTTCTTAGCTTTCAGTAACAGGTGTCACAAGACTCGAATCTGGCTAGTTTTTAGGTTAATTGGTATCATAAGACCATAAGACAAGGGTCCAAAACACAAAACGTATAAACACACACAGCTTATATAGTATAGCTACAATCCAGAACCTACAGTCACAAAATAATCTTAGCCAAGTCCCAAAGAGGACTGAAGATTGATAAGGTACGAGGTGCATGTTTATGTAAGACACTGTAATGTTACTGACACTATTAGAATCAAACAAGCAGTTGGATAAATATGTGGAACAGCACCAATAAAAGGTGAAAAGTGACCAGTGCAGGATGTGAGTGTGTCTGAGTTGGGGAGGCCGGACAGCAGGGCATTCAGACAGGGTGTACATGTGTGCTGGGTGTTAACAATCACAAGCAAAATGTTTTATGCTTCATTCTTGATTTCCAAGGAACATCTGGATCACAAAAGCATCAAGATCCAACAGCGTACAAGTGAGAAAAAGGGTTGTAGAAGGAAGACTGGGCCAATTACAATTGAAGAAGAAAATTTGATTATAGGGGAAATGGGATTAGCCTAGGGATTTTTTAAGTACTTCTACAGTTAGCTCGAAGTTGGTCTCTCAGCAAAGGGAGATGTAATTGAAGCCACAAGAGACTGCAGATGTTGCAGTCTGGACCAGCAAACAATCTGTTGGAGGAAATCAGCCAGTCAAGCAGTATCTGTGGAGGGGGAAGGGAACTGCTGTGGAGGGAAATGTGGGTATTTTTGAAGCAGAGGTTAATAGGTTCTTGGTTAGTAAGGGTGTTAAAGGTTACAGGGAGAAGTCAAGAGAATGGGATTATGAGGGAAAATAAATCAGCCATGATGAAATGGCAGAACAGACTGTAAGGGCTGAATGGCCCAATTCTGCTCCTACATCCTATGGTCTTGAATCCTGCATCAGGAGCCTACAGCAGAGAGATGTAATTGAAGATCTGGGTGTGCTAAGCATTGATAAAGAGAAGGCATTATAAAAGACAACAGCATTTCAAGTGGATAAGCATAAGGATAAAGGGTATGTTCTCCCTGTGACTGTGAGGGTTTTCCCTGGGTGCTCTGGTTTCCTCCCACATCCCAAAGATGTATAGTTAGTAAGCTGTGGCATGAAATGACAGTTTCAGAGCCTGGTGGCATGTATGGGCTTCCCCCAGCACATCCTTAGACTGTGTTGGTTGAAGACGCATTTCAGTGTGTGTTTTGATGTATGTGTGACAAATAAAACTGGTCCTTGGGATGCTGAGGGAATTAAGGGAGGCTTGGCCATGATATCCCAACATCTGTAAATTGGGGTTAGTGCTGGAGGACTGGAAAACTGCAGATGTTCAAAGGTTCAAAGGATCATTTATTACCAAGGTATGTATGCAGTATACTGCTCTGAGATTCTTCTTCTCCAGATAGCTACAAAACAAAAATAAAACGGAAGTTCGTTCAGAGAGAAATAACAAACCCACCCTCTTCCACATAAAAAAGGATTGCAACAGGATCATCAACCCCCCCCCCCACATGAAACACAACAAGAACTTTGGTCGCCAAATCCCCCTCTCCCTGCACAAAAAGCCAACAAAAATGCAACAAAGCATGGATACCCTGACCCTCCTCCCCTGCACAAAACACCACAAGAACATTGGCTCCTGAATCCCCCTCCTCCCACACAAAAAACAACGAGAATGAATATGCAGAATATAAAAACCATAAGACTGAAAATGTCCATAGTCCATAGTCCAAATTCATAAATGCAGAAACCTCAGTAACATCCTCCAACATTATTGAAAGAGAGAGACACAGAGGGCTAACCTCCGGGCACAGCGATAGGCCACACGGGCTCCCCTCTCTGGCAGCAGAATGATGCCACCAGTGATCAGAAGCCAGGCAGTCGGCACTCACCTTCCACACTCACCTATTGTTATACCTATTTTCAAAAAAAAAACATCTGTCGGAATAAATCCAGTTACCGTGGATGAGACGGTTTAATCTTGGTAGAAAAAAAAGTTCTAGAAATAATCATCTAGCACAGAATTAGCAGCCACTTGACCAAATGTAGGCTGATTAAGATAACTGGCATGGATTTATTAAAAACAAATTATGTCTAATTAACTTGTGAGAGTTGTTCGATTAAGTAATGGGGTTGATGCAGTCCATTCTCCATTGCAGGGTTGAACATGGACTATAGACTCACAAAGCATATTTGATAAAATGCCAAATAATTGGGTTGCCAATAGGATTAAAAACTACATTAAATAAAAACAAAAGGACTTTACATAATAGCTAAGTAATAGGGAAGGGTATTAGAGAAAGCTTGTTAAATGAGACCAGTGTGGTATGCAGTTCAATTCCCCAGCAGTCAGTGCCAGGATTGTTTTCCTGCAAATGTTTGTCTGAAGATATCTGCAGTCCAATGGGGAAGTCAAACCCCCATATATGCAAGCCTGAGTCCGAACCTGAATCAGCTGGAGGCTGAAGAAAATGTCCTGTGCTGGCGTTAGCAGACTGTGTACATATGTGAGTGGGAGGGTGGGAGGGAGGGAAGGGGCTTCTTTTGCTGCTGTTGTCTTGTTGCTTGTTGTGTTCTGTGAGCATTGTGGACATGCGATGTTGGTGCCAAACTGTATGGCGAATCTTGCAGGTTGCCCCAAGCATACCCTCGGCTGGTTGTTTATGCGGACAACACATTTCACTATATGTTTCAATGCATTTGTGATAAATAAGCTTGAGTAAACTTGATGATATTAAGGGCTTGCATGGCAAGCAAGCAATTTCCAACTATGCAAATCACTGAAAACTTGCAGGCATGGCGAATTGTGAGTAAGAGACTTCCAGGAGATAGAGACAGGTGGATGGCATGAATAGATAACTTGGAAGTAAATTTTTCTTCTGAGGAACACAAAGTGCTGCATGTTGGTAGGAGGAAGGAGGAGAGATAATAGAAATCAAAGACCACAATTCTGATTCACCTCCTCCACTGCAGTTCACAAGTATCAGGTCTCAGGCTTAGTTTCACACAATTACTGCATGTAACTTTCAGAGTTGCTTGAGAATTCATTGCCACAGGCAGCTGGTGAGGCCAAGTCATTGGGTATACTTAAAGTGGAAGTTGAGTGTGAGGGCATCAAAGGTTAAGAGGAAAAAGCTGGAGAATGGGGTTGAGAGAGATAATAAATCAGTCATGATGGAATGACAGAGCAGACTTGATGGGCCAATGGCTGAGTTCTGCTCCTATGTTCTTATGGTCTTATGGAGAAACACCACGGTGAATCTTGGACAATTCACCTGGGACCATGTTGAGACTGTTATTTACCTGTGAACCACAACTGGAAGTTGGATTCGGACTGTTGAGACCTGAAGAAAATAGGAAAGGCAGAGAGCTGTGGAAAGCAAAAGGACAGCTGGGTTACCTTTCCCCCACCCCTTCCTTTTTGCTAAAGACAGAAGATTGCTTTCTAATAAAGGTTCAATGATTATTCCAGAACAATAAGAGCAGATGACATCGGTGCAGGATTAGGCCATTCAGCCCATTAGGTCTGCTCTGTCACTCTATCATGGCTGATTTATTATTCTTCTCAACCCCAATTTCCCTCCTTCTCCCCGTAACCTTTGATGCCCTGACTAATCAATAAACTATCATCCTCTGCTTTAAATACATCCAATGACTTGGCCTCTACAGCCATCTGAGGTAATGAATTCCACAGACACACCAACCTCTGGCTGAAGAAATCCCTCCTCATCTCTGTTCTAAAGGGTTGTCCTTCTATTCTTAGATTGTGCTCTCTGCTCCTAGACTCCTCACTATCAGAAACATCCTCTCCTGTTCCAATCTGCCTGGGCCTTTCAATATTTGATAGGTTTCAAAGAGATCCCCCCCACCTCATTCTTCTGAACAATAAATACAGGCCCAGAGCCAGCAAACACTCTTTGTATGTTAACACTTTCATTCCTGGGATCATTCTCATGAACCTCCTCTGGACCTCTGTGTATATTCGGATTGTGTTGGTCATTGAAGCAAACAACACATTTCACTGTATGTTTTGATATGCATGAGGTGTGCCTCCATAGCCACCCGTGCCAATGAATTCACTGCAGTGGTTTAAATTAGCTCTCCAAATGACTCTTTCTTTTATATCTAAGGCTGACAATGGTTCTTGTGCATATTTACACTGTAGCCTTGCAGTATTGAAATCAGCTGTGAATTGGAGGACAATTGAATTCACTCCTGTGCACACAGCAACCTCCTCGGGTAGGCATGCAATCAATTTCATGCTGTTGCATTAAAACCATGCACGACATGATTTAATTTCTGGCTTTCTGTCTCAGTAATAAACAAGACACCAGCTCCTTAGGCTTGAGGTCGAGCTGGGTACAAGGCTCTAATGAGAGAGACTTAAAGAGACATCTCGCCATGGTTAAATATCACTGGGGGCTATCTTTGTGATCAAAGATGATCTTGAGTTGTGGGTGGTCCACTTGGAAAGAAATTCTACACAGCCCCGTGCTTGTGGTAGCACAACAGCACTCATTTAATTTTTCATGAACGTTTACCTGTCAATGCATTAATTATTATTTTCATCTGCCTCCATCACCCCTTGTAGGAAGTTTCAACATCTTCTGTTTTGCTTTTGTTGCCTTGAAATACCGAACAATCACAAACATCACTTTGGCAAAGAATTGCTCAAATTCTTCTGATCAATCAAATGCCTGGAGATTTGAAGTATTTAAAGTCAAGCAATGAACCATTACCTCTGGCAACTGGAACAAACATAACTCCCGATTAAAAGCTGATTCAGCTGAAAATCTTGTCTGTAAAGTGGTGGCTGCCAGATTAATTAATAAAAAGCATAACCACTGATTATGTTTTGTTGTGTAGAATTTACTGCAGCATGTAATTAGACAAAGGTTCAGACTGAATAACCTTCTTAGCTTGTTTCGATTAGCTAGAAAAGCACATTCATCAATTTAACATTTTTAAATATTGGAAACGAATTTCCACTACTCCTGTTGTTGGTGTTTCTGCTTAAACTTCTGAATATTCAAAATTCAAGGTAAATTTATTATCAAAGCACATATATGACACCATATAGAGACCTGAGATTAATTTTCTTGTGAGCAATCACAGTAAATACAAGAAACACGGTAGAATCCATGAAAACTGTACTCAACAGGACTGACGACAACCAATGTTCAATAATAATAATAATAATAATAAATAAATCAGAAATAAATCAGATGTAAATATCAAGAGCATGAGATGAAGAGTGCTTAAAAGTGAGTCCATTTCAGTGGGAACAGTTCAGTGATGGGGTGAGTGAAGTTATCCCCTCTGGTTCAAGAGCCTGATGGTTGAGGGATAATAGCTGTTCCTGAACCTGGTGGAGCAAGTCCTCAGGCTCCTGTACCTTCTTCCTGATGGCAGCAGTGAGAAGAGAGCATCGCCGGGGTGGTGGGGGGTCCCTGATGATGGGTGCTGCTTTCTTGCAACAGCACTCCATGTAGATGTGCTCAGTGGTGGGAAGGTCTTTATTCATGATGGACTCGGCTGCCTCTATAACTTTTTGTAAGCTTTTCCATGCAATGACATTGGTGTTTCTATACCAGGCCATAATGCAACCACTCAATATGATCTCCACCACACACCTATAGAAGATTGTCAGTTTCAGACATGACAAAACTTTGCAATCTTCTAAAAAAGCACGAATATTGCCAAATATCTAAAAATACAAAAGGCATAGGGGCATAATTAGGCCATATGGCCCATTGAGTCTGCTGCACTATTTCATCATGGCTGATTGATTATCCCTCTCAACCCCATGTGTTGGGCACATGGCCAAGTGGTTAAGACTTTCGTCCAGTGATCTGAAGGTCAGCTGTGGTAGCATGTTCGTGCCCTTGAGCAAGGCACTTAACCACGCATTGCTCTAATCTGTGCGAGGAGTGGCGCCCCACACAGACTTCCAATCTGCGGCTTTTAAGGCATGAAAATGCCTGACGCAGGCCGCTCATGGTCTGAGTCGACGTTCCCACCCCCAACCCCATTCTCCTGTCTTTTCCCAGTTGCCTTTGAGGCCTTTACTAGTCAAGAACCTGTCAACTCCTGCTTTAAATATATCCAAAGACTTGGCCTACACAGCCATCTGTGGCAATGAATTCCATAGGTGCACCACCCTTCTTTGGAATCTGTTCTACAGGAACATCCTCCGATTTTGATGTCCTGGACTCCTCCATGACAGGAAATATCCACACTCTGTCCATTCTACCTAAACACTTCAATATCTGATAGTCTTCTATAACTGATACAAGCAGGGTGGACAAAGGAGAGGCAGTGGATGTCATTTACTTGGATTTTCAGAAGGCATTTGATAAGGTGCCACACCTGAGGCTGCTAAACAAGATAATATCCCGTGGCGTTGCAGGAAAGATACTGGCATGAATAGAGGAATGGCTGATTGGCAGGAGGCAGTGACTGGGAATAAAAGGGGGCCTTTTCTGGTCGGATGCTAGTGATGAGTGGTATTCCTCAGGGGTCATTATTGGGACCATTACTTTTTGCATTGCTGGTCAATGATTTAGATAATGGAATTGATGGCTTTGTGGCAAAGTTTGCAGATGATATGAAGATAAGTGGAGGGGTAGCTAGTGCTGAGGAAGCAATGTAATTGCAACAGGACTTCAACAAATTGGAAGAATGGGCAAAAAAGTGGCAGATATAATACAGTGTTGGGAAATGTATGATAATGTATTTCAGTAAAAGGAACAATAGTGTGAACTATTATCTAAATGGGGAGAAGGTTCAAACATCAGAGGTGTAGAGGGACTTAGGAGTCCTTGTGCAAGACTCCCAGAAGTCTAATTTACAGGTTGAGTCTGTGGTAAAGAAGGCAAATGCAATGTTGGCATTTATTTCAAGGGGAATAGAATATAAAAACAGGGAGATAATGCTGAGCCTTTATAAGACACTAGTCAGGCTGCACTTGGAGTATTGTCAACAGTTCTGAGCCCCATATCTCAGAAAGGATGTGTTGTCATTGGAGAGAATCAAGAGGATGTTCACAAGGATGATTCTGGAAATGAAGGGGTTAACATATGAGGAGTGTTTGACAGCTTTGGGCTGGTATTCACTGGAATTTAGAAGAATGCATGGGGATCTCATTGAAACCTGCCAAATGTTGAAGAGACTAGATACGGTGGATGTGGAGAGGATGTTTCCTCTGGTGGGTGTATCCAGAACTAGAGAGCACAGCCTCAACATTGAGGGGTAACCCTTTAGAATAGAGATCACGGGGAATATTTTTCGCCAGAGAGCAGTGAATCTGTGGAATGCCCTGCCACAGACAGCTGTGGAGGCCAAGACCGTGGGTATATTGAAAGTGAAAGTTGATAGTGTCCTGATTGGCCAGGGCATCAAAGGATATAGAGAGAGGGCAGGTGTTCGGGGTTGAATGGAATCTGGGATCAGCCATGATGGAATGGTGGAGCAAACTCGATGGGCTGAATGGCCTAATTCTGCTCCTATGTCTTATGGTCTGATACAATCAGTCCTTCAGAAGGCAACATTTTGTTATTTTTCCAGTGTCTATAAAAATTATTCACCCCCCCCCCCCGGAAGTTTACATGCTTTATTGTTTTACAACATTGAATAGCATTAGATCTAATCTAACTTGGCTTTTTTTGACATTGATCAACAGAAAAAGACTCTTTCGTGTCAAAGTGAAAACAGATTCCTACAAAGTGATCTTAATTAATTACAAATATAGAACACAAAATAATTGATTGCGTAAGTATTCACTACCTTTAATATGACACACCAAATCATCGCTGGTGCAGCCAATCGGTTTTAGAAGACACGTAATTAGTTAAATGAAGATTACCATGTGCAGTCAAGGTGTTTCAATTGATTATAGGAAAAATGCACCTGTATCTGGAAGGTCCATCTGCTGGTGAGTCAGTATCCTGGCAAAAACTACACCATGAAGACAAAAGAACACTCCATGCAACTACATGAAAAAATTATTGAAAAGTACAAGTCAAGAGATAGAGACAAGAAAATTTCCAAGTCACTAAATGTCCTTGAAGTACAGTTAAGTCAATCATCAAGAAATGGAAAGAATATGGCACAGCTGTAAATCTGCCTAGAGCAGGCCATCCTCAAAAACTGAGTGACCGTGCAAGAAGGGACTGGTGAGAGAGGCCACCAAGTGACCTATGACAGCTCTGGAGGAGTTACAAACTTCAGCAGCTGATATGGAAGAGACTGCACATACAACTGTTGCTCGGGTGCTTCACCAGTCACAGCTTTATGGAGAGTGGCAAAGAGAAAGCCACTGTTGAAAAAAACAAGGTCCCACACAGGAGATTAGTGTGCAAACTTAAAGCACACAGTATTGGGGGGATGGTATTGATGTGGATAGAGAATTGGTTGACAGACAGGAAGCAAAGAGTGGGAATAAACGGGACCTTTTCAGAATGGCAGGCGGTGACTAGTGGGGTACCGCAAGGCTCAGTGCTGGGACCCCAGTTGTTTACAATATATATTAATGACTTAGATGAGGGAATTAAATGCAGCATCTCCAAGTTTGCGGATGACACGAAGCTGGGCGGCAGTGTTAGCTGTGAGGAGGATGCTAAGAGGACGCAGGGTGACTTGGATAGGTTAGCTGAGTGGGCAAATTCATGGCAGATGCAATTTAATGTGGATAAATGTGAGGTTATCCACTTTGGTGGCAAAAACAGGAAAACAGACTATTATTTGAATGGTGGCCGATTAGGAAAAGGGGAGGTGCAACGAGACCTGGGTGTCATTATACACCAGTCATTGAAAGTGGGCATGCAGGTACAGCAGGTGGTGAAAAAGGCGAATGGTATGCTGGCATTTATAGCGAGAGGATTCGAGTACAGGAGCAGGGAGGTATTACTGCAGTTGTACAAGGCCTTGGTGAGACCACACCTGGAGTATTGTGTGCAGTTTTGGTCCCCTAATCTGAGGAAAGACATCCTTGCCATAGAGGGAGTACCAAGAAGGTTCACCAGATTGATTCCTTGGATGGCAGGACTTTCATATGATGAAAGAGTGGATTGACTAGGCTTATATTTGTTGGAATTTAGAAGATTGAGGGAGGATCTTATTGAAACGTATAAAATCCTAAAGGGATTGGACAGGCTAGATGCAGGAAGATTGTTCCTGATGTTGGGGAAGTCCAGAACGAGGGGTCACAGTTTGAGGATAAAGGGGAAGCCTTTTAGGACCGAGATGAGGAAAAACTTCTTCACACAGAGAGTGGTGAATCTGTGGAATTCTCTGCCACAGGAAACAGTTGAGGCCAGTTCATTGGCTATATTTAAGAGGGAGTTAGATATGGCCCTTGTGGCTAAAGGAATCAGGGGGTATGGAGGGAAGTCTGGTACAGGGTTCTGAGTTGGATGATCAGCCATGATCATACTGAATGGCGGTGCAGGCTCGAAGGGCCGAATGGCCTACTCCTGCACCTATTTTCTATGTTTCTATGTTTCTATGTTTCTCAGCTAGAGTTTGCCAGAAGGCATGTGGGGGACTCTGAAGTCAGCTAGAAGGTGGTTCTATGATCTGATGAAACCAAAATTGAGCTTTTTGGCCATCAGACTAAACACTATGTTTGGCGTAAGCTAAACACCGCACATCATCAAAAACACACCATCCCCATCGTGAAGCATGGTGGTGGCTGCATCATGCTGTGGGGATGATTCACTGCAGCAGGCCATGGAAAACTTGTGAAGGTAGAGGGTAAAATTAATGCAGCAAAATACAGGGAAATCTTGGAGGAAAACCTGATGCAGTCTGCAAGAGAACTGTGACTTGGGAGAAGATTTGTTTTCCAGCAAGACAATGACCCAAGCATAAAGCTAAAGCTACACAGAAATGGCTTAAAAGCAGCAAAGTTAATGTCCTGGAGTGGCCAAGTCAGAACCCAATTGAGAATTTGTGGCGGGACTTGAAAAGGGCTGTTTACCCACGATTCCCATGCAATCTGACCGAGCTTGAGCAGTTTTGTGAACAAATATGGGGAAAAATGCAGTGTCCAGATGTGTAAAGCTGATAGAGACCTATTCACACAGACTGAAGACTGTAATTGCTGCCAAAGGTGCATCTACTAAATACGGACTTGGAGGGGGTGAATAATTATGCAATCAATTATTTTGTGTTTAAATTAAATCCACTGTGATTCAAAGTTGTAAAACAATAAAACATGAAAACTCCCAAGGGGGGTGGTGAATACTCTGTACATAGAACATAGAACATAGAACATAGAATAGTACAGCACAGTACAGGCCCTTCGGCCCACAATGTTGGGCCGACCCTCAAACCCTGCCTCCCATATAAGCCCCCACCTTAGATTCCTCCATATACCTGTCTAGTAGTCTCTTAAACTTCACTAGTGTATCTGCCTCCAACACTGACTCAGGCAGTGCATTCCACGCACCAACCACTCTCTGAGTAAAAAACCTTCCTCTAAAATCCCCCTTGAACTTCCCACCCCTTACCTTAAAGCCATGTCCTCTTGTATTGAGCAGTGGTACCCTGGGGAAAAGGCGCTGGCTATCCACTCTATCTATTCCTCTTATTATCTTGTACACCTCTATCATGTCTCCTCTCATCCTCCTTCTCTCCAAAGAGTAAAGCCCTAGCTCCCTTAATCTCTGATCATAATGCACACTTTCTAAACCAGGCAGCATCCTGATAAATCTCCTCTGTACCCTTTCCAATGCTTCCACATCTTTCCTATAGTGAGGTGACCAGAACTGGACACAGTACTCCAAGTGTGGCCTAACCAGAGTTTTATAGAGCTGCATCATTACATCGCGACTCTTAAACTCTATCCCTCGACTTATGAAAGCTAACACCCCATAAGCTTTCTTAACTACCCTATCCACCTGTGAGGCAACTTTCAGGGATCTGTGGACATGTACCCCGAAATCCCTCTGCTCCTCCACACTACCAAGTATCCTGCCATTTATTTTGTACTCTGCCTTGGAGTTTGTTCTTCCAAAGCGTACCACCTCACACTTCTCCGGGTTGAACTCCATCTGCCACTTTTCAGCCCACTTCTGCATCCTATCAATGTCTCTCTGCAATCTTTGACAATCCTCTACACTATCTACAACACCACCAACCTTTGTGTCGTCTGCAAACTTGCCAACCCACTCTTCTACCCCCACATTCAGGTCGTTAATAAAAATCACGAAAAGTGGAGGTCCCAGAACAGATCCTTGTGGGACACCACTAGTCACAATCCTCCAATCTGAATGTACTCCCTCCACCACTACCCTCTGCCTTCTGCAGGCAAGCCAATTCTGAATCCACCTGGCCAAACTTCCCTGGATCCCATGCCTTCTAACTTTCTGAATAAGCCTACCATGTGGAACCTTGTCAAATGCCTTACTAAAATCCATATAGATCACATCCACTGCACTACCCTCATCTATATACCTGGTCACCTCCTCAAAGAACTCTATCAGGCTTGTTAGACACGATCTGCCCTTCACAAAGCCATGCTGACTGTCCCTGATCAGACCATGATTCTCTAAATGCCTATAGATCCTTTCTCTAAGAATCTTTTCCAACAGCTTTCCCACCACAGACGTAAGGCTCACTGGTCTATAATTACCCGGACTATCCCTACTACCTTTTTTGAATAAGGGAACAACATTCGCCTCCCTCCAATCCTTCGGTACCATTCCCGTGGACAATGAGGACATAAAGATCCTAGCCAGAGGCTCAGAAATCTCTTCTCTCACCTCGTGGAGCAGCCTGGGGAATATTCCATCTGGCCCCGGGGACTTATCTGTCCTAATGTGTTTTAACAACTCCAACACCTCCTCTCCCTTAATATCAGCATGCTCCAGAACATCAACCTCACTCATATTGTCCTCACCATCATCAAGTTCCCTCTCATTGGTGAATACCGAAGAGAAGTATTCATTGAGGACCTCTCTCACTTCCACAGCCTCCAGGCACATCTTCCCACCTTTATCTCTAATCGGTCCTACCTTCACTCCTGTCATCCTTTTTTTCTTCACATAATTGAAGAATGCCTTGGGGTTTTCCTTTACCCTACTCGCCAAGGCCTTCTCATGCCCCCTTCTTGCTCTTCTCAGCCCCTTCTTAAGCTCCTTTCTTGTTTCCCTATATTCCTCAATAGAGCCATCTGATCCTTGCTTCCTAAACCTCATGTATGCTGCTTTCTTCCTCCTGACTAGATTTTCCACCTCACTTGTCACCCATGGTTCCTTCACCCTACCATTCTTTATCTTCCTCACCGGGACAAATTTATCCCTTACATCCCGCAAGAGATCTCTAAACATCGACCACATGTCCATAGTACATTTCCCTGCAAAAACATCATCCCAATTCACACCCGCAAGTTCTAGCCTTATAGCCTCATAATTTGCCTTTTCCCAATTAAAAATGTTCCTGTCCTCTTTGATTCTATCCTTTTCCATGATAATTATAAAGGCCAGGGAGCGGTGGTCACTGTCCCCCAGATGCTCACCCACTGAGAGATCTGTGACCTGACCCGGTTCATTACCTAGTACTGGATCTAGTATGGCATTCCCCCTGGTCGGCCTGTCCACATACTGTGACAGGAATTCATCCTGGACACACTTAACAAATTCTGCCCCATCTAAACCCTTGGAACTAATCAGATGCCAATCAATATTAGGGAAGTTAAAGTCACCCATGATAACAACGCTGTTATTTTTGCACCTTTCCAAAATCTGCCTCCCAATCTACTCCTCTGTATCTCTGCTGCTACCAGGGGGCTTATAGAATACCCCCAGTAGAGTAACTGCTCCCTTCCTGTTCCTGACTTCCACCCATACTGACTCAAAAGAGGATCCTGCTACATTACCCACCCTTTCTGTAGCTGTAATAGTATCCCTGACCAGTAATGCCACCCCTCCTCCCCTTTTTACGCCCTCTCTAGCCCTTTTAAAGCACTGAAATCCAGGAATATTTAGAATCCATTCCTGCCCTGGTGCCAGCCAAGTCTCTGTAATGGCCACTACATCATAATTCCATGTATGTATCCAAGCTCTCAGTTCATCACCTTTGTTCCTGATGCTTCTTGCATTGGGGTACACACATTTCAGCCCTTCTACCTTGCTGTCTTTACACCGTTTATTCTGTTTCTCTTTCCTCAAAACCTCTCTGTACGTTAGATCTGGCTTTACTCCATGCACTTCTTTCACTGCTCTATCGCTCTAGATCCCATCCCCCTCGCAAATTAGTTTAAACCCTCCTGAACCATGCTAGCAAACCTACCTGCAAGGATATTGCTCCCCCTCGAGTTCAGGTGCAACCCACCCAATCTGTACAGGTCCCACCTTCCCCAGAAGAGATCCCAGTGATCCAAAAATCTAAAACCCTGCTCCCTGCACCAACTCCTCAGCTACACATTCAACTGCCATCTCCTCCAATTCTTACCATCACTGTCACATAGCACTGGCAGCAATCCTGAAAACACCACCCTCGAGGTCCTGTTCTTCAGCCTTCTGCCTAGTTCCTGAAACTCACACTTCAGGACCTCATCCCTCTTCCTGCCTATGTCGTTGGTCCCAACATGTATCACGACTTCTGGTTGCTTTCCCTCTCGTACCAGGATGTCGTGCACCCGGTCAGAGACATCCCGGACCCTGGCACCCGGGAGGCAACAAAACATGCGAGTGTCCTTCTCACGTCCACAAAATCTCCTGTCTGCTCCCGACTATAGAGTCTCCAATGACGACAGCTCTCCTCTTCTCTGTCCCACCCTTCTGCACCACAGGGTCAGACTCAGTGCCGGAGGCCCTGCCACTGTGGCTCACACCTGGTCGGTCGTCCCCGCCAACAGTATTCAGGACAGTAAACTTAAGCGGAACAAGTGCTACACGTGCCCTTACACTTCCTCCCTTACCACCATTCAGGGCCCCAGGCAGTCCTTCCAGGTGAGGCAACACTTCACCTGTGAGTCGACTGGGGTGATATACTGCATCCGGTGCTCCCGATGTGGCCTTTTATATATTGGCGAGACCCGACGCAGACTGGGAGACCGCTTTGCTGAACATCTACGCTCTGTCCGCCAGAGAAAGCAGGATCTCCCAGTGGCCACACATTTTAATTCCACATCCCATTCCCATTCTGACATGTCTATCCACGGCCTCCTCTACTGTAAAGATGAAGCCACACTCAGGTTGGAGGAACAACACCTTATATTCCGTCTGGGTAGCCTCCAACCTGATGGCATGAACATCGACTTCTCTAACTTCTGCTGATGCCCCACCTCCCCCTCGTACCTCATCTGTTACTTATTTTTATACACACATTCTTTCTCTCACTCTCCTTTTTCTCCCTCTGTCCCTCTGAATATACCTCTTGCCCATCCTCTGGGTCACCCCCCCCGCCTTGTCTTTCTTCCCGGACTTCCTGTCCCATGATCCTCTCGTATCCCTTTTGCCAATCACCTGTCCAGCTCTTGGCTCCATCCCTCCCCCTCCTGTCTTCTCCTATCATTTTGGATCTCCCCCTCCCCCTCCAACTTTTAAATCCCTTACTCACTCTTCCTTCAGTTAGTCCTGACGAAGGGTCTCGGCCTGAAACGTCGACTGCACCTCTTCCTAGAGATGCTGCCTGGCCTGCTGCGTTCACCAGCAACTTTTATGTGTGTTACGGTCAACTTATTATTCAGGGGAATGGCTACAGGGGTGCTCTGCACTACCTGTCTGCTCACCTTCGCTTTCCCCCCTCTGACTGTCACCCAACGACCTGCTTCCGAGTGCCTAGGTGTGACTACCTCCCTGTAGCTCTCATCTATGACTGCCTCATTCTCCCTTATGAGTCGAAGGTCATCCAGCTGCTGCTCCAGATTCCTTACATGGTCTTCCAGATCGCCCAGCCGTATGCACTTCTGGCAGATGTGACTCTGTGGGAGAGGGGAGTTCCCCCAAGACTGCCACAACTCACATGAGAGGCACATCACCGTCTCAGTAGACATTGTAAAGACTAACTGAGAGCAAGCTTGTCCTCCGCCTCTTCTCGTTGAAGCCTCTCGAGTTGAAGCCTCAAAGTTCCACTCCTTCACTGGCCCACTCACGCTCTGTAGGCACTGTATATCCTTGAATCATAGGAACAGTATAGAACAGTATATAAGAATGATAACCAAGTTGATGAATGTAGCTTAAATGGGTTTACTGCAAACAATTAAACAATTCTCTTCAAGGAAAAAAAACAGTGAATAAGTAGATAAGTAAAAACTCACTAAAAAGTAACTAGGTACATTGGTGTAAACTAACTCTTAGTAAATTAAATACTACAAAATTTTGAAATAGCACAAGAAATTAAGAACCAAATTAATGTTACTAACAGCGCGATGGATGCAACAATAAAGAAGGCTATATTTCATTAGGTGTTTGAGGAGATTTGGTATGTCTCCAAAAAACAGTAGCAAATTTCTACGATGTACTGTAGGGAGCATTTTAATTGGTTGCACCACTGTCTGGTATGGAAGGGCCACTGCACAAAATCGGAAAAAGCTGCAGAGGGTTGTAGACTCATTTGTGGGCATGAGCCTTCCCAGCAAGTTCAAGTTCAAGTTTATTTGTCAATCAAGCATACATGAATACCTATGAAGACAGCCAAACAAAACAGTGTTACTCTGGGGCCAAGGTGCAAAACACAGTACCAACCATCACACACAGCACAAGGCACATAGAGCACATATAAGATAGCAGTAAGCATACAGTTGCACAAAAAAAAAACAAAGCCCAGGTTCTGCAGAATGGCGATGCATGGACGTTGTCTGTAAGAACAAGCCTGATCATCATACACTGGTACAGTCGATACTTTCTGTTGCCTTCCTGTAGCAGGCGGCCGCTTTGTTCGTACCAAGTCATACCACTATTGAGCAACTTGCTAATGGGGTAGACATGCAGTACTTGGTGTTCTTAATATCCAGCCATGTCTGGCAATTGTGAAAAAAGATGTAAAGAATGAACATTTACACCTTCGGATAGACACTGGACCACTGTGACTATGCATGTTGCCATCTTCCCGGTAAATAATATTGAAGAAAAGCAGCACAACCATGTGGAAGTTCTGGGTCCAAAACTGTTACAAAGCACATCTTCAAAAGGTGATGCCACAAAAATGAGGCATCCTTAACTACCCCCACTATCCAGGACAATCCTTCTTCTGATTACGACCATCAGGGAAGGATCCACAGGAGAAACACTCAATAGGTCAGGACCAGCTTCTTCTCTTCTGCCACCAGATTTCTGAACGGACAGTGAACTGATGAGCACTGCCTCACTATTTTTGCTCTCTTCTCACACTATTTAATTATATATATAACTTAATTATATCCATATCTACAGTACAGGGCCAATTTTTTTGGCAGACATACATAGCTAGGATGCCTAAGACAGTCCTGTATTTGTCAATGTGGAGTGGAGAGTCAGTTTGTAGATCCAGCGGGAGCAAAGGATGTTGGGAATGGCGAGGGTGGAGCATCATGGGAGGGGTGTGGGACAGGTGGCAGAGAAGGAGTGCTAGGGACACGGGGAGGGGGGTGGTGTTGTGGCACGGGTGAAGACACACTCAGCCCTGAGACACTGGGCAAGGTCATTTGATTCCAAACAATTAGTTTACTGATCATTACAGAATGTCTTTCTGGTGCTTCCCACTCCCTCCCCTCTCCCTCTCCCCACCACCTTCCCAACCATGATTCCCCTCTCCCTGCCCGCTTCCCACTCTCAGTCCACAATAGAGACCCACATCAGAATCAGGTTTACCATCACTCACATATTGTTTTTTTAAGTACCCTGGCTATTTTTTGTGCCTAATACTTTGCACAGTACTGTATGTGTGTGTGTGTGTGTGTGTGTGTGTGTGTGTGTGTGTGTGTGTGTGTGTGTGCATATATATATATAAATTACAATAAGAAATACATATATCATTGTAATTTATAGTATTTTAATGTTTTGCACTGCACTGCTGCCACAAAACAGCAAATTCCACAACATCTGTCAGTGATAATAAACCTGTTTCTGATTCTGATTCTCATTCAGTACTAAAATAGACAGGTTAACATTAAGAATATGTATAATTAATCCCAAATGGATGCTGTTATTGAAAACAGTCTGTGGTAGTTACTTCGCTTTGGAGTCAGAATTTGCTCCTGTGGTAATGTTTTTAATATCAGTACAAAGGTTTACAGAAACTCAGGCTATGCTGTACGACCTGTGCAAGCACTTCTTTGACGTTTGGCATTAGATTCTCCACCTGCTGGTAAATGATACTGAAGAAAAGCAGCTCAACTGTTAGAAACTCTGGGCCAAAAACTCTTACAGATGGGCCAGACCAAGAGGGCTAGTCATGGCTTTGGCAACAGAATGTGTGGCGATGACAGCATATTGTTAGTTTGTGTTGATTGTTAACACAAATGATGCTTTTCACTCTCTGTTTCGATCTACATGTGATAAATGAATCTGAATCTGAGGGAGTATTAACTTTTCTTCCATTCTGCTGTTAAGTATATCGCAGTGGGGTGGGACGGTTCTTATTATCAACAGATAAAGAATGACAAGACCTTTCAGAAGATCACAAAATTGCATTGCTAAACTAACACGTTTTCATAAACAGAGGGTGGGGAATGTGTTCCTGGATTGGGAATTTGGATTGAAAAAGATTGAGTAATTCAATTACAAACTGAAGAGATAAAGTCAGCTTTTCATTGTTAAAAATCCCAGGACAGTTTCAGGATGTAAGTTTCTCAAAAGAGGACTCCTTGCAGGGTCAGGGTTTAGATTGCAGCGGGCTGCTGCCTTGTTGTTCATCAGTAGACTAATCTGCTTTCTTTTTTCCAAACGTTCAACCAAATTTGAAAAACATGATTGATTGCCCAACACACAAAGCCAGACTGGTTACCCCTAATCAGTTCTTGCCACGCCAAAAAAAGACGGATTCCATCCCTCAGAATCGCCCCACTAGTAGCTCCTTCAGTCCCTCTAGTCCTCTACTACTAGCTGAGCACCAAGCAAGATTCTGTAGGCAATGACCCAGAGCAAACAAAAAAGCCAGTGCTTTAGAACAATTTCAACTTTGAGTCATAGAGTAATACAGCATGGAAAGGCCCTTCGGCCCAACTGGTCCATGTTGGAAACAGCATCCTCCCTGGTAATCCCAGTTGCCTCTGTTCAACTGATAACCCCTTCAAACCTTTCTGCTTTGTGTGCCTATCCAAATGCCTTCCACAGACATATGGGTTCATAGGTTAAATGGTCACATGAGTGTAATTGGGCAGTGTCGACTTGTTGGGCCAGAAGGGCCTGTTACCGTGGTGAATCTCTAAAATAAAGAAAACAAATGGCTGCTCGTTTCAGATATTCATACCCTCTGAGTAAAAAGTTAACTCTGAGGTCCCTTTTAAATCTCTCCCCTCTTATCTCGTTTTGGACTCCCCAAACCTGTGACTCTGTGCTCTATCAGAATATTACGTTCAGAGTTAAATTATATCTAGATTTACATTTATTTATTTTATTTAGCGATACAGCACGGTAACATGCCCTTCTGGCCCAACGAGCCCGCGCTGCTCAGTGACACCCATGTGACCAATTGACCTACTAATTTACCCACCTTCAGAATGTGGAAGGAAACCGGAGCACCCGCAGGAAAGCCACACGGTCATAGAGAGAATGTACAAACTCCTTACAGAGAGTGGTTAATGAGACAGGGTTTCACCTGCAATAAATCGAGAGTTCGGACATCATGTGATCAATGATGTATAACTAGAGTGGCAACCATTGCAAAGGACATAGTGAGGGATTTAGGGGGCAATATTTTTGATTTCTGTCCATGATATGATTTGTCACTAACAACACATGCTGCTTCAAGTAGAGCTGAACATGAAGTGCATTGATAGTTAGACCCATGGTCTGAAGTGCTGTCAAGGTTAATAGAAACATAGAAACATAGAAACATAGAAAATAGGTGCAGGAGTAGGCCATTCGGCCCTTCGAGCCTGCACCGCCATTTATTATGATCATGGCTGATCATCCAACTCAGAACCCAGCCTTCCCTCCATACCCCCTGACCCCTGTAGCCACAAGGGCCATATCTAACTTCCTTTTAAACATAGCTAATGAACTGGCCTCAACAGTTTGCTGTGGCAGAGAATTCCACAGATTCACCACTCTCTGTGTGAAGAAGTTTTTCCTAACCTCGGTCCTAAAAGGCTTCCCCTCTATCCTCAAACTGTGACCCCTCGTTCTAGACCTCCCCAACATCGGGAACAATCTTCCCGCATCTAGCCTGTCCAATCCCTTTAGGATCTTATACGTTTCAATCAGATCCCCCCTCAATCTTCTAAATTCCAACGAGTACAAGCCCAGTTCATCCAGTCTTTCTTCATATGAAAGACCTGCCATCCCAGGAATCAATCTGGTGAACCTTCTTTGTACTCCCTCTATGGCAAAGATGTCTTTCCTCAGATTAGGGGACCAAAACTGCACACAATACTCCAGGTGTGGTCTCACCAAGGCCTTGTACAACTGCAGTAGTACCTCCCTGCTCCTGTACTCGAATCCTCTCGCTATAAATGCCAGCATACCGTTCGCCTTTTTCACCGCCTGCTGTACCTGCATGCCCACTTTCAATGACTGGTGTATAATGACACCCAGGTCTCGTTGCACCTCCCCTTTTCCTAATCGGCCACCATTCAGATAATAATCTGTTTTCCTATTTTTGCCACCAAAGTGGATAACTTCACATTTATCCACATTAAATTGCATCTGCCATGAGTTTGCCCACTCACCCAACCTATCCAAGTCACCCTGCATCCTCTTAGCATCCTCCTCACTGCTAACACTGCCACCCAGCTTCGTGTCATCCGCAAACTTGGAGATGCTGCATTTAATTCCCTCATCCAAGTCATTAATATATATTGTAAACAACTGGGGTCCCAGCACTGAGCCTTGCGGTACCCCACTAGTCACCGCCTGCCATTCTGAAAAGGTCCCGTTTATTCCCACTCTTTGCTTCCTGTCTGCTAACCAATTCTCCACCCACACCAATACCTTACCCCCAATACCGTGTGCTTTAAGTTTGCACACTAATCTCCTATGTGGGACCTTGTCAATGTTAACTTCTTTCCTACAAATAATTTCCAACAGCCTGGATTCTCTGGTCTTGTCTCCATGAAGTTAGTCAATAAAATCCATCTACATATGATGTGGTAATGAACAGGAGTTCATGCAGTGAAAAGGCCAAATATTGAATTCAATTAAAATAAATTAATAAAAATATTTAAATCAAATGATTGTTAGAAATGTTCTCTTAAAGTTAGACTTCTTTTCCAATTAAGGCCTGCATTCCTAATGATCCTTTATAAGGGATGGTGAGCTGCCTTCTTGAACCACTGCAGTCTGTGTGATGAAGATGCAAAAGGAACAGAAAAATTTTACATGGCGTGTGGGAAACTACAAATCATACTTGGTGGTATAAAGTAACACACAAAAAAGTTGCTGGTGATCGCAGCAGGCCAGGCAGCATCTCCAGGAAGAGGTGCAGTCGACATTTCAGGCCGAGACCCTTCGTCAGGACTAACTGAAGGAAGAGTGAGTAAGGGATTTGAAAGCTGGAGGGGGAGAGGGAGATCCAAAATGATAGGAGAAGACAGGAGGGGAAGGGATGGAGCCAAGAGCTGGACAGGTGATAGGCAAAAGGGATATAAGAGGATCATGGGACAGGAGGCCCGGGAAGAAAGACAAGGAGGTGGGGGGGGAACCCAGAGGATGGGCAAGGGGTATATTCAGAGGGACAGAGGGAGGAAAAGGAGAGTGAGAGAAAGAATGTGTGTATAAAAATAAGTAACAGATGGGGTACGAGGGGGAGGTGCGGCATTAGCAGAAGTTAGAGAAGTCGATGTTCATGCCATCAGGTTGGAGGCTACCCAGACGGAATATAAGGTGTTGTTCCTCCAACCTGAGTGTGGCTTCATCTTTACAGTAGAGGAGGCCGTGGATAGACATGTCAGAATGGGAATGGGATGTGGAATTAAAATGTGTGGCCACTGGGAGATCCTGCTTTCTCTGGCGGACAGAGCGTAGATGTTCAGCAAAGCGGTCTCCCAGTCTGCGTCGGGTCTCGCCAATATATAAAAGGCCACATCGGGAGCACCGGACGCAGTATATCACCCCAGCCGACTCACAGGTGAAGTGTCGCCTCACCTGGAAGGACTGTTTGGGGCCCTGAATGGTGGTAAGGGAGGAAGTGTAAGGGCATGTGTAGCACTTGTTCCGCTTACAAGGATAAGTGCCAGGAGGGAGATCAGTGGGGGGGGGATGGGGGGGAATGGATGGACAAGGGAGTCGCGTAGGGAGCGATCCCTGCGGAATGCAGAGGGGGGGGAGGGAAAGATGTGCTTAGTGGTGGGATCCCATTGGAGGTGGCAGAAGTTACGGAGAATAATATGTTGGACCCGGAGGCTGGTGGGGTGGTAGGTGAGGACCAGGGGAACCCTATTCCTAGTGGGGTGGCGGGAGGATGGAGTGAGAGCAGATGTACGTGAAATGGGGGAGATGCGTTTAAGAGCAGAGTTGATAGTGGAGGAAGGGAAGCCCCTTTCTTTAAAAAAGGAAAACATCTCCCTCGTCCTAGAATGAAAAGCCTCATCCTGAGAGCAGATGCGGCGGAGACAGAGGAATTGCGAGAATGGGATGGCATTTTTGCAGGAGACAGGGTGAGAAGAGGAATAGTCCAGATAGCTGTGAGAGTCAGTAGGCTTATAGTAGACATCAGTGCATAAGCTGTCTCCAGAGACAGAGACAGAAAGATCTAGAAAGGGGAGGGAGGTGTCGGAAATGGACCAGGTAAACTTGAGGGCAGGGTGAAAGTTGGAGGCAAAGTTAATAAAGTCAACGAGTTCTGCATGCGTGCAGGAAGCAGCGCCAATGCAGTCGTCGATGTAGCGAAGGAAAAGTGGGGGACAGATACCAGAATAGGCACGGAACATAGATTGTTCCACAAACCCAACAAAAAGGCAGGCATAGCTAGGACCCATACGGGTGCCTATAGCTACACCTTTAGTTTGGAGGAAGTAGGAGGAGCCAAAGGAGAAATTATTAAGAGTAAGGACTAATTCCGCTAGACGGAGCAGAGTGGTGGTAGAGGGGAACTGATTAGGTCTGGAATCCAAAAAGAAGCGTAGAGCTTTGAGACCTTCCTGATGGGGGATGGAAGTATATAGGGACTGGACATCCATGGTGAAAATAAAGCGGTGGGGGCCAGGGAACTTAAAATCATCGAAAAGTTTAAGAGCGTGAGAAGTGTCACGAACATAGGTCGGAAGGGATTGAACAAGGGGGGATAAAATCGTGTCGAGGTATGCAGAAACGAGTTCGGTGGGACAGGAGCAAGCTGAGACAATAGGTCGGCCAGGACAGGCAGGTTTGTGGATCTTGGGTAGGAGGTAGAAACGGGAAGTGCGAGGTGTGGGAACTATAAGGTTGGTAGCAGTGGATGGGAGATCCCCTGAGCAGATAAAGTCGGTGTTGGTTTGGGAGACAATGGCCTGGTGCTCCTTAGTGGGGTCACAATCGAGTGGTAAATAAGAGGAGGTATCCGCGAGTTGTCGCTGTGCCTCGGCAAGGTAGAGGTCAGTACGCCAGACTACAACAGCACCCCTCTTATCGGCGGGTTTAATAATAAGGTTAGGATTAGTGCGGAGTGAGTGGAGAGCAGAGCGTTATAAATGGTATAAATGTCAATTTCTCATTTCTGGTAATTACTCCTGCTTTTCTTCTCTTCTTTTCCATTCCCAATTCTGGTCACCATCTTACTCCTCTTCTCCTTACCTACTCATCACCACCTTCCCTTTCTTCCATGCTCCACTCTCCTCTCCTATCAGAATCCTTCTTCTTCAGCCCTTTACCTTTTCCACCTATCACCTCCCAGCTTCTTACTTCATCCTCCCTCCCCCACATCAGGCCCTCTCACTAATTACACCAATCACCTGACAGCTTGTACTCCTTCCCCTCCCCTCCCCCACCTTCTTATTGTGGTTTCTTACCCCATCTTTTCCAGCCCTCATGAAGGGTCTTGGCTCTAAATGTCAACTGCTCATTCCACTCCATGGAATCTGCCTGACCTGCTGAGTTCCGCCAGTACTGTGTGTGTGTTGCTTTGGATTTCCAGCATCTGCAGAATCTCTTACGTTTATGAATTGTGGTGAGGAAGTAGTTAGCAAAGGGTGCTGCTAGAATCAGAGGGGAAATGATGGACATGTGAGTGAATAGGTTACAGGGAAGCAAGTGGGGGAAATGAGATGGCTGGGATTGCTCTGAGAGCTAGCACAGACTCGATAGGCTTAATGTCTCCTTTGATGTCTGAGGGAAAAAATAAAATCACTGATCTCACTGCTGCAGTGTCAAACCTGAATGCATAAAGATCATTAGCAAACAGGACTGTAAAATGTTTCCATGGTTACCACCAAATGACATTTCTCAAGTATATGTTCGGGAAAAAAAATCCATATAGAAAATTCATATTTATACTACATTCGACAGCAGAATCTCAATCCCAAAGCATCCTTTCGTGTGTTAACTCTTTGAACAGCGGCACGTGTCTGATACTTTATGCCCGCGGTGGTCATGTTGCAGTATTGCTGGAGGGCTCGAGACTGTTTCCGTGGGCATAATGAAGTGAGGGAGCACAGTTACATTGGAAACTGCAGACAATTCTGGAGAGTTGACACACCGGGACCTATTTACCATCCATTAAATTGTAAAACCGATTCCCCTTTCCTTCAGCATTAACAACGCTGGCTGTGAAAAACTGCTTTCAAAATTAAATTTATTTTACTCATAACCATGGAACCTACAAGTGACCACTCAGCATATCCCACTTCTTCATGACATGAATCAGAACCAAAGACCCTCATTTAAAAAACATTAGCCAATGAGCATTGAACTGATTGAATTACCTAATCACCATGAAATACTGCAGGTCAAGTTCCCAATGCTGCTTCTATCTGGGATTAGCTAGAGAAAGCACTTAGCGATGACTCAGTGGATTTGAGCACAAATAATGCTTCATTTCTTTGATAATTCTTTTCACGTTCTTGTTACATTAATGTTCATGTTAATTTTTACCCCTTCACTCATGTCGCAACTCAGAAAAGCATCACTGTTACAAACTGCATTTGGAAAATATTTCCCTTCAGTATTGTCAGTCTTACTGTTTACATGGAATATTTTATCTGACGGCATCAGTCACCTGCATCTAAAATTGTCTTTGATTAATTTGTGGATCTTGTCTTTAATGCCAATTCCGTGATTCAAAATGCCTTCAAATCAAGTTTATTATCACTGACATATGTTGTAAAATTTGTACAGTTTATTCATCATGCACCTTGTTCTATGACGTGGGCGATCATGGTCTTTCCATGACCATGATTGTTCTTGGCAAATTTTTATACAGAAGTGGCTATCCATTGCTGCCTTATGGGCAGTGTCTTTACAAAACGGGTGACCCCAGCTATTATCAAGAGATTGTCTGCCTGGCATTAGTGGTTGGATAACCAGGACTTGTGATATACACCAGCTGCTCATACGACCATCCACCACCTGCTCCCATGCCTTCACGTGACCCTGCTACACCATGCCCAAGGGTGACTTGCAGGCTACCGAAGGGAAGGAGCTCCGTCTAGCTGCTTTGGTAGAGACGTATCTCCACCCCGCCATCCAAACAGTACAGAATAATATATAAAAAAAACCACTAGAAGTCACAGTACCGTGCAAAAGTCTCAGGCACATATATATAGTTAGCGAGTCTAAGACTTTTGTACAGTACTTGTGTGTATTGTACTGTACTGCTGCTGCAAAAAAAATTTCATGACATATGTGAGTGATGAAAAACCTGAGTCTAATCATCATCATCATCATCATGTGCAGTGTCGTATAACGTAGGCGATCATAGTAACCATGATTATTCTTGGCAAATTTTTCGACAGAAGTGGTTTGACAATCTGATATGGGTCTCTATTGTGGACTGAGAGTGGAAAGGGGTCAGGGAGAGGGGAATCATGGTTGGGAAAAGGGGAAGGGAGAGAGTAGGGAGTGGGAAACAACAGAGAGACATTCTGTAATGATCAATAAATCAATTTGGCATCAAATGCCCTTGCCCGATGTCTCAGGGCTGGGCGTGTCTGCACCCCCCCCAGCCCTGGCACTCCTTCTCTGCCACCTGTCCCACACCACTCCCATGACGCTCCACCCTCATCATACCCAACATCCTTTGCTCCCATCAGATTTACAAACTCACTCTCCGCTCCACAATGACAAAGACATTACTGTGCAAAAGTCTTAGGCTCATAAATATACTGTATATAGCTGTGGTGTCTAAGACTTATATATACCTAAGACTTTTGCAGTAATGGACAATAATAAATAAATATAAAGATATAATTGAGTCATAGAAACATAGAAAACCTACAGCACAATACAAGCCCTTTGGCCCACAATGCTGTGCCGAACATGTCCTTGCCTTATAAATAACCTCGGGTTACCCATAGCCCTCTATTTTTCTAAGCTCCATGTACCTGTCCAGGAGTCTCTTAAAAGACCCTATTGTATCCGCCTCCACCACTGTCACTGGCAGCCTATTCCACGCACTCAGCACCCTCTGTGTGAAAAAACAACTTACCCCAGACATCTCCCCTGTACCTACTTCCAAGCACCTTAAAGCTGGGCCCTATTGTGTTATCTATTTCAGCCCTGGGAAAAAGCCTCTGACTATCCACATGATCAATGCCTATCATCAACTTGTACACCTCTATCAGGTCACCTCTCATCCTCCGTCGCTCCAAGGAAAAAAGGCCGAGCTCACTTAACCTATTAACATAAGACATGCTCCCCAATCCAGGCAACATCCTTGTAAATCTCCTCTGCACCCTTTCTATGGTTTCCACATCCTTCCTATTGTGAGGTGACCAGAACTGAGCGCAGTACTCCAAATGGGGTCTGACCAGGGTCCTATATAGCTGCGACATTACCTCTCGGCTCTTAAACTCAATCCCATGATTGATGAAGGCCAATGCACCATATGCCTTCTTAACCACAGGGTCAACCTGCGCAGCAACTTTGAGTGTCCTATGGACTCAGACCTCAAGATCCCTCTGATCCTCCACACTGCCAAGAGTCTTACCATTAATACTATATTCTGCCATCATATTTGACCTTCCAAAATGAACCACTTCACACTTATCTGGGTTGAACTCCATCTGCCACTTCTCAGCCCAGTTTTGCATCCTATCAATGTCCCGCTGTAAACTCTGACAGCCCTTCACAATATCCACAACACCCCCAACTTTTGTGTCATCAGCAAACTTACTAATCCATCCCTCCACTTCCTCATCCAGGTCATTTATAAAAATCATGAAGAGTTGGGGTCCCAGAACAGATCCCTGAAACATACCTCTGGTCACTGACCTCCATGTATGACCCATCTACAAGCAAAATGTGAGGTTGTGTTCATGGGCTCATGGTCTGTTGAGAAATCTGATGGCGGAGAGAAATAAGTTGTTTCTAAAATGTTGACAAAAGCTTTTTCTGATCCTGTGCCTTGTATAAGGGATAAGATTCAGGTGTTGTAAATCACAATTGGAATGGCATGAGCTGATGACACACTTTGCAGGTATTCCTGCAGCTCCAACGCCAATAGGAACGAGAGATATATTACATCACAGCTTGGTATGGCGACTGTGGCTGCAAGAAACAGCACAGACTTCTGGACACAGCAACTCCATGGACTCTCTCCATTCTTCTCACTTCCCTGGTAAAACAGCCACCATAAGTGAAGACTCCACCAACTGCAGACATTCCCTCTATTCCACCCTCACTCCTGACAGGCAGAAGATACAAAAAGCTTGAAAGCACACCCACATATTAATTAAAGACCAGTTTCTACACCACTGTGAAAAGACTTTTGAACAGTTTCCTATTATGATAAGATGGACTCTAGATCTCTCAATCTACCTCATCATGGTGTTGCACCTTATTGTCTGCCTGCACTTTCTCTGTAACTACTTCACTTTATTCTGTATTGTTATTGATAATGTAATGTCACACCTTATTCTGTATTGTTACTGACAGCATAATACTATTCCAGTGCCAGTGATTCTGGTTTAAATGCACTGCTATCAGTAAGCAGTTTGTACGTTCTCCCTGTGACCATGTGGGTTTTGTCTAGGTGTGCTGGTTTCCACATTCGAATGATGTAGGGGGCAGCTTAATTGGTCAGATGTATGTACTTGGGTGACACGGGTTCACTGGACTGTTACCACACTGTATATCTCTAAACGTTTCAATGAACTCTGGGAATGAACCGACCTGTACGATTAGCATGCAAGACTGGTTTTCCCACTGTACCTTGGCACATGTGGCAATAATAAATTAATTTAGCAATTTACTTTATCGTTGTGTAGTGGTTGCTCTGTGGGGCTAGTCATCCGTGGCCTGGAGAGAGACTAAATCTATGAGTTCAAAACCGATCATTGAGCTATTTAGATTTCTAAAGTAGAACCTGTGTAGTTCATGAATGTCCTCTCAGGAGACAAGCCAACATCTATATATGGTCTGGTCGATATGTAACTTCAGGCAACCAGGCAGGAATTACATCTTCCATAACACTGGGAGCACTTACTGTATTAACTCTGCCAGAAGCAGCACTGACTTATCATCTGAAATCTATCCTTATGATCATCAATAACTGTGTCTAACTGTGTATCCCTTTACTTTGTCACAGGAACTATGCCCAGCACAGAATGAAGAACAACACACATAAAATGCTGAGGGAACTCAGCAGGTCAGCTAGCATCTTTGGAGCGGAATAAGCTGCTGGCATTTTGGGCCTGATGAGTGTCTCGGTCGAAACATTGGCTGTTTATTATTCTCCATAGATGCTGTCTGACCTGCCGAGTTCCTCCACCATTTTTGTGTGTGTTACTCAAAATTGCCGTCATCTTCAAAATCTCTTGACTTACAGAATGAAGAGTATCATTCGATGTATGATAACCTATCCTGAAATTCACTAGTTAGGAAGAAAATTAGAATAAAGCCAACCTAATTTATTAGAGGAAGCAACATCTGAGTGGATCGAACAGATCACTGGATTTCAGCAGCTGAGTATCGATTGATTGGAGTCAGATTACTTTGTGCCTTGTGTAATATTGTTGATTTCCTTTCCTGTATGTTCAATAAATAGATCGAGAGATTTTAAACTTGGGTAAAATATATGCAATGAACAATAGTGATAATAGAGTATTCATTTACTTCCAACAGCTGGAAAATTCCAGTTTAAAGGTCTGGAGAAGATTACTTTAAAAGCTGTCACTTCGCAAGTGTCAGTGCAAACCAGGGATCTAAGCTTACACAAAAATAGAATAGATAAATGTCGGAGCACAAGCTCTGAGAAATCTATCATTTGCTTTGGCAGAGTAACACACACAAAATTCTGGAGGAGCTCAGCAGGTCAGGCAGCAAATATGTAGATGAATAAAGAGTTGATGTTTCAGATTGAGACCATTCATCAGGACTGGAAAGGAAAGGGGAAGAAGCCAGAAAGTCTGTGTTACTCTGGATTTCCAGCATCTGCAGAATCACGAGTTTATTAGTTTTGGCGTTTGCTTGTTTGGAAACGGAGTGATGATGCTGGATGGGTATGCATGGTTCTTTTAAGGATGGAGAGCACTGTAACAAAAACAGCAGGCTATGTCACCAGGGATACAAAAAGGAATGTTTGAGACATAGGAGCAGAATTATGCCTTTTGGCCCATTGAGTCTACTCCACCAATTCATCATGGCTGCTCCATTTCCCTGTCAACCCCATTCTCCTGCTTTCTCCCTATAACCTTTCACATCCTGACTGTTAAAGAACCTGTCAACCTCTGCTTTAAATACACCCAAAGACCTGCCTCCAGAGCCGTCTGTGGCAATGAATTACAAAGATTCACCACCCTGTTGCTAAAGAAATTCCTCCTCCTCTCTGTTCTAAGTGGACATCCCTCTATTTTGAGGCTGTGTCCTCTGGTCCTAGATTTCCACACCAAAGGGAACATCCTCTTTATATCCACTCCATCGAGGCCTTTCAATATTCGAGAAGTTTCAATGAGATCCCCCTCATTCTTCTAAATTCCAGTGAGTGCAGGCTCAGAGACATCAAACACTCCTCATATGGTAACCCTTTCATTCCTGGAATCATTCTCGTGAACCTCCTCTGAACCCTCTCCAATGTCAGCACATCCTTTCTTAAATAAGGCGCCCAAAACTGTTCATGATACTCCAAGTGAGGCCTCTCCAGTGTCTTATACAGCCTTAGGATTGCATCCTTGCTTTTATATTCTTGTCTTCTTGAAATGCTAACATTGCATTTGCCTTCATCATCACAGATTCAACTTGCAAACTAACCTTTACAGAATCATGTACAAGGACACCCAAATCCCTTTGCACCTCAGATATTTGAATTTTCTCTCCATTTAGAAAATAGGCTACGCTTTTATTTCTTCTACCAAAATGCATGACTGTATACTTCCCAATACTGTATTCCATCTACTTGTCACGGTCCCGATCGTTAATTCCCTATTTTCTCCTAATTTCTTTTGATGGCAGCACACCTGGTTTTCATCAAGACCTGCAGCATAAGAACCCCGGCTTTGCACCCATCCACTAGTTGCCAGATCGTTGGTTTTGCTAGTATTCAACGCTCATGCCCGCGTTTGCATCCTAACTCAAGCTCCGTGCCTGTGTCCTGCATTTGGGTTCGCCTCGTTCGTTGTAACAGAACAATCTCGCCACCATGGACCCAGCAGACATGAATGCCCTTCAACAAGCCCTCGCCAGCCAGGATTCCCTTCTGGGACAGCATGACCAACTCCTCTGAGAGGTCACGGAGAACCTCTGTTCCCTGTCTGCTCACGTCACGCAGATCGGTGACCAGGTGGACCGTGTATCCACTCATCTTACTCAACCCACTCCTGGAACCCTGTCTAATCAGCCCAGACAGCCTGTGGTGGCAACCCCCCTGCCAAGAGAGCCTCACGTCCCTGAGCCGGAGCACTACGCTGGAGATCTGGGGAAGTGCCGGGCTTTCCTTCTTCAGTGCTCCTTGGTGTTCGAACAGCAGTCATCCACGTACTCCACGGATAAGTCAAAGATTGGGGTTGTTGCGGGGAAGTGCATTAGCGTGGGCCACAGCTGTTTGGGATAACCAACCGGATATCTGCTCTTCCTTCGCCACCTTTATCACGGAAATGAGAAAGATCTTTGACCACCCCATCCGTGGTAAAGACGCCGCCAAGCATCCGCTTACTCTCCACTGGGGCTCACGCAGTATTGCCAAATATTCCGTGGAGTTTCGGACGTTAGCGGCCGACTCGGGTGGAACAATGAGGCATTCTAAGGGGTATTTGGGAATGGCGTCAGTAACATGGTGAAAGACGAGTTAGCGGCAAGAGTCGACACCGACAACCTGGATTCCCTGATCTCCCTCACCACCAGGTTGGATAATCGCCTCCAAGAACGCCAAAGAGAAAGAACTGGTCGTCCACCACCTTCGGCTACTACTCGGCACTCATTACCGCCTCCCGCTAGAACAGGCAGCTCTCCTCCTGCTCCTGGAGTAGCTCCCAGCCCGGCTGTTTCCACCACACCGGGAGAGGAACCCTTGCAGCTGGGACAGAACCGCCTTTCCCCCACAGAACGACTCTGGAGATTGAAAGCCGCTGAGTGTCTATATTGCGGCCAGTCTGGCCACTTCCATGCTACCTGCTCCCTTCGGCCAAAAGGGAAGGCACCAGTAGAAAGGAGGAAGACAACACTCCCTTTGGTCCCATGACCCCAGATGCAGCTTCAAGCCACTTTGTGTTACAACCAACAGTCCCTACTTCTGTTAGCACTAGTGGACTCCGGCGCTGAGGGAAACTTTTTGGATGAAAACTTAGCCTTCCGAGCCGGATTTCCTCGTGAGCCATTGAGCACCCCCCTGGAAGCCCAGGCACTAGACGGTAGACTACTGGCCCGAGTCACACACTGCACAGAACCCCTGCCTCTCCTTCTCTCTGGAACCCATCGGGAATGGGTATGATTCAATTTAATTTCCTCTCCTCAAGCCCCTATAGTTCTTGGTTAACCCTGGTTAAGCAGTCATAACCCCCACAGCGACTGGTCCACCGGGAAGATAGTCAGCTGGAGTTCGTTCTGCCATTCCACTTGTCTACAATCAGCCCTTTCCCCAGTGGAGGTCACCGCGACCTCGTCCCCTCTGAACCCCCCGACTTATCCAAGGTTCCGGTAGAGTATCACGATCTGGGAGAAGTGTTTAGCAAGCAACGGGCTCTTTCCCTGCCTCCACACCGCCCTTACGATTGCGCAATTGACCTTCTCCTCGGAGCCTCTCTACTCACCAGTCAGCCGTACAACCTGTCCCGACCAGAAAGGGAAGCAATGGAGGCTTACCTAAATGACTCTCTCGCGGCTAGCATTATCCGACACTCATCTTCCCCTGTAGGCGCAGGTTTCTTCTTGTGGGGAAGAAAGATGGCTTCCTGCACCCCTGCATTGACTACCGTGGCCTGAACAGCATCACCATAAAGAATAAGTATCCACTGCCCCTTATCAACTCTGCTTTCCAGCCCCCTCACGGAGCCACCATTTTCTCTAAGTTGGACCTGCGGGATGCCTATCACCTGGTCAGGATAAGGGAGGGAGATGAATGAAAAACAGTTTTTAACCCCCCCCCCCCGGTCATTTCGAATACCTGGTCATGGCATTCGGCCTCACCAATGCCCCCGCCGTCTTCCAAGCCCTGGTAAATGACGTCCTTAGCGACCTTATTAACCGTTTCATTTTCGTTTGTTTGGATGACATCCTAATCTTCTCCCGCAGTCTTCAGGAACACACCCACCATATCCGTCAGGTTCTTCAGAGGCTTTTGGAGAACAAGCTGTTCGTTAAGGCAGAGAAGTGCGAGTTCCATTGCTTCATCGGGGATTACAGCCAGCTGACAGCGCCCCTTACTCAACTCACCTCTCCTGCGACCCCTTTTCACTGGACTCCCAAAGTGGACTCAGACTTCTCGGAGCTGAAGAGGTGTTTCACCTCCGCTCCCATCCTGGTCCAACCTGACCCCTCTCGCCAATTCATTGTGGAATTCGATGCCTCCAACTCTGGGGTGTAGTGCATCTGGTCCAGGTGACTTATCTACCTTCAGACCTTTCAGTTTTCCAGGCACCATCTCTCTAGCAATCGTAACTGTACTCACTTCTGCCCCTTGACACTTGAACTTCCGGCATATTATTAGTGTCTTCCACACTGAAGACTGATCCAAAATACTTATTCAGTCAGTCCGCCATTGCCTTGTCCCCTGTTACTACCTCTGTGGCATCATTTTCCTGTGGTCCAATATCTACTCTTGCCTCTTTTATTCTTCATATATCTGAAAAAAAACTTTTGGTATCCTTTTTTATATTATTGGCTTGTTTACATTTATATTTCATCCCCCCCCATTGCTTTTTTAGTTGCATTCTGTTGGTTTTTGCTTCTATGTTGGATTTTACTTCCCTTGTCAGCCACAGTTTGCAATTCACTTAGTACATGCTGACTACAATATTTTCCCATGAGCTTGGACAACTACAGTGCAAAATTGACACAGGTGTCGAATTTTGAAATGTCTAACCCGTCAGTACATTCTACATGCAGAATAGGTTCAGACACAGATTATGCACACAGCTGATTCTCTCCTCTATTGCAACATTATAGCTCCATGAATTGAATTTCAGATCTTTTGCCAATTCACAACTAAAAAGTAATTACAGGGAGCAGAAAAAAATAATGTTTCTTTTCCTGTTTTCTTCAGTCAGCATGTATAGCTTATGAAAAATACATGAGGTTGTGCAGTATTTTTTTCACTGGTAAATGCCCTGAATGATTTCCATAATTTGATAAACAACTAACATGAAAATATTCTCATTATCGTGTAATTGCGAACCAGGTTCTAAAAGACTTCACAATACTCCAACCTGCACCCAGTGAAGTATAAACGTTTCACAACCAACATATGTTTATGAATACTTTGATTTATTTGGATTAATGAGGTTATTCCCCTTATAAATTTTAAGTTGGTATACATTTGTAAAATAGTATTTTGGCAGCTTTCCAAAACTGTGGAATTGGCAGTTAGGGCAGATTTGTCTGTAGAATTAATACATACTGTCTGGCCTGAGTGAGTGTCCATTGCTGTTGTAAACCCCAACTATTCAATTCAACCATACCATTCATTTATGATATCTCTGTAAATTATTCGGCAGTTCTGCAGATGGTTAAATTAAATCACTGAGTCGTCTATGGTTAAAGCTGTGTGATCTCATTATGGCGAGTGATTGACAGTATTTCCAAGAACTTTATTCAAGGAAATGCAATATGAATGGGAATGTATATTTTGGCGAAGGAGTAATGAATTGAAAATAGAAAGTTATAAATTTATGTTTACCAAATGCTCAATTTCACATTTGGGAGACATAAAAGCTGACCTGGTTTCTGACAGTCGATTGATTTTGCTGAAATAGCGTATTACTGCATGGAATCATCAAATTGTTGCTTCCATGTAAAATAACCTCTTGTTGAGATTGATAGTTAAATTATTACAGAAAACAGGCTAGCAAAACCAGAGAGCAACAGTGAAAGACAATGGATTCAAGGGAGATGTGGAAGTCCAAGCCTTGAACAAGATGTACAGAGGAGCTCCCTCTGGTGGGAGTCTAAGATTGGCAGCTGGCTTTCAATCACATTGTTGAGGCTGTGACAGGGTTATTCCGGTATTTTTAAAGTATTTGCTCAAATATCATTCCTCAAAATTGTAAAATGAGTCATTAATTAAAACTTCAACCTCACCAATGACTATGCACAAGGATCATTGACAATAAAAGTGGGTACTGCTCCTCCTTCCTTTCTTCATGGTCCACCATCCTCTCTTATTAGATTCCTTCTTCAGCACTTTATTTCTTCTACCTACCCCCTTCCCACCTTCTTACTTCATCCCCTCCTCCACGACCTGGATCAACACATTGATGTTGCGTGGAGGCTTGTGTGCTTCAAGGAGTCCATCAGATGATGCCAACTCATGGCCACCCATGGTGGAACGGCTAAGTATGAGATGCCAGACGAAGATTGATCCAACTCCGCTCCCAAATGGACAAACTCACGTTTGCCCCTCCCAGGCCACACTTCATCATGAATCAAGACAACCAATTAGAAGTGTGAAGAGATAAACACCTGCTATTTGAAACAATTAACTTCATCCTCACTCCCCCACCACCCTCCTGTCTCCACCAATCACTTGCCAACTTGTACTACTTTCCCTTCTGCCCAGCTTCTTACTCTGGCTTCTTCCCCCTTCCTTTCCAGTCCTGATGAAGGGTCTTGTCCTGAAACTTCAGCTGTTTACTCCCATCCATAGATGTGGCCTGACCTGCTGAGTTTCTTCAGCATTTTGTGTGTGATGCTGCAGGATCTCTCGTGTTTAAGGTTCAGGGTGAGACGCTGAACAATGGAGCTTGTTTGAAAGAAAATATCGATAATGAAATTCACCAGCACCATCAGGTTCAGGGTTTAGAGAACATTACCAGTTTACAATTACCATTTTAATCCAAGAAGCTGAGCTTCCTCAAGGTTTAATTTGATAAAACTTGGAAAACAAGTTTTGAAAAATCTGTCACAAGAGATTCTGCAGATGCTGCAAAACTTGAGCAACACACACACAAGGTGCTGAGGGAACTCAGCAGGTCAGACAGCATCCATGGAGGGGAATAAACAGCTCAGAATCAGAATCAGAATCGAGTTTATTATCACCGGCATGTGATGTGAAATTTGTTAACTTAGCAGCAGCAGTTCAATGCAATGCATAATCTAGCAGAGAGAAAAAAATAATAATAAATAAAATAAAACATATTAAATAAACAAGTAAATCAATTATGTGTATTGAATAGATTTTTAAAAATGTGCAAAAACAGAAATACTGTATATTTAAAAAAGAGAGGTACTGTCCATATAGGAATCAGATGGCAGAGGGGAAGAAGCTGTTCCTGAATCACTGAGTGTGTGCCTTCAGGCTTCTGTATCTCCTACCTGATGGTAACAGGGAGAAAAGGGCATGCCCTGGGTGCTGGAGGTCCTTAATAATGGATGCTGCCAAACTGTCAGCAATTTATTCCTTCCTGACTTGTTGAGTTCCTTCAATATTTTGTGTGTGCTGCTTGAGATATCTGTTATTTGTTTCTGCATCTGTGCGGCTTTGGTTGACTGATTATTTCAAGATATCAGACTAGGCACAAGGCACAGGACAGTAATGATTCCTGCCCTCTAACATACTTCTGAAACCAGCTGCAAAAGGCATCTCCAAATGGTAGAATGGTACCACTAATGCTGTCTCTGCCAAAGGCCACACATCACTTGGGGATATTGGGAAGACCTTCTAGGGACAGCATGGTAGTGTAGTGGTCAGCACAATGCTTTACAGTTCCAGTGACCCAGGTTCAATTCTCACAGCTGCCTGTAAGGAGTTTGCATATTCTTCCCATGGCCGTGTGAATTTTCTCCGGGTGCTCCAGTTTCCACCCACAGTGCAAAGACCTACTAGTTGGTAGGTTGATTGGTCATTATAAATTGTTCCGTGAAGAGGCTAGGGTTAAATCGGGGGTTATTGTGTGGCGCGGCTCGAAGGGCTGTATTAACACTGTATGTCAATAAATAGATAAATATGACAAAGTCAAAGTTGAGGTTATTATCATATATCTGCACAGGTAAAATGAAGATCATAAGACATAAGAGCAAAATTAGGCCATTCTGCCCTTTAGTCTGCTCTACCATTCGATTATGGCAGATTTATTGTACTGCTCACCCCCATTCTCCTGCCTATCCTTTGCCACCCTTACTAATCAAGAACCTATCAACCTCTGCTTTAAATATACCCAATTACTTGGCCTCCAAGCCATCAGTGGCAACAAATTCCCCAGATTCACCATCCTCTAGCCAAAGAAATTCCACAACATCTTTGTTCTAAAGGGACAACTTGTATTCTGAGGCAGTGCCCTCTGCTTCTTGACACTATAGGAAACATCCTCTCCATGTCCACACTATCTAGACCTTTCGAAAGGTTTCAGTGAGATTTTTCCCCCTCCCCATCCTGTTCTTCTAACCTCTAGTGAGTACAGGCCCAGAGCCATCAAGCACATTTTGTACATTACCCCTTCCATTCTTGGGATTTCTCATGAACACTCTCCAATGCCATCCTTCTTAGATCAAGGGCCTTAAACTACTCACCAAGTGAGTGTGAAAAACTTGCCTGCAGCAGCATCACAGGCACATAGCATCAAGTAAGCAACATTCTAACAGTAAAAGAAAATAAGAGCAGGTGGGGTGGCTCTGTTGGTTTAAAAAAAAAAATGAAATCAAATCCTTAAAGTGGTGACATAGGAACAGAAGTTGGAGAACTATTGTGGGTAGAGTTCAGAAACTGGAAAAGGAATTATATACAGCCAGGATGAGGAGACAAATTACAAAAGGAGATAGAAAAGTCTTGTCAAAAGGGCATTGTTATGATAGTTGTGGGAGAATTCAGGCTGGTGCTGGATGCCAAGAGTAGGAGCTTGTAGAATGCCTATGAGATAGCTTTTTAGAGCAGCTTATGGTTGAGCCTATGAGGGGAAAAGGCAATTCTGTTGTGTAATGAACTGATTTAATTAGGGAGCTTGAGGTGAAGGAATGCTTGGGAGGCACTGATATCAGTATGATAGAATTCACCCTGCAATTTGAGAGAGAGAAGATAAAGTCAGATGTATCAGTATTACAGTGAGGTATGAAAGAAGAGCTGGCTGAAGTTAATTGTAAGGAGACACAAGTAAGGATGACAGCAATGGCTGGAGTTTCTTTGACAATTTTAAAGGTGCAGGATAAAGACTCTAAGATGAAAAAGGCAGGATGATGCATCCATGATTGACAAGGGAAGTCAAATACAGCATAAAAAGAAAAGAGAAGCCATATAATAGAGCAAAAATTAATGGGAAGGTAGAGTATTGGGAAGCTTTTAAAAACCAACAGAAGGCAGCTAAAATTACCCTAAGAAGAGAAAACTTGAAATATGAAGGTAAGATGGCCAATAATATGGAAGAGGAGACCAAAAGTTTTTTCATATATAAGAGTAAAAGAGAGGTAAGAGTGGATATCAGACCACTGGAAAATGACACTGGAGAGGTAGTAATGGGGGAAAAGAAATGGCAGATCACCATAACACATATTTTGCATTAGGCTTCACTGTGAAAGACATTATCAGGATGCAAGAAGATCAAGAATGTAAGGGGACAGAAGTGAGTGCAACGGCTGTCATGAAGAAAGTGCTTGGGAAGCTGAAAGGTCTGAAGGTAGATAAGTCAACTGGAACAGATAGACTACACTCCAGAGTTCCAAAAGAGGTAGCTAAAAGGATCGTGGAGGCATGAGTAATGGTCTTTCAATAATCACCAGATTCTAGGATAGTTCCAGAGGACTGGAAAATTGAGAATGTCACTCTAATCTTTAAGGGAGTGAGACAGAAGAAAGGAACCTATAGGCCAGTTAGCCTGACTTCAGTTGGAAACCATTATGAAGGATGAGGTTTCAGGGTACCTGGAGTCATGTGAGAAAATAGGCGTAAGTCAGCATGGTTTTCTAAAGGGGAAATCTTGCCTGACAAATCTGTTGGAATTCTTTGAAGAGGTAACAAACAGGATAGACAAAGGAGAGTCAGAGGATGTTGTATATTTGGATTTTCATAAGGCCTTTGACAAAGAGCCACCCATAAGGCTGCTTAACAAGATAAGAGCCCATGGTATTACAGGAAAGGTACTAGCATGGATAGAAGATTGTCTGAGCGGCAGGAGGCAATGAGTGGGAATAAAGGGGGTCTTTTCTGGTTGGCTGTTATTGAGTAGAGGTTATTTCACAGGGGTTGGTGTGGGGCTGCTTCCTTCCACATAATATGTCAATGATTTAGATTTAATGAATTGATGGCTTTGTGGCCAAATTTATGGACGATACAAATGGTTGGAGGGGCAGGTAGTGTTGAGGAAGCAGAGACTCTGCAGAAGAACTTAGACAGATTGGGAGAATGGGCAAAGAAGTGGCAGATGGAATATAGTGTAGAGAAGTGTATGGTCATGGACTTTGATACAAGCAATTAAGGCATAGACTATTTTCTGAATGGGGAGAAAATTCAAAAATCAAAGGTGTAAAGGGACTTGGGAGTCCTTGTGCAGGCTCCTCTAAAGGTTAAATTTTTGGTTGAGTCACATAACTTGGGCGCCGGGCCAGATTGAAAAGGGCAGGATGTTGGGACCAGTTCAAATCACTGCTCTGTTTTACTGGACTAAGCACTGAACTTCAGCTTGTTGCTCTGTGAGATTTACTCATCTCTGCACTGAACTGCGGCTGTGGCCTGCAACTATCACATTGTGGCCTCACTTTTGTTAACCAATTCTGAATGGTCTTTGCTTCCTTTTCTTGCTTGCACATTGGGTGTTTGACTGTCTCCTTCTGTTTTAATAAGTTCTATTGGGTCTCTTTGTTTTGTAGCTGTCTGTAAGGAGATGAATCTCAAGGCTGTATAAAGCATACATACTTAGATAATAAATGTATTTTGACTTTGACTTTGGTGTTGAGGAAGGCAAATGCAATGTTAGCATTAATTTTTGAGGGTCAGAATGTAAGAGCAAGGTTGTAATGCTGATGCATTAGAAGGCATTGGTCACAGTTGGTTTTGGGTCCCGTATCCAAGAAAAGATGTGCTAGCATTGGAGAGAGTTTAGAGGAGGTTCACAAGAATGATTCTAGGAATGACGAGTGTTTGATGACTCTGGGCCTGTGCTTGCTGGAGTTTAGAATGAGGAGTGATTTCATTGAATGTGTCCTGGACCAGAGGGCACAAGCTCAGAATAGAAGGATGTCCATTTTGAACAGAGATGAAGAGGAACCTCTTTAGCCAAAGAGTAGTGAATCTGTGGATTCATTGCCACAGATGGCTGTGGAGGCCAAGTAATTGACTAAAGTTAAAGCAGAGGTTGATAGGTTCTTGATTAATCAGTATGTCAAAGGTTATGGGGAGAAAGAGGGAAAATAGGGTTGAGAGAGATGATAAAGCGACCATGATGGAATGGTGGAGCAAACTTGATGGGCCAAATGGCCTAATTCTGCTACTATGTTTTATGGTCTGTACTTTCTTGCACTCCACAGTATAGTCATTCAGAGATTGCTGGAAGTGCCTAGCGAAGCAGGCAGCATCAGTGGAAGGAGAGACAATGTCAAGATGGGCAGACTTGCCTTTCTTTGGGACTTCCCACTGTGGAGCAAATAATTAGAGGGCACGTCTTGTGAGGATAGGTAGAGCGAGCTAGGGATTTTCTTTTTGGAACAATGGAGGATGAGAGGTGACTTGATAAAGGTAAGTTTCTTTTTACACAGAGTGGTGTGTATGTGGATCGTGTTGCCGGGGGTGGTAGCAGGAGGCAGTAGAATTAATGACTTTTAAGAAACTCTTCGATAGGCACATGGATGAAAGAAAAGTGAAGGGCTATATAGGAGGGAAAAGGTTAGACTGAACCACCGCAGTTTCCTGGAATTCAGGTTCTGTTGCAGAGAATCAGAGATGTTTCTTGGGGGCTGGGCAGCAGTTACATGTTGGGGTGGTGTGGAGGGTGGGGAGAGATGACAGATGGTGGTCATCATACTTCACTCATGGAAGTAAGGTAGAATAGCAGTGTTACTGCAACTCTTTATGGCGATAGCAATCGGGGCTCAATTTCCTGCACTGCCTGTAAGGAGATTGCACATTTTCCTCATGACTGCCTTGGATTCCTCTGGATGCTTCAGTTTCCTCCCACTTTCCAAAGACATACAAGTTAGGGTTAGTAAGTTGTGGGCATGCTATGGTCGTGCAAGAAGAATGGTGACACTTGTGGGCTGCACCCAGCACATCCTTGAGTTTTGGTTGTTAACACAAATGATGCATTTCATTGTATATTTCAATATTTTGATGTACGGTGCTATGCAAAAGTCTTAAGCGCATATATATAGCTAGGGTGCCTAAGACTTTTGCACAATACTGTACTTGTCAATGTGGAGCAAATGGCAAGTTTGTAAATCTGGTGGGAGCAAAGGATGTTAGGAATGGTGAGGGTGGAGCACCACGGGGGTGGTGGGACAGGTGGCAGAGAAGGAGTGCCAGGGCAGGGGGTGGGGTGGGTGCAGACACACCCAGCCCTGAGACACCAGGGAAGGTCATTTGATTCCAAACAATTGGTTTATTAATCATTACAGTGTGTCTCTCTGGTGCTTCCCGCTCCCTCCCTCTCCCTGCCCCCTTCCCACTCTCAGTCCACAATAGAGACCCATATCAGAATCAGGTTTATCATCACTCACATTACGCCATGAAATTTGCTTTTATTTGTGGCAGCAATACAGTGCAATGCGCAAAATTACTACAGTACTGTGCTAAAGTCTTAGGACCCTAAGACTTTTGCACATGTGAAAATAAAACTAATCTGTAATTTTCTTTGAGAAACCAACTTTAAATTGTATCATTGAGCATCCAGATTAAAGTAGAAAAACAGAAAATTAGAGATTTAGAGATACTCAGCTAGTCAGTTGGCATCTATAGAGGGGAATAAACAGTCATTGTTTCAGTCCGAGACATTTCATCTGGACTGGAAAGTAAGACCAGAAGACCATCAGACGAAGGAGCAGAAGTCGGCCATTTGGCCCGTCGAGTCTGCTCTGCCATTTTATCATGAGCTGATCCATTCTCCCATTTAGCCCCACTCCCCCACCTTCTCACCATAACCTTTGATGCCCTGGCTACTCAGATACCTATCAATCTCTGCCTTAAATACACCCAATGACTTGGCCTCCACTGCTGCCCGTGGCAACAAATCCCATAGATTCACCACCCTCTGACTAAAAAAATTTCTTCGCATTTCTGTTCTGAATGGGCATCCTTCAATCCTTAAGTCATGCCCTCTCGTACTGGACTCCCCCATCATGGGAAACAACTTTGCCACATCCACTCTGTCCATGCCTTTCAACATTCGAAATGTTTATATGTGGTCTCCCCTCATTCTTCTAAACTCCAAGGAATACAGTCCAAGAGTGGACAAACGTTCCTCATATGTTAACCCTCTCATTCCCGGAATCATTCTAGTGAATCTTTGCTGTAAGGGGGCAGAAGCCAAAATAAGAAGCCCTGATTGACTGTCTTCTCCTACTAGTTTCCTTCTTCAGCTATTACCTCTCCCATCTATCTCCTCCTAGCCTCTCACTTCATCACCCATCCACCTCATCCCACACCTGGTCTCACCTGTCATCTGCCAGCTTGTACTCCTTTCGCTTCTCCCAATTTTTTATTCTGGCTTCTGTCCCCTTCCTTTCCAATCCTGATGGAGGGTCTCAGCCTGAAATGTCGACTGTTTATTTCTCTCCATGCAGTTCAAGATCAATCCCAACATGAATGTATTGTACTTTAACTTTTCTGAGTTTCCTGTTAGAGTAAAAACTTTACAGGCAAGAGATAATTTTAGAAATTTCACATGACACCACCTAGATTTTTCAAGGTGAAGAGTTAAAAGATATTTTCAGTTCTGGTTTTCCAAAGCAATTGATACAATTCTTTTCCTAAAACACTTGAGTGAATTCATTCATTTCTAGAATGATGGATTTGGCTCAAATCTTTTACTCAAATTGGATTTACAGAAGGAACCTCCATACAATAACCCTCAAAAGAAAATCAATCGAACAAAGTGATCTTGGTTGGTTTCTGGATGGTAATATGTCAAAGTACTTTCACCGCTCACAGAAAAATGTTGTAGCTTTGTAGAACTCGAGTTACACTGCATCTGGAGTATTGCATACCGTTCTGGTCATCCCCATTATAGGAAGGATGCTGAGGATTTGGCAACACACACAAAATGCTGCAGGAACTCAGTAGGCCAGGCAACATCTATGGAAAAAAGTACAGTCGGCATTTTGGGCTGAAACCTTTCAGCAGGACTGGAGAGGATGTCTTGGCCTGAAATATCGACTGTTTACTTTTTACATAGATGCTGCCTGGCCTGCTGAGTTCCTTCAGCATTTTGTGTATGTTGGTCAGATTTCCAGCATCTGCAGATTTTCTCTTGTTTGTACTGAGGCTTTAGAGACGGTGCAGAAGAGGTTTACTAGGATGTTGTTTGGAATAAAGGGCATGTACTATAACAAGAGGTTGGACAAACTTGGGTTGTTTTCTCCAGTGGAGGCTGAGGGGAGATCTGATAGAGGTTTATAAGATGATAAGAGGCATCGATAGATTAGACAGACACGATCTTTTTCACAGAGTTGAAATGTCTAATACCAGAAAGCTTTTAATGTCAGAGAGGGTAATTTTAAAGGAGGTGTGAGGGGCAAGGTTTTACATAGAAAGTGGTGGGTGTCAGAATTTCACTGCCTGGGGTGCTGGTAGAGGCAAAAACATTAGAGACTTTTAAGAGAGAGAGTGTTGGATAGGTACATTAATGTGAGAAGAATGGGAGGATATGGATATTGTGCAGGCAGAAGAGATTAGTTTGGTTGGCCATTTGATTACTGGTTTAATTGGTTCAGCGCAACACAGTGGGCTGAAGGGCTTGTTTCTGTGCTGTACTAGTCTGTATTGTATGTTCTACAACTAAAGGAGGTAGACTGACACATTGAACAAAGTCTGGGCTTTCCTTGAGCTGCTTCTCTATTATGAGCAATGTATTAAATGTGATAAAACCATTCCATCTGTTACAAGATAAAACAAGTGTAACCAAACAGATTAAACAGATTGTCCTTGGTATAATGGAATATCTATACTTGGCACCACTAGAAGAACAACAGTAAACACAATAAAATCAGCATCATCACAGATTAGTATCTGACCCCATATTGGTTCGATGTCTTGGGCCCAGCACATAAATGAAACTATGAAGGAGGCATGGAAGCCCCTTTACTTCCCTAGCAGTTTGCTGAGATTTGGTATGACATCTAAAACTTTGATGAACTTCTATAGATGTGTGGTGGAGTGTATATTGACTAGCTGCATCACAGTCTGGTAGGGAAACACCAATGCCCTTGAATGCCCTCCAAAACTATTGGATATGGCCCAGTCCATTACAGGTAAAGCCTCCCCATCACTGAGCATATTTACATGAAACACTGTAGAAGGAAAGCAGCATCCATCATCAGGGGCCACCATCTTTTCGCTGCTACCATCAGGAAGAAAGTACAGGAGCCTCAGGACTCACACCACCATGTTCAAAAACAGTTATTACCCCTCAAACATCAGGCTCTTGAACCAGAGGGAATAATTTCACTCAACTTCACTTGCCCCAGCATTGAAAAGTTCCCACAACAAATAGATTCACTTTCAAGGACGCTACATCTCAATGTTCTGGATATTTATTGCTTGTTTATTTATTATTATTATTATTATTTCTTCTATTTCCCAGTTAGTTCTCTTCTGCACTCTGGTTGAACACCCTAGTTGGGTGGTCTTTCATTGATTGTGTTATAGTTATTATTCTAAGATTTATTGAGTATGCCCACAAGAACATGAATCTCAGGGTTGTATATGGTGACATATATGTACTTTGACAATAAAATTTACTTGGAACTTTTGAACTTTGATTAGAGCAATTAATTACATCAATCCCTGTATATAATAGCAAGCCTCCCTCTTATGACTTCCTTGGAACCTCTGCCCAGCCCCTTCCATCATCTGTGGAAATAAGTATGTTCAGAAGTTCTCAGGGTCACTGGATTCGGAACCTACCAAAGAGAGAGGCCAGCAGACTGCAACCTATTTGCCCAGTAAGTCTATAACAACATACAAGGAGTTACTTGGCAAATGTTAACTCTTCCAAAATAAAAAAAAAAGCAAATGCTGAAAACATTCAGCGGGCCAGGCAGCATCTGGAGGGAGTGAAACAGTTAACATTTCAGGGCCCTTTATCGCAACTGGCAAAAAAGAGGAAACAAGTTAGTTGAGGTCACTGAAGGAGATGGAGGGGTAGATGGAACACAAAGAATTTCTTTGACTGAGTGAGACCAGATCACTTCATGGTAAGGGACAGTTGAGATCAGGTGAAGTTTTTTTTAAGAATGCATTGCTAATAGCCTAGCTGTGGGATATGCACAGCAAGTTAGAATATACAAAAAAACATTTTAAAAAAATCAAATTGATGAAAGGCAGAAATAGCCTTTGCAGATGCAATCAGAAAGAAAGAGTGAGTAATTTAAAGTTGGATAATTTGGTATGATCCCTGGAAGGCTGCAAGGTATTGGGATGGAAGAGGGGTGCTTGGACAGGTATGTGGATAGGAAAGGTTTAGAGGAATATTTATTTATTTATTGGGATACAGTGCCGTATAGACCCTTCCAGCCCTTTGAGCCATGACACCCAGCAATCCCCAATTTAATCCTCGCCCATTCATGGGACAATTTACAATGACCAATTAACCTGCCAACTGGTACGTCTTTGGACTGTGGGAGGAATTTGGAGCAGCCCGAGGAAAGGCATGGGGTCACGGGGAGAACATACAAACTCCTTACAGACAGCAGCGGGAACTGAACCCGGGTCGCTGCACTGTAAAGCGCTGTGCTAACCACTATGCTGCCTTTCCACCCCACATGCAGGCAACTGGGACTAGGTTAGAGGGGCATCTCAGTCAGCATGAACAATTTGGGCTGAAGGGCCTGTTTCTGTCATGCATTTCTTCATGACTCCACTTTCGAATTGGGTGTCATTGTAATGGTGCATGAGCCCACAGACTGCAAGACCGGGGTGGGTTGGGACAGGAAATTAATGTGCTGGCCAGCTACAAGCCTAGGGTCACTACTAGAGAGGAGAAGCATCATCCTATCTGCTGAGGAGACCACACTGTGAACACCCAGTGCAGTCCACTTGATTGGAACAAGTACAAATGAATCACTGTTTCACCTGCAAAGACTGTTTGGGGTTCTGGATGGTGGAAAGCCCATTGTTAGCTAGCAGCCATTAAAAGCTAAGAGCAATCCACAAGCTACAATACCAACCTGTCCCCACCGCAGAGGTGCCACTTCCATTTGTGCATCGCATATATATCTTCAATTTATTTCATATTCAATGCACATGTGTGAGTGTGTAATCCCATGTTTTGTGCCATGAAAATGTGGCTGAGGAAATCTCTGCTGATAGCCCTGTTTAAAGGAAAATAACAAATAAAAGATTAGCTTTATTTGTCACGGTTTGCGCTCACAGGACTGAACCCAAGTGCGAAGGAGCGGCAGACTCTGTCTTGGCTGCTGGCACTCTCTCAACCCAGGAGCAGCAGACGGCAGGCTCATGACTCGAACCCAGGAACAGAGGGTGTCAGATTCCCTGTGAAGAGACGGAAACAAGAAGTTAGGCATAAGAATACCAACAGAGCCTCAGCGGAATGACTGAGTAACACCGCGAGACAAATCGTTCTCTATAACACCGTAGAACTCCAGTCAAGGGCCAAGTAGTTGTCCCTTTAAATAATCAGTTTGTGGGAAACGTGTCAGTCACAATTAACTTGACAAGATTAAATAGAGAGCACAAGGGCTTAACAGCTCTAGCTAAGGCAACAGGTAGTAAATACAGATGCTCGAGAAACCTAGAAAATCAACGTTCAGCGGTAAGCCGCAAAGGCCCATGGGGCTCATGTCAAAAACATAGTGAGATGCATTGTTTGCATCAAATTAAATCACCAAGGATTGTGCTGGACAGCACACAAGTGCTTCTGGTGCCAACCTAGCACTAATCCTAACTGTATGTCTATGGACTGTGGGAGGACAGTGGAGCATCTGGAGGTAGCCACACAGTCACAGGGAGAAAATGCAAACTCCTTACAAAGAACGGCTGAAACTGAACCCAGTCTTACAGATGGCGCTGTAATAGCATTATGCTAACTGTTGTGCTACTGCGCTGTCCACGTTGGAATAAATCACCCATCACCTTAGCCTACTCAACAGAACAGATTAGGTGCAGCTACCTGTGAAAGTGAAAAGAGAATCTCTGTATACATTCCCTCTTGCTTCAGGAAAGCAGCCAGCATAATCAAAGACCCTGCCCACCCTGGGCATGTCTTATGAGGAAATATTGAGCGAGTTAGGGCCTCTTTGGATAGAGGAGCATGAGAGGTGACTTGATAGAGGTGTACAAGATGATAAGAGGCATAGATCAAATGGAGAGCCAGAGACTTTTTCCCAGGAAGGAAATGGCTAATACAGGGGGGCATAATTTTAAGGCGATGAGAGTAATCTATGGTGGAGATGTCAGAAGTAGGTTTTTTTACACAGAGTCGTGGGTGACAGACACATTAGAGACATTTAAGGGACATGTAGATAGGCACATAGATGATAGAAAAATGAAGGGCAATGTGGGAAGGTAGGTTTAGATTGATCTTGGAGTAGGTTAAAGGATTGGTACAATGTCATGGGGCAAAGGGCCTGTACTGTGCTGTATTGTTCTATGTTCCACACCCTCATCTCTCCCCTTCCATTGGGCAGAAGTTACAAAAGTTTGAGAAAAGACTCAGGATTGCTTCTATCCCACTGTTATTTGTCTCTTGAACAGATTTCTTGTATGACGATGAACTCTTTATCTCTCAATCTACCCACAACCGATGGATTCACTTTCAAGGACTGTTTATCTCATGCTTTCGATATTTATTGCTTGTTTATTGATATTATTACTTCTTTTTGCATTTGCACAGCTTGTTGTCTTTTGCACACTGGTTTAAAGCTCCAGTTTGGCAGTCATTCTGTTATAGTTACCGTTCTATAGACTTGTTGAATGTGCCCACCAAAAAATGAATCTCAGCGTTGTATATGGTAACATGTTGTATATTCTGCATTCTGCCATTGCCTTTCCTTTTGTATTGCCTCAATGTACTTCATTGCAATGATTTAACTAGATGCCAGGACAGGCAAAGCCTTTCAATGCATCTCAGATTCAGAATCAGGTTTATCACCACTGACATATGTCATGAAATTTGTTGTTTTGTGTTAGCAGTACAGTGCAAGACATTAAAAAAAAGTGCAAAATAGGAATAGCTAAGTGGAGCTCATGGAGTGTTAATGGAGTTTTTAGAAATCTGAAGGCGGAGGGGATAAAATGACGAGTTTGGGTCTTCAAGCTCTTGTATATCCTCCCTAATGGTAGTAAAAAGAAGAGTGAGGATAGTGAGGATCCATCCTTCACCATTTCCCACACACCTGGCTTCAACTATCACCTTCTAGCTATTCTCCTCCCCTCCCCCACCTTTTTATTCTATCCCTTTCCATTCCAGTTCTGAAGAAGGGTCTTGGCCTGAAACATCGACTACCAATTCATCTCCATAGATGCTGCCCGACCTGCTGGGTTCCTCCAGCATTCTGTCTGTTTTGCTTTGGATCTCCAGCGTCTGTAGAATCTCTTGTGTTTTTGATTTGTTGCACATGATGGATGCTGCCTTCCAAGGGCATCACCCTTTGAAGGTAAACGCGAGGAAGTCTGCAGATGCTGGAAATCCAAAGCAACGCACTCAAAATGCTGGAGGGACTCAGCAGGTTAGGCAGCATCTATGGAGATGAATGGATTGTCCACATTTTGGGCTGAGACCCTTCTTCAGGACTGAGAAGGAAGGGGGAAGATTCCAGAATAAAAAAGTAGGAGGAGGGGAAGGAGGTTAGCTGGAAGATGACAGCTTTATGAAGATGTCCTCAGTGGTGGGAAGGCTATTGCCTCTTAAGGATCTGACTGAGTTTACAACCCTCTGCAGCTTTTTTTTGATCCTGTGGATTGATGCCTCCATACCAGATGGTGATACAACCAGTAAGAATGCTGTCCATGGTACATCAACAGAAAGTGGCTGGAGTCTTTGGTGACCTACCAAATTTTCTCAAACACCTATTGAAAGATAACTGCTGGCATACCTCCTTTGTAATTGCATCAATATGTTTTTTCCAGGATAGATCTTCAGAGATGTTGCCACCTCAAATTCTTAATGAAGTAGAACAACAATAATGAACTAATTGCCAATTAGCAGTGAGGGTGAGCTATGGGCTCTCATGCTCCTCCACTCTCGAGTCTGGAATCAAAGCTATTTTGTTCCCTTAAACATACGTTATCCACGAAAACAAAAGCTCCACACATTACCAAGAAATATAGCATTGCTTCCAGAAGAACTCTGCATTGGATGTATAAAAGAGTGCATCTGCAATTCAAATTCTCGTCTCAGTTCAAACAATACATCAAACCTTGCAATATTCCGGTATCTTCAAAGGTTACTGCAGACAAACAACTGAAAGCTTATAACCCGTTTATTATAAGGAAGAAGCAGTCCACACACAGTCTTAGGAGATTCAAACATTATTTCTTTAAAATGAAGCAATGTTTTAAAAATGATTATTAGGAAATTAAAGTTTTTAAATCTAAGATTTAAACTGGTTCTGGTTTGTGATATTTTGTTTGTAGTGCAGAGGAGGCTAAGAAGAGATTGGCTCTTCATTCAGCCTGAGAGTATGCAGGACTCATTGCTTCAGAGGAAGTTCAAGTATTGAACTTGATATGAACTTGGTTTGCCGATTTGTTTGCATGCACCAAAAGCTGTCAGTATTTTGAATTACACCACCAGCTTTTAAAATACACTAAGCACACTGCTATCAATAATGGGAAAATGAAATAAAACAGAAAACACTTAGCAGGTCAGGCAGCATCTGTGGAGACAAAAACAGAGCTAGCATTTCAGAAGATGTCATCAAACTTTATTGCCAATTGGTGTGTAAGCTATTGAGTTATCTAAATGGATACAGGTACAATGTTTGGATCCACTTATTGATGTGCCCAGGCAGCACAATAGAGTAATACCTAGCCCAAGTACTTCAGATTGCCAGCAATCACCAATCAGAGTTTGATTCTCACTGCTGCCTATCAGGACCTTGTACGTTCTCTGCCTGACCGGGTGGGTTTTCTCCAGGTTCTCTGGTTTCCTCACATATTCCACAGACGCATGTTTAGGGCTATTGAGTTGTGGTCATCCTATGTTGGCACCAGAAGCGTGGTGACACAGTCCTTGCACTGTGTTGGTCACACGCAAAGCAATGCATTCCTCCTCCAACAGATTTCTGAACAGACCATGAACACTACATCGTTGTTTTTGCTCTACTTATTTAATTAAATTTTTAAAAATATAATTATTGTAATTTATAGTATTCTTTTTATATATTGTACTGCCACAAAGTAACATAGTTCAGTGATGACAACAAACCTGATTCTGATGTGACAATTAAAGCTAATCTTTATAATAAGTAAATCATGCTCTGATCATTTAACTTTATCACTTATGAGATTAGATGATGAGAATTCTGAAGCAATGAAGAGGCTGTATAGAAGTGAATCAATAGTTGTCGATTTACCATTCAAGCTGCAATCTGTTCTCTTGTATGAACTCACCCAAGTTATTAACTTGAGTGTTTCTAGTTCAGTTAGGAGTGAAAGCTAAAATAAGATCGCCTGAATTGTCATAAGAAAGACGAGCAGCCTGTGGTGATTTAGGATACAGTGACCAAAGTGATCCATAGGGCAATGTTCTTACATCAGGACGTAGAACTGAGAAATAAATCCAAAAATATTTTGTGCAAATAGAGTAAGAAGTGAGAAACGCATATTGGGAACTTAGGCTCTATTGCTGTTACAGAACAATGTGTTCAGCTTGCGAGCCTCAATATTTAAGCTTCAATATTCATAGTCATAGTCATACTTTATTAATCCTGGGGGAAATTAGTTTTTGTTACAGTTGCTCCATAAATAATAAATAGTAATAGAACCATAAATAGTTAAATAGTAATATGTAAATTATGCCGGTAAATTATGAAATAAGTCCAGGACCAGCCTATTGGCTCAGGGTGTCTGACCCTCCAAGGGAGGAGTTGTAAAGTTTGATGGCCACAGGCAGGAATGACTTCCTATGATGCTCTGTGTTGCATCTCGGTGGAATGAGTCTCTGGCTGAATGTACTCCTGTGCCCATCCAGTCCATTATGTAGTGGATGGGAGACATTGTCCAAGATGGCATGCAACTTAGACAGCATCCTCTTTTCAGACACCACCGTGAGAGAGTCCAGTTCCATCCCCACAACATCACTGGCCTTATGAATGAATTTGAAGTTCAATATTTTTGAAGAAAAAACTTACAAGGATGTTGCTGGGACATGAGGACCTGAGTTACAAGGAAAAGTTGAATAGGTTAGAGCTTTATTCCCTGAGGCCTAAGCAATCTTTTATATAAATATATTATACTTCTGGTCTTTCATTTTCTGTCCTGGCTAATAAAGAGTGGTATTCCCATGCACCCTTCACATATGTTACCACGTTAAGGAAACTTTTCCTCAGTGCTCCTTGAGACCTGATCATTTATTCATTGTCTGTGTGGAAGCAATTTACAGGGATGTTGCTGGAACTATTACAACTTGGGACGGACTTTCAGAGATGAGAGTTCAATTCTGGCATCCTCTATAAGGAGCCTCTGTACGTCCTACCTGTGGTTTATCCCCGGTCCTCCAGTTTCCTCCCACTATCCAAAGAGGTACTGGGTAGATTAATTGGTCATTGTAAATTGTCCTGTGATTAGACTAGGATTAAATCGTGCTTGCTGAGGCAGTGAGGCTTGAAGGGCCAGAAGGGCCTATTCTGTGCTATGTCTCTAAATAAATAAATGAATGAATGAACAAGCAAACAAACAAATAGATAGATAGAGGAACTTTAATAGGTTAGGACTTTATTCTGGAGCATAGGAGAATGAGAGGATAAAGTACCTTATAATTTTATATATAGATATGGTAAATTCCTGACATTGGGTGAGACTAGGCTAGAACTTGGTTGAGGATGAAAGGTGAAATGTTTGAAGGGAACATTAGGAGGATCTTTGTCACTTAGAGGGTGGTACAAAAGTGGAATGAGCTGTCAGCAGAAGTGGTGGATGCATGTTTCATTTCAATGTTTAAACAAAGTTTGGATAAGTACATGAGTGAGAGGGGAATGGAGAGCTATGGTCTAGGTGTGGGTCTATGGGACAAGGGAGAATAATAGTTTGGCATGGAGTAGATGGGCTGAAGGGCCTGTCTCCATGGTCTATGACTCTATGGCTTTAAGTCCTGGTAAAGTCAATATTGTCCTAGTGAAGAGCCAATGTATGAATTCAAAGCTTGCAGCATGATCTCTCTAAGAAGCAGAATGGTGTGAGATGGGAAAATTAAGAAGTGTATAGTAAATTCCCTCTAGTCAGTCTCTGTACATTGTACTTCACTTCCCATTTAAACTTATAGATCCAAACACCATACACAGATACTTCTCTATCAGGTATTTGCTGCTACTGGTCAGGGGATGAGATATACAGATTTAGATTTGATGAGATTTGGATGAGATTTAGAAATACAGATACATCGCCATAACAGGCCCTTCTGGCCTGATGAACGCACACTGCCCAATTACACCCATGTGACCAATTCATCTACTAATCTGCACCTTTTTGGAAAGTGGGAGGATACTGGAGCTCCAGGAAGAAACCCATGTGGTCAGGGAGAATGTACAAACTCCTTACAGACATTGGCAGGAATTGAACCTGGGTCAATGGCACTCTAATAATGTTACACTAACTGCTACACTATGTGCTGCCCTCACTATGCTACTGTTCTTCCCTGGAGATTAATTTATCTCCACATCATTAAAAAGTTCATTTATTATCTAACTGTACCTACTGTATATACAACCAAATGAAATAGCTTTCTTCTGGATCACGGTGCATACAGTACTGTGCAAAAGTCTTAGACACATAAGACATTTGCATAGTACTGTATTTGTCAACGTGGAGTGGAGGATGAGTTTGTAAATCTGGTGGAATCAAAGGATGCTATAAATGGCAAGGGTGGAGTAGAGATGGCAGAGGAGTGCCAGGGATAGGGGAGTGTCATGGGTGCAGACACACCCAGCCCTGAAACATCAGCCAAGGTCATTTGATTCCAAATATTTAGTTTATTGAACATTACAAAATGTCTTTCTGGTGCTTCCCTCTCCCTCCTCTCTCCCTTCTCCTTTTCCCAACCATGATTCCCCTCTCCCTGCCCCCTTCCCACTCTCAGTTCACAATAGAGACCCATATCAGAATCAGGTTTATCGTCACTCACATGTCATGAAATTTGTTTTTTTGCAGCAGCAGTACAGTGTAATACATAAAATTACTGCAGTACTGTGCAAAAGTCTTAGGCACCCTATCTATAAATAGTTTAATTAAATAGAATTCAACATGTAAAAATGCATAATAAATATAAATATATATTATAAAATATAATAAAACAGTTATGTTCTATATAGCCATGACAATAAAGTTCATTTAAACTTGGAGGGTAGCTTGAGACCATTTAATCCATGTTGCCTTAGCTGTTTTTGTGAAAACATTTGTCATTAGTCTTCAGTTTCTGTTTGTAACCTTGTTAGTTTCCCATCTCCCATCGGTAAGTCTACTCTGCATGCCTTTTTGAACTCAATCACATTGATGCAAATAACTTAGCTGTTGCCTGATTAGACGTAGGCAGTGGTGTTTGTTTGCAAAGTTAACCTTTTAACTTCAGACTGATTATTGCTTGTGATTTACATTAAGAACTGAAGACTGGTTGTTGTTTACAGCAAGCAGCTGAGCAAGGAATACTGGTTAGAAGTTTAACTTTGTCACAAGCAACTCTGACCCTCATGCTGCTGTGCTAGAAAGCTGAGGTCAGCAACAAGCCTGTCGAGTCCTGGAAAGCCATATCCGTCACATTGACCATTGTTTGTTTATTTAATTATTTTCTTTTGTATTTCCACATTGGTTGTTCACTCTGTTGGGTGCAGTCTTCCATTGATTTGATTACGGTTATTAGATTTACTGAGTGTGCCATAAGAAAATGAATCTCAAGGTTGTATATATATTTTAATAATAAAGTTACTTGGAAATTTACTTTGAACTTTGAACAAGGAAATTGCTTGGACCTTGGCTTTTCAACATATTTAACAATATGAATTTTAAGCCAAATCTAAAAATCTCAAATTTCCTGATGACACAAAGCTGGGTAGGATTGGAAAGAGGACATAAAGAAGCTTCAATGTGACATAGACAAGCTGAGTGGATCAATAAATGGCCGAATGGAATTGGAATTAGTTTATTATTGTCACATGTATTGAGGTGGGTTGAAAAGCTTGTCCTGCACACTTCGCACAGATGAAATCATTCAACAATGCATTGAGGTTAAGTAATAGAGGCACTCTATTGGTCAGGGTCAACCATGGATGTTGTCCGCAAGCCAGGCTGGTACAATACAGAGAGCAAACTGTTGCCCATACAGCAGGCTCGCTCACTCTCTTCACAAAGCTGATGATTCCAAAGGATCGGCAGAAATCAATACTGTTTGGCATCAGTGGCATCTCAGAAGGTGCCAATCAGCATTGAACTCAATGTACTTAGCAAGCCCAGGTCTGGATTTCTCCTCACAGTTTAATCCCGAAGCCTTCCCCATGAATGGGTATAGCTGCAAGGCAGCAAAGGTTTGAGATCAGAGTTGAAATAATGCTGACAAATAAGTAATCAAACTTTAAGTTGTCTATTCATTCTGAGGATGCATTGTGAATGGTGATGAAGTGTATTAATTCTGTTAAGGAGACCAATTCATTTGCAGATGAAATCTCACCAGGAGAGGAAAAAACAACCACTGACACACATGGGCATTTTTAACATCATGGAATTTAGAAGAATGAGGAGGGAACTCATTGAAACCTATTGAATAGTGAAAGGCATAGAGAGAGTGGGAGTGGAGAGGATGTTTCCAAGAGGGAGATAATCTAGAACCACGGGAAACAGCCTCAAAGTAGAAGGATGTCCTTTTAAAACAGAGATGATGAGGAATTTCTTCAGCCAGAGGGTGCTGAATCTGTGGAATTCATTGTCACGGACAGAGATGGAGACCAGGTTATTTTATCTGTGCACACATGTACTTGTGCATATGACAATGAGCTCAACTTTGACTGTGTCTTATCCACCCAGTGAATGTTTGGCCTTTGGCAGAGACAGCATTGCTAGTACATTTCTGCCGTCTTGAGATGCCTCCTTCAGCTGGTTTCAGAAACATGCTTGATATTCATTGCCAGTACTGTGGAATTCATTGCCACATACGGCTGTGGAGGTCAAATCATCGGGTATATTTAAAGCAGAGGTTGTTAAGTTCTTGATTAATCAAGGGTTACAGGAGAAGGCAGGGGAATAGAGCTGAGAGGGAAAATACATGAGGCATGATTGAATGGTGCAGCAGTTGATGAGCCAGATAGCCTAATTCTGTTCTGCTTTATGGTCTTATAACGTAAAATCACTTTTGTAAAATGACTTTCCAAGCAACCAGTTTGTGGATTTGGTAAAAAAAAAACAATATCACTGGAAAATTTTGCAGGCCTGAAGATGTTAATGTAACTCGTTGACCAATTATTTTGGAAGAAAGTGCTTCAAATTGGTAGCTCTCTGGTGAAAAACAGGTTTGGAAATGAGTGAGTAACCCCACAGATGCGGAAAGATATCATCTCTTTCACAGAAAATGCACTCTTCAAGCTGACATTGCAGTAGCAAGTCCTTTACACAACCACAGCTACACAAAGCATTTTACTGAGAAACTCTATTTCTGTGAAATCCTTCTGCCAATATTAAATTATTTTCACCTCCGTTTTCCATCACCTCATCACCATTATCCCATGTACCTAATAAAGTGGCCACTGACTGTATGTTCGAGGTCTTCTGTTGCTATAACCTATCACGGTTCAATGTGTTGTGTGTTCAGAATACTCTTCTGGACACCACAGATGTAACGTGTGGTTATTTGAGTTACTGTTGCCTTCCTTTCAGCATGAACCAGTTTCTCCTCTGACCTCTCTCATTAACAAGACATTTTCTCCCACAGAATTGCCGCCCACTGGATGTTTTTGGTTCTTCACACCATTCTCTGTAAACTCCAGAGACTGTTGTGAGTGAAAATCCCAGGAGATTAGCTGGTTTGAGTTACTCAGACCAGCCCGGTCTGGTATCAACAGTCTAAGATCAAAGTCACCGAAATCACATTTCTTCCCCTTTCTGATGTTTGATCTGATCAACAACTGAACCTCTTAACCATGTCTGCATGCTTTTATGCATTGAGTTGCTGCCACATGATTGGCTGATTAGGTATCTGCATTAATGAGCAGGTGTACAGACGTACCTAATAAAGTGGCCACTGAGCGTACATTCAGTGTGGCTTAGACTCACAGCAAAATTCAACTAAAGGAATGTTAAGGATGAAGCTTCTCAAAGGAATGTTGAATGGTTAAAGAGGTCTTCCTCAGGAATACATGAACAGAATGGAGTTAGAAGAACATTTCAGGTGATTCAGTGCCATTAAGTTAAAACTGAGCTGCCTCGTTTAGGCAGATGAAAGTATTCCATCATACCTTAGACTTGCGCCTCTATGGTGGAAGTATCTCTGAAGATGGTGAAAAAGGAGTAGCACTATTGATTCTATTCTCCCCACCCAAGCACCTACTTACCTGCTCACCTGGCTTCACATATCACCTTCTAGCTTGTATTCCTTTCCCTCCATTCAACTTATTATTCTGGCTTCTTCCACCTTCCTTTCCAGCCCTGGGTAAGATTCTCATCCTGAAGCATCGACTCTTTATTCTTTTCTACTGATGCTGCCTGACCTGCTGAGATCCTCCAGCATTTTGTGGGTGTTACTCTGGGCTTCTGGTATGTGCAGAATCTCTTGTGTTTATGTTGCTTTTCCATTTCATAAGAGCAGGATTAGGCCATTTGGCCCATCGAGTCTTCTCCACTATTTGATAATGGCTAATTTATTTTCCCTTTCAACCCCATTCTCTTGCCTTTGACACCTTTATGAATCACAAATCTATCAACCAAGTGAGAAGAGAAGCATGGCCTCATTCAGTTTCAATGGAATAAAGAAATAAAACAGTAAAACTGAAAGTGCAATCATTTTCAAAGATATACCTTAGAATTCAGAGATATTCCTTTCACTTTCAGAGATAGGCCATGCTCTTTTCTTGTTGCTGCCATTGGGAAGGAGGTACAGAAGCCTTAGGTCCCACATCACCAGATTACCACATAGAACATCGAACATAGAAATCTATAGCAAATTACAGGCCTTTCGGCCCACAATGTTGTGCCAACCATGTGACCAATACTAGAAACTGCCTATAATTTCTCTACCGTTTAGCCCTCTATTTTACTAAGCTCCAGGTACCTATCTAAAAGTCTCTTAAAAGACCCTATCGTATCCACCTCTACCACCTTCGCTGGCAATGCATTCCATGTATCCACCACTCTCTGCGTGAAAAACTTACCTCTGACCTGCCCCTTGTACCTATTTCTGAGCACCCTAAAACTATGGCCCCTCGTGTTAGCCATTTCAGCCCTGGGAAAAAGCCTCTGAATATCCACACAATCAATGCCTCTCATCATCTTACACAGCTCTATCAGGTCACCCCTCATCCTCCATTGCTCCAAGGAGAAAAGGCCAAGTTCACTCAACCTATTCTCTATGGCATCATCTCCAATCCAGGCAACATTCTTGTAAATCTTCTCTGCACTCTCTCTATAGTACCCACATCCTTTCTGTAGAGAGGTGACCATAACTAAACACATACTCCAAGTGGGGTCTAACTAAGGTCTTATATAGCTGTAACATTACCTCATGAATTTTGAACTCAGTCCCATGGTTGATGAATACCAACCCACCATTTGCCTTCTTAACAGTACTGGCAACCTACGCAGCGGCTTTGAGTGTCCTATGGACATGGACCTCAAGATCTCGCTGATCCTCAACAAATGTCAAGAGTCTTACCATTAATACTATATTCTGTCTTCAAATTTGACCAACCAAAATGAACCACTTCACACTTATTTAGGTTGAAGTCCATTTGTTACTTCTCAGCACAGTTCTGCATTCTATTGATGTCCAGTGTAACTTCTGATAACCCTCCAGACGAGCCACAGCACCCCCAATTTTTGTGTCGTCAGCAAACTTACTAACCCACCCTTCCACATCCTCATCCAAGCCAATTCAGGATCCACAAAGCAAGGTCTCCTTGGATCTCATGCCACATTACTTTCTGAAGGAGCCTGGTATGGGAAACCTTATCAAGTGCCTTACTGAAATCCAGATACACTACATCCACTGCTCTACCTTCATCAATGTGTTTTGTTACATCCTCAAAGAATTCAATCAGGCTCATAAGTCATGACCTGCCCTTGACAAAGCCATGCTGACTATCCCTAATCAGATTATGTCTCTCCAAATGTTCGTAAATCCTGCCTCTCAGGATCTTCACCAACAACTTGCCCACCACTGAATTCAGACTCAGTGGTCTATAATTTCCTGAGTTATTTCTACTCCCTTTCTTGAATAAGGGAACAATGTTTGCAACCCTCCAATCCTCCGGTACTTCTCCCATCCCTATTGATGATACAAAGATCATCGCCAGAGGCTCCATAATCTCTTCACTCGCTTCCTATCTCGTCCGGTCTCAGCGATTTATCTAACTTAATATCTTTCAAAAGCTCCAGCACATGCTCTTTCTCAATGTCTATACACTTAAGCATTTCAGTCCATTGTAAGTCATCCCCACAATTGCCAAGGGCCTTTTTGTCATAAGGAGGTGGCTAGGAACGGACCCAAGTGCAAGACACAGACACTGAAGTGCTAGGGACAGAACTAGGATACAGGGTGAGGGCAAGGACATGGACATGAAAACCGGGAACCCGGAACAGGACTGGACAAGAGAGCTAGGAGCCTGGGCTTGGACTCCGAGCCAGAGACTGGACAAGGACCCAATACCTGGGTCTAGCCTCTGGCTCGGACCCCAGAACTAGGCAAGGATGAGGCTTGGCTGGCCGGCAGGATGAGGCTGGAGTCTTCAGCTTGAGGCTAGAGGCCAGAGACTCGAGGTGAGGCTTGGCAGGAGGCTGGAGTCTTCCTTCTTGAGGCTAGAGACTTGAGACGAGGCTTGGCAGGAGGCTGGAGGCTTGAGGCTAGAGACTTGAGATGAGGCTTGGCTGGAGGCTGGAGGCTAGAGACTTGAGGCGAGGCTTGGCTGGAGGCTGGAGGCTAGAGGTGAGGCTTGGGGCTGGAGGCACCTCCTGGGCAGGGCGCTGTACTCCACCCGACGGAGGCAAGGGACAGGGAGGAACAGAACCAACCACAGGTAACGGCAATACGGCCTGGCTTACCCGACGGAGGCAAGGGTTAGGAAGGGACAGAACCAACCGTAAGTAACGGCAATACGGCCTGGCTTACCCAACGGAGGCACGGGATAGGAAGGGAGCTAGGTACGGGGTGGCTCCAGGACAAGACTGCAGGGGAGACGAGGCGAGAGTTACCAGCAAGACAAGGCAAGGCTTCAGGCGAGGAAACAGAAGGCAGAGGAAGGGATACAAGGAGTAAGGTCAAGAACAATCCAGCAGCCACGCCCTGGCCTCTGAAGGTATTTATGCAGCCAGACCCAACGAGCATCAGCTGCCTCAATTAGAGCTCAACAAGAACAGAAACAGGGTAGACAGGAAAACCTGGAGCAAAGGTCGATGGACCGGACCGTGAACCGGAATACGGACTTCACGGATCGGACCATGACACTTTTTACTGGTGAATACTAAAGCAAAGTATTCATTAAGTACTGCCACTACCTTCTCTGGATCCATGCACATGTTTCCCCTCTCACTCCTGATTGGTCCTATTCTCACATCGCTTATCCTCTTGCTCTTCACATACTTGTAGAATACCTTTGGATTTTCCTTAATCCTGCTTGCCAAGGCTTTTTCATGGCCCCTTCTAGTTCTCCTAATTTCATTCTTGTGCTCCTTCCTGGCACCCTTGTAATTTTCTAGAGGTCTAATGATACCTAGTTTCTTGAACCTTTCATAAGCTTTTCTTTTCTTCTTAAATAGATTTTACACATCCTTTGTACACCACGATTCTTTTACCCTACCATCCTTTCCCTGTGTCAATGGAACATACCTATGCAGAATACCATGCAAATGTTTCCTGAACATTTGCCACATTTCAGCCGTGCATTTCCCTGAGAACTTCTGCTTCCAGTTTATGTTCCCAAGTTTCTGCTTAATAACATCATATTTCCCCATACCCCAATTAAATATTTTCCCAATTTTTCTGCTCCAATCCCTCTCCAACACTCCAAGGAGATAGAGTTGTGATCACTACCTCCAAAATGCTCTTCCACTGAGCGATCTGACACCTGACCAGGTTCATTTCCCAGTACCAGATCAAGTACAGCCTCTCCTCTGGTTGGCTTATCTACATATTGTGAAAGGAAACCTTCCTGAACACACCTAACAAACTCCACCCCATTTAAACCCCTTGCTGTAAGGAGATACCAGTCAAAATTAGGAAAGTTAAAATCACCCATCGCAACAACCCTACTATTATTGCACCGTTCCAGAATCTGCCTCCCTATCTACTCCTCGATGTCCCTGTTACTATTGTGTGATCTATAAAAAACACTCAGTAGAGTTATTGCCCCCTTCCTGTTTCTGACTTCCACCCACACTGACTCAGTAAACAATCCCTCCATGACTTCCTCCTTTTCTGTAGCTGTGATACTATCGCTGATTAGCAATGCCACACCCCCACCTCTTTTGCCTCCCTCCCTGTCCTTTTTGAAACATCTAAAGCCTAGCACTCTCAGCAGTCATTCCTGCCCCTGAGACATCCAAGTCTCTGTAACGGTCACAACATCATAGTTCCATGTATTGATCCATTCTCAAAGTTCATCCACCTTGCTTATGATACTCCTTGCATTAAAATAGACACATCTCAAACCATCTGGCTGAGTGCATCTTTGCTCTGTCATCTGCCTAACTTTCCTTATAAACTCCCTACAAGCTGTCACTACTTGTGCACCAACTACCCCATCCTCTGCCTCTTCAGTTCAGTTCCCACCCCACTGCAAATCTAGTTTAAACCCTCCCCAACAGCATTAGCAAACCACCCTCCCAGGATTAGATTAGGTTATGAGGACATGCAGTCCTCTTTTATTGTCATTTAATAATGCATGCATTAAGAATTGATACAATGTTCCTCCAGAATGATATCACAGAAACACAAGACAAACCAGACTGAAAAACTGACAAAAACCACATAATTATAACATATAGTTACAACAGTGCAAAGCAATACTGCAATTTGATAAAGAACAGACCATGGGCATGGTAAAAAAGAAGTCTCAAAGTCTTTCAAGAGCCCCATCATCTCACACAGATGGTAGAAGGAAGAAAAACTCTCCCTGCCATGAGCTTCCAGCGCCGCAAACTTGCCAATGCAGCACTCTGGAAGCACCCGACCGCAGCCGACTCTTGAGTTCATCCGAAAACTTTGAGCCTCCGGCAACAGGCAATAGGCAAAGCCAAGGATTTGGGGCCTTCCCCTCTGGAGATTCTGGATCGCACAGTAGCAACAGCAGCGAAGCGGGCATTTCAGAAGTTTCTCCAGATGTTCCTCCATGCTTCTCATGTCTGTCTCCATCAAATCAGGATTGTACACCGTACCTACTTACAAATACGATATCATTTCGGAACCCTGCGTGCGCTGCGTTGCGCCGCCATCTTCTCCTCCCCTCCTTAACTATGTTGGCTCCCCACCAGTTCAGGTGCAACCCGTCCCACTTGTACAGGTCACCCCTTCCCCAGAAAAGGTTCCAATGATCCGAAAATTGAAACCCTGCCCCCTGCACCAATCTCCTCAGGCACTCATTCATCTGTGCTACCTTCCTGTTCTGACCTTCAGTAGCTCGTGGCACCGGGAGTAATCAGAGATGACCACCTTGGAGGTCCTGCCCTTTAGCCTCCTTCCTAACTCCCTAAACTTACTGTGCAGAACCTCTACCCCTCTCCTGCCTAAGCCATTGATACCAACATGTACCACGACCTGTGGCTGCTCACCCTCCCCTTCAAAAATACTGTATTCTGCAACTGCTCAGAGACAACATGGACCCTAGCGCCCAGGAGGCAACACACTATCCTGGTGTCCCTTTTGCTTGCAGGAAATCTCCTATCTGTCCCTCTAACTATTGAGTCCCCTATGACTAATGCTCCGCCTGACTTCACCTTTCCCTTCTGAGGCTCAGAGCCAACCACAGTGCTATTGGTCTGGCTGTTGCTGCCTTGCCCAGATAGGTCATCCCATCTCAGCAGTATCCAAAGAGACGTACCTGTTGCTGAGGGGAATGGTCACTGGGGGACCCTGCACTGACTTCTTTCTCCCTTTACCTTTCTTGGTGTTCACCCATCTACTTGCTGAATTCTGCACTCTGGGTGTAACCACCTGCTCAAAAGTCATATCTATCAATTGTTCTGCGTCTTGGATGATCCTAAGTTCATCCAACTCCAGTTCCAGCTCCTTAATGAGATCTTTCAGGAGCTGGAGTTGGCTGCACTTCCCGCAGGTGTAGTCATCAGGAAGACCATCGTCGGCATTGTTCGGTCGCATCTGGAATTTCCAGTTGGAGGACAATTTCCCTCCATGCCACTCTGTCCCGACACTTGTCCACAACATCCCTAGTCTTGTCCAGCTTGGTTCAATCCTTGATGTTATCCATCAGGTTCCATGAATTCCCACATTCTACAGGAGAAACATTCCACTGCCCTATCTGCCATCCTGCCTGCACTGTACAATGGACAACCAAGACCAAATCTTCTAACTTGCTTCTTTGACTCCAGAAGGTAACAGCACATTGGCACAGTAGAGCAGTGAGTAGAGTTGCTGACTTACATCTCTAGAGACTTTAGCTTGATCCCGACCTTTGATGCTGTTTGTGTGGAGTTTGCAAGTTGCTTGGTGATCACAATGCATTCCCTTGGTGTTTGGATTTCCATCCACAGCCCAAAGGTGTGCTGGCTGCTGTACATTGTCTGTGGGTGTATAGTTGACTGGTAGAACCTGAGAGGAACTGATGGACATGTGAGGAGAACAGATGGCTGTTGTCTGTGAGGAGTTTGTGCATTCTCCCCATGAATGTGTGGGTTTCCTCTGGGTGCTCCAGTTTCCTCCCACAGTCCAAAGGCAAACTGGTTGGTAGATTAATTGGTCATTGTAAGTAGTCCTGTGATTAGGCTAGGGTTAAATCTGGGATCGCTGGGCAATGCAACTCAGTGGGCCGGAAGGCCCTGTTCCAACAAACTAAAATAAATAAGCAGACAAACAAACACACAAACAAATAAATAAATACGATTACAACGAAAATTGTTAGTACAATGGGATTGCTGTAGGAGCTGGCATGGACTTGATGGGCAAATGACTTCTGTGTCACAAGGAGATATGGAACATTTGTGGCACAGTGCAAGCTCCTCTGAGTGGACAGAGATGATGACCTGGGCTTTAAGATTTGTGATTCTATTAACCTGCTCCTTTTGGCAGCTGTGTCTCGAGGTGCTCCTGTCTGCTGCACCCACTCCCCTTTGTCTAGGGCAGGTCATGCCTTACAAACCTGATTGAATTCTTTGAGGATGTAACAAAACACATTGATGAAGGTAGAGCAGTGGATGTAGTGTATATCAGGGGTCCCCAACCTTTTTTGCACCGCGGACCGGTTTATTATTGACAATATTCTTGCGGACCGGCCGACCGGGGGAGGGGGGAGGTAGGGTTGCAAACGGACAAGAGTAACAGTCAAATATGTTGTGTTTACCCCAAGAAAGATTACAATGACCATGGAGCCCTGCACGGGCACCTGTGTGCACATACGTGTACGTGCCAATTTTTTCTACAGATCGTTTTTGGCGATTCTGTTCTGGGGGGGGTGGGGGTGTTAATCACGACCGGAATATAGGTGATAAGTGGCTAATACACTCAATTTCGTTTCTAAAAGGGTTTATCTAACGAATTTAATATTAAACACACAGCACATATTTCCCTCGCATGAATATAGTGATAAGACAATTATCAGGGGAGGACAGGGGAGCTTGAAGTAAGTATTGAACGAACTTCCAGTAGAAGTGGTAGAGGCAGGTTCGATATCATTTAAAAAAAAATTCGATAGGTATATGGACAGGAAACGAATGGAGGGTTATGTGCTGAGTGCAGGTCAATGGGACTAGGTGAGAGTAAGCATTTGGCATGGACTAGAAGGGCAGAGATGGCCTGTTTCCGTGCTGTAATTGTTATATGGTTATATAAGTCACTAATAAGTCAATAGCATCATAACATTTTAAGTAACGTTTGGATATTAAACACACGGCACATATTTTCCCCGTATGAACATATAAAATCATTGCAACACATCAATATCGCTGAATCAGTGGGAGCCCTGGGCTTGTTTCCCTGCAACAAGACGGTGGCATCGAGGGGTGATGGAAGACAGTGATACGCGAAGGGGGTTCCGTATGTCCAGTCCATTCCGTGATTTAGTTTTCGTTGCATTCATTGCAGAGATATGTTGGAAATGGAAGCAACGTTTTCAGTGCTTTCGTGGCTATCTCAGGATATTTAGCCTTGACTTTGATCCAGAATGCCGGCAGAGATGTTATGTCAAACATACTTTTCAGCCCGCTGTCATTTGTAAGCTCGAGGCGTTGATCTCCTTCCCGCGCTGATATGGATGACGCGCGGGCAATGACCTCGCGTGCGTAATGACCTCGTGTGTTCAAGCTCAGCAGTGGGTGTGACAGGGAATGAGGAAAGGTGCAGCTGACTCATATCGCCAAATCATATCGCTTCCTCACGGCATAAAAAATGTTGGAAACCATATTGTTTCCTCACATGCTTTGTGGCCTGGTGGTTGTGGACCACTGGTGTATATGGATATCAGTTTGTAAGCTGTGGGCCTGCTATGTTGGCTGGAAGCATGACAACACCTGCAGACTGCCCCTAGCACATAGAACATAGAATATAGAACAGTACAGCACAGTACGGGCCCTTCGGCCCACAATGTTGTGCCGAAACTCAAACACTGTCTCCCATATAAGCCCCCACCTTAAATTCCTCCATATACCTGTCTAGTAGTCTCTTAAACTTCACTAGTGTATCTGCCTCCACCACTGACTCAGGCAGTGCATTCCACGCACCAACCACTCTCTGAGTCAAAAACCTTCCTCTAATATCCCCCTTGAACTCCCCCCCCCCAACCTTAAAGCCATGTCCTCTTGTATTGAGCATTAGTGCCCTGGGGAAGAGGCGCTGGCTATCCACTCTATCTATTTCTCTTATTATCTTGTACACTTCTGTCATGTCTCCTCTCATCCTCCTTCTCTCCAAGGAGAAAAGCCCTAGCTCCCTTAATCTCTGATCATAATGCATACTTTCTAAATCAGGCAGCATCCTGGTAAATCTCCTCTGTACCCTTTCCAATGCTTCCACATCCTTCCTATAGTGAGGCGACCAGAACTGGACACAGTACTCAATATCCTCGGACTGTTGCTCAATGATGCAGAAAGGTGCATTTCACCTTTGTGTTCTGGTGTCACGATGTACAAGCTCATCTTTAATCTTTAATTTTTCTCAGGTTCATCCAAATGTCCTCTTAAACATCTGAAGTGGTGATAGAGATCACACCGAAGGAATGGCGTGCCTTCTACGGAAGCACAGTGGCGAGTATCTGAATTGGTTGCATCACTGCCTGGTACGGAAACACCCAGCAATGGAAAAATCTCCAGAAAGTAATGGATACAGCCCAAACAATCACAGTCAAAGACTTCCCCACCATTGAGTAATTTACATGGAGTTCTGCCACAAGAAATCAGCATCCATCATCAAAGGGTTCCACCACCCAGGCCAATCCCTTCTTGCTAATATAATCGTGCAGGAGGCACAGAGGCCATAAGTCCCACGCAACAAGGTTCAGGAACTGTTATTACTTTACATCAGGCTCCTGACCCAGCGTAGGTAACTTCACTCACCTCAACAGCTGAACTGATTCTACGGCCCATAGAATCACTTTCAAGGATGTTTTACAGCTCATGTTCACAGTTTTATGTTTTTATTTGCACTGTTTGTCTTCTTTTGCACATTGGTTGTTTGTCAGTCTTTGTTTCTATTTTGTTTCTATACACACACACACACACACACACACACACACATACATACATACATACATATATATACTGTATAATGTTTTTTGTAGATTCTATTGTATTTCCCTTTCCCTATAAATGTCTTCAAAAAAATGAATCTCAAGTCGGTACAGGATGACATTAATGTACTTTCATAATAAATTTACTTTGAACTTTTTAACAAGTGTTCATCCAATGACTATTTCCCTCCCTATGTTTTGCAGATAAATGAACTGATGCTTGGGAAAGGAGGAATTTGGGAGGGGTCAAAACTTGAGAATCAAAGCCGGAGTTTGTATTACGTTGGGTTTTCACAATGAAGTAGGTCGAGGTCTATGAGACTTTGTCTTTATCATGTTTTTAACTCTGTCTTCAGTGGAAGGTTTCACATGGATGTGACAAAGCAAGGGAGAGAGCAAAACAGAATATTATGGGGACTGGAGGGCTTGAGTTACAAGGAGCAACTCAATATACTGAGACTGTTTTCCTTGGAGTGAAGGAGGCTGACAGAGATTTATAAAACCACAAGGGCATGGATAAACTGAATGGTCACAGTCTTTTCCTCCAGGCAAGATATTTCCAATAGTAGGAAAGTCTAGAACCAAAGGGCACAGCCACAGACTAGAAGGACATCCATTTAGAATGGAGATGAGGAGGAATTTCTTCAGCCAGAGGGTGGTGAATCTATGGAATTCATTCCCATACATACTGTAGCCATGGAGGCCAAGTCATTGGGTTTAAAGTGAGAGAAAACACCTGAGAGGCAAGATTTTCTACACTGAGACTGGTGGGTATATGGAATGAGTTGCTAAGGAAACTGGTAAAGGCAGATGCAATAAAAACAGTTAAAAGATATTTGAACAGGTACATGGACAGGAAAAGTTAGAGCAGAGGTTTCCAACCTTTTTTATCCAGTGGACAATACCATTAAGCAGTGGGTCTGTGGACCCGGGTTGTGAACCCCTAGGACCTGGGCAAAATGCAGACAAATGTGGTTAGCTTATGAAGATGTCTTGGTCAGCAAGATGAGCCAAAGGGCTTGCTTCCACAGTATTTAACTCAATAATTTATGACTTGTGTTACAGAAATATTCACTTTGGTGAATATTGTACCTGTTTCTATTTTTTGATTTAACACATCTGGGAGCCTTTATAGCATGTGGCACTGACACTGTGCATTGTCCCTTGAGAGTTGTTGCCTGAAACAGATGAATATGAGCTTCCTGATGAAGGCTGTCAGCCCAAAACGTCGAATGTTTATTGGTCTCCATCGACGCTGTCCGACCTGCTGAGCTCCTTCAGTGTTTTGTGTGTGTTGCTCTGGATCTCCAGCACCTGCACAATCTCTTGTGTTTATGAACGCCAACTTTTCATCTATCATGTCAAAACCTAATAGTCATTCACAATCTGTTGTTAGAACACTTGCTTACAGTTGCTATAAATGGTCTTTAGTTAAACAAGTTTACAATAAAAAGTAAATGCAAGTCAAAAGCTCAAACAGGAGGAAATCTGCAGATGCTGGAATTTCAAGCAACACACATAAAAGTTGCTGGTGAACGCAGCAGACCAGGCAGCATCTCTAGGAAGAAGTACAGTCGAAGTTTCAGGCCGAGACCCTTAGTCAGGACTAACTGAAAGAAGAGCTAGTAAGAGATTTGAAAGTGGGAGGGGGAGGGGGAGATCTGAAATGATCGGAGAAGACAGGAGGGGGCGGGATGGAGCCAAGAGCTGGACAGGTGATTGGCAAAAGGGATGTGAGAGGATCATGGGACAGGAGGCCTAGGGAGAAAGAAAAGGGGGAGGGGGGAAAAAGCCCAGAGGATGGGCAAAGGGTATAGTGAGAGGGACAGAGGGAGAAAAAGGAGAGAGAGAAAAAGAATGTGTGTATATAAATAAATAACGGATGGGGTACGGGGGGAGGTGGGGCATTAGTGGAAGTTTGAGAAGTCAATGTTCATGCCATCAGGTTGGAGGCTACCCAGACGGAATATAAGGTGTTGTTCCTCCAACCTGAGTGTGGCTTCATCTTTACAGTAGAGGAGGCCGTGGATAGACATGTCAGAATGGGAATGGGACGTGGAATTAAAATGTGTAGCCACTGGGAGATCCTGTTTTCCCAAAAGCTGCAGGTTCTGCAAATCTGAAAAAAAAACCAGAAAGTACTGGAAACACTCAGCAAGTCAGTCAGCATCTGTGGAGAGAAAAAAACTTCATATGTTCCAGATTGACTACTATTTGGAGAACAATGGGTAGCAGTTTGTTGTAGAATAGATGGGATGATCTGATAAATCTGTGTACAGGGAGACCACTCACCATATGGAGTAATATTGCATTGTAACTTGGAAAGGAACTTAATGACCCACAGTCAATGATTCAGAGCAGATTCTTCCCCTCCGCCGTCAGATTTCGTGGACCCATGAACACTGCCTCGCTTTTCTGTTTTGGTTTGCGTTATTCATTTTGCAATTTATACCAATTTTATTTCTTTGCAATGTGATTGGCTGCCCATCGTGTCTGATGATGACTGTTAGATTTGTGCAGTTCTGTTATGTATTCGCAGTTGGCTGCTGAGTCACAAGTTGTGAGTGACACAGACATCCATGGTGAAGACGTGAACACTGTGCTGGGTCTGGCACTGGAGCCCCTGCTATTGCTTTACTTCCTTGTCAGGCAGCAATCGGTACTGCCCGGCGTCTCTCTCCAGGTTGTTGTGAACGCCTCACCAGCCAGCGTTCGCCAGCCATTCCGGTCTTGTAAACTCTGCTCCAGCCATTTTGGTACAAGCCCAGCATGTGCAATGTTATTTTTCACACAGTCTTTGAACTTCTCACAGGGCCTGCCTCGATTCATCTTCCCCAGCGGAAGCTCACCATAGAGTAGCTGCTTGGGGATTTGGGAATCCTTCATGCGAATGACATTTCCTGTCCAATGAAGCTTTGCAATGTTCTGCTGCCAGAAAACAAAACTTCACATCATATGAGGCACTGATAATAAACCTGATTTCCAATTTTATCAAACGGAGAACGGAACAGCACAGGAACAGGTTCTTCAGCCCATGAAATTGGGCTGTACTAATTAAACTAATATTGCCTAATTATACTCTCTTCCTGCACGTGGTCTGTATCCCTACATTCCTTACATATTCATGTGCCAATTGCTACAAGGATCTACTCCTTAGTAATAATGATCAGAGAGTTTCAGAGAAAATGTGTAAGTGTTGACAAGTACCTTTATTGTCTCAATGGAAGAGCACGTGAACTTACACAACTAAGAACCTGTGTGCACACCTACTAAGTTCTTCTGACCCTCCATGAACAGTCAAAGAATAGACAAGGTAATGCTAGTTAAAGGAGTCTACGCTGGCCATGTATTTAAGACCACAAGACCATAAGGTATAGGAGCAGAAGTAGGCCATGCGGTCCATCGAGTCTGTTCCACCATTCAATCATGGGCTGACCCAATTCTTCCAGTCATTCCCACTCCCCTGCCTTCTCTCCATACCCTTTGATGCCCCTGCTAATCTGGTGGTACTTTTGGTGGTACGATATCCACATGTCCATGGGGTACTCCACATCCACAATGGTGAGTCTTGAGAAGAGAGTTACTGCTGCTAGAATACTCAAAGTGTTTGATTTTATATTCATTCCCTACCAATTCAAATTCTGCATTTCAGTGTTATTGGCTACAGGTCATCTGACTGTCGTAAGGGGGCATTGGGAGCGGACCCAAATTCAAGACATAGACACTGAAGTACGAGGAACAGGACAAGATTTATCAAGAAAGCAAGGGGAGTCAGGAAGAAATGACGCTGGACATGGACACAGGCCCCAGACGAGACAAAGACACAGGGCCTGGGCTAGGACTAAGACTAGGAAAGCAGGACCTGGACAAGGAACTTGGAACTAGGAGCCTGGGCCAGGAACTCAGAATTCCAGAACCAGAGTCTGGTCAAGGACCTGGATCCTGGGTTTTGACTCGGAACCGGAACCTGGGTCTAGGCTAAGACTCGGGACTAGGATCTTGTCAAGGACTGGGGACTAGGATCTTGGCAAGGACTCGGGACTAGAATAAGGAACTTGGAACTAGAAGCCTGGGCTAGGACTCTGAGCCAGCGACTGGACAGGGACCCGGAACCTACGTCTTGACTCAGGCTCAGACCCCGGATCTAGGCGAGGACAAGATGTGCCTACAGGACTGGACATGGCTAGGCGACAGGAATGGACAGGATGAGGCACATGGACAGGACAAGAACACAAAGCCTTGACTAAGACAGGATGAGGTTCTAGAATGTGGCTTGGACAGGACGAGAGACTCCTGGACAGGACGAGGAAACTCCAGCACCGGGCTGGGCGAGGAATCTCCAGGGCTGGGCATGGCTCTTGAACTAGATTTGGCTCGGCTCTTGGACTCGGCTTGGTTAGGCTCTTGGGTACAGAGCCAGGACTCCTCCTTGGAGCGCAGGGCCGGGACGCTTTCTAGGACGCAGGATCCGGATGACTGCCGAGGGACTCCTGGACTGGATGAGAACATGAAGCTTTGACTTGGACAGGACTGGAACACGGTGCCTGGAACTTGGAACACAGAGCTGGGTCCCCTCCTTGGGAACAGGACGTAGGGCTGGGGCTTTACACAGAGTCAGGACCCCTCCTTGGGAACAGGACCTAGGGCCCGGATTCTTCTTTGACAGGGGCACTAAACACAGGGACACAAAGAGATAGTTCCAAACTCAATGATAGATAGTTCCTTGGCGGGGCAAGGCTCCAGTCTCACTCTGACAGTTGAACTTGACGGGGCTTCAGGCAAGGCTTCAGAAGGAAGCGGAAGGGAAAGGAACAATCCAGCAAACAATCCCTGATTTGCAGAGGTATTTATTTGCCAGACCAAAATGAGAATCGGGTGCCTCAATTAAGGCACCCAACAGAACAAGGGAGAAAACAGGAAAACCCGGAACAAGGATCGATGGAGCGGACCGTGAACCGGAATGCGGACTTCACGGACTGGACCATGACACTGACTGACATATAACACCTTCTTATTGGCTCTAGCATCCACTTATTGCCCTTTTTCTGCAAGTGACAAATGGTTTATGGCTCTTTGTTCTCTTCGATTCTGGATCAAACCAGTAACCAGCTCGAATCACTCAAAGCAGACACAGACCACACCATTCATAAAACTATACTGTATGTTATATCAAAGAACACCTCATAAATAACTTTTTATTTGGAGATAATCTCTGGTCCAGCAGATTACCCAGAGTATCATTGTGTCTACTTTAAAACACTGATCAAGCCAAGCAACTTCAGTTCCCAAAATGGAGGATGCAGAGCAGCTTCACATAATGGCAGCATCCATCTCCTTCGAGCACATGGCAAGAACAAAGACAATTGGTCTATCTGCTTCCACTGTCTGTGATTCATTTGAGTTCACTGATTTGCAGACAATAGTTCTTTCTTGCCAAAACCATCTAAAAACCTCTTAAATGCCTCTATTGGATCTGCCTTCACCACCACCCATGGCATCGCCTTTCGGCATCTTCCACTCTGTATAACTTTCCCTTATCCCAATGAATGACCTTGTGTGTTATCAGAGATGGACTGGGGCAGTGACCATGAACTTGTCATGACAATGTGATAGGTTGAATGGTAATTATTTAGAATTCTGCTCCTCGTTTGCCTTTTAGTGAACAGATCATCAAATTTCAGGCAAGATTCTTGTACACGAGGAATTAATTTTCTATGAAGACAGCAAGTTGTTGATTTGAAAATTCAAATACGGCAATTTTTCAGTTTTAGAATAAGGTTCGTCCATCGTCATCGATGAAGACCTCGACACCATTAGTACTTTTTACGAGGTCGAGTTGCTAGCTCAACACTCAACCCGGCACGGATGGAAAGCGTGCCTGGGAGTGGCCCGACTGGATATGAACTCGGGAACCTTTGCTCCGGTGTCCAGCACTGATGTCACTGCACTACCAGCCGGCTTCTTTGATGGTGTCGAGACAAGTGCTTGATTCGGATTTAAGTGAGGGAGAGTTGCGCAGAGTCAGCCTCACTCTCTCTTCCCAATTCCCATCTGGATCCAGTGGCAAGACAAGAGTCGAGACGGCTGGAGATGGGACTAGGCACAGTGGATGACCAGGACATCTTCTGTGTCTCGTCGTGCTCTACACGTTCCACGACGCTTGCAAAGACCGCCTTCTTGACCATTGGACCTTCCATTGGTCTCGTCCACTCAATCCGCCAGAGTCTGTCTTCACATGCAGGGATAGACAATTCCCTATCTCACCGAGGGTTTGAGACCCGTCGGCTACCTTCACCTGGTTTAGCCGGCTTGTGGAAGCCGTTGCCTGAGGTGTGGCCACTGTGGCATGCAAACAGCTACAAGGAGCCACAGGTGAGAGCTGAGTGCCAGGTGGGGGCCAAAGGTGGACTAACCGCCTTGAAAAGGACCTGACATGTTCCCCCACCAGAGGTGCTACCCCTCCCTGACACCCCATACACCCCCCCTTTTAGAATATACACCCAGTGGCCACCTTATTAGGTGCCTTCTGTATACCACTGCTGTAACACATGGTTATTTGTGTTACTGTCGCTATCCTGTCAGATTGAAACAGTCTGACCATTCTCCTCTGACTACTCTGATTAGCAAAGTGTTTTTACTCACAGAGTTACCACTCATTGGATTTTTTTTTTGTTTTTGCACCATTCTCTGTAAACACTAGAGACTGTGGTGTATGAAAATCCCAGATCAGCAGTTTCTGAGATACTCAAACCACCCCATCTGGCACCAACAATCATTTCATGGTCACAGTCACTTAGATCACATTTCTTCCCCATTCTGTTGTTTGGTCTGCCAAACAACTGAACCTTTTGACCATGTCTGCTGCCACATGATTGACTGAATAGATATTTGTATTAACGAGCAGGTGTACAGGCGTACCTAATAAAGTGGCCATTGAGTGTATAATTTTAAAATATATAATTACAACTGTTAATCATGTGATCTGCTGTCAAATCAAACCAACAAACCCCACACCAATCTTTGTAATCAATTACCTATGGTTTAGTATAATACATTGTTGGATTCAAATATTTTTCAAAGGTAATCTGAGTTTAAAACTTCTTTTATGTAATCCAATTAACATTTGGATTAAAAAGTTTAACAGTGGTGAAGGGGCACCTGTCACCCCATGATTCAGTTGACCTGGTAATTTGTTGCATCCTCAGAGTGTGAAGGGAAAGGCCCTCCCAACCATTGAGCACATCTACATGAAACGGTGTCGTAGGAAAACAGCCTCCATCATCAGAGATCCTCACCAGCCAGGCCATGCTCTTTTCTCATTGCTGCCATCAGGTAGAAGGTACAAGAGCCTCAGGTTCAAGAACAGTTACTACCCTTCACCCGTCAGGCTCTTGAACAAAAGCTACACTCACTTGCCCAACCATTGAGATGTCCCCACAACCAATGATCTCACTTTAAGGACTCTTTGCCTTGTTATCTCATGTTTTCATTATTTATTGCTATTTATTGGCATTTGCACAGTTTGCTGTCTTCTGAACTCTGGTTGATCTTTCATTGATCCTGTAATAATTACTATTCTGTAGATCTGCTGAGTATTCCCGCAGGAAAATGAATCTCAGGGTTGTATATGGTGACATCTATGCACTCTGATAATAAACTTACTTTGGACTTTGAACTTCAGAGTGTCCAACGTTATGGAGTAACACTGAGATTTCCCCATTTACTGGAGCGATAAGGCTTTACCTTTTAGCTTTGCTGCAAATTACTTAGCAGTGTTAACAGCCTTTGAAGGTAGGTGGTGATGCAATCTTGATGACTAAGATATATTTCATTCCCATGTGCATGTTGGCAATTAGTACCATATTCTTTAATAATAATGAAATGAATTGATAGGTCCTTTTGTCAGTTAAAATGCTATTTCATTATATGAGATATGTTACTTAACTTTTAAAGATGTAAAATTGCAAATTAACTTCGAGCTTAATTGACGGCAACATTATTAAATTGTCAGTGAACAGGAAAAATAGAGAGAAAAATTTTAACATTGCTGTTACTGAGAATCAAGCAACTGGTACTGGGTAGGCGTGTCAGGCGATCATTTAGTCATGCGAATGTGAAGTTCGAGAGGTCCGAGGTGACTGAATGGTTCCATATCATTTTGTATAAAGGAATGTAAGCAGCATGAAAACAGGTTCTTCGGCCCAACTTGTCCATGCTGACAAGTTCTTCATGTTATGCATGTCAACAAGGCAATGTCTTGAGAGTCATGAGGGATTTCAATATATAGGTAGATTGGGAAAATCAGGTTGGTGCTAGATCTCAAGAGGGGAATTTGTAGAATGCCTACGAGATGGCTTTTTAGAGTAGCTCATGGTTGAGCTCACTAGATGATCAACTATTCTGGATTGGGAGTAGTGCAATTACCCAAAATTGATTAGGAAGCTTAAGGTGAAGGAATCCTTAGGGGACAGTGATCATAATATGATAGAACACACCCTGCAATTTGAGAAGGAGATCATTTGCGTGTCCCAGCACTATGCAGTCTCCGAGAGGATTCTGGGAGGCAGATGCAGCATCAGGCGGGCTGCGAGCCAATGTTCAACTTCATTTTGCCGATTAAAGCGACGAGGAAGATTGAAACATTGAGGCAAATATAGAAGCTTGGAGATCATTCGGGTGCTTCAGTGCTGTGCAGTCTCCAAGAGGATTTTGGGATACAGAGGCAGCTTGCGTGAAATTTGTGGCAAGAAGGCTGTGGGACGGGGCGCGAGCCATTGTTCAACTCCATTTCGCTGATTACAGTAACAAAGTGAGTGCAGAGGGTGAGTGCTGGCTGCCTGTCTTTAGAACACTTTGCTATGGAGATCTATGCTGGGCCTGAAGAGTGTTGTCCAGGTTTTCTACATTTTGGATGTGGACTTCAACTATAGACTTTTTTTCAGACTAACAGTATGGTTTTTTATATTCTGTGTTTTTAGGCTGATCTTTCTTGTTTTTTTTTCTGTGGGGAGGGGGATTTGGGGGTCAATGTGCCTATTCCATTTTGTTTGTGTTTTTGTGTGGGAGAAGGGATTTGGGGGTCGATATGTCTGTTATGTTCCGTTTTTGTTTGTTTTTTTGTACTGGGGGAGGGATTTGGGAATTGATTTACCTGTTCCACTGTTGTTTGTTTTTTTTGTGCGAAGAGGGGAGATTTTGGGGTTGATAATCACGCCGCCTTTCTTTTATTTCTTAGTTTTGTGGCTACCCAGAGAAGAAAAATTTCAAATTGTATACTTTGATAATAAATGAATGTTAGAACCTTTCAACCTTAAAGTCAGTATTACAGTGGAGTAAAGGGAATTACAGAGGCATGAGAGATGAGTTGGCCAAAGTTGATTGGAAGGGGATACTGGCAGGGATGACGGCAGAGCAGCAATTGTTGGAGTTTCTGGTGCAGGATAGATACATCTTGCAGAAGAAGAATTATTCTAAAGGCAGGATGACACAACCATGACTGACAAGAGAAGTCAAAGCCAATATAAAAGCTAATGAAAGGACACAAAATGGAGCAAAAATTAGTGGGAAGTTAGAGGATTGGGAAGCTTTTAAAAACCAACAGAAGGCAACTAAAAAAGTCATAAAGAAGGAAAAGATTGAATACGAAAGTAAGCTAGCCAATAATATTAAAGAGGATATCAAATGTTTCTTTAGATATATAAAGTGAAAAAGAGAGGGGAGAGTAGGTATTGGACCACTGAAAAATGATGCTGGAGAGGTAGTAATGGGAGACAAAGAAATTACAGATGAACTGAATAAGTATTTACTTATTCACTGTGGAAGGCACTAGCGTATGCCAGAAATTTGAGAGTGTGAGAGTGCAGAAGTGAGTGTAATTGCTATTACTAAGGAAAAGGTGCTTGGGAAACTGATAGAAGGGAGAAAGGTTGAAGTAAGGAAATTATAGGCCAGTTAGTCTGACCTCAGTGGTTGGGAAGATGTTGGAGTCAATTGTTAATGGTGTGGTTTCAGGGTACTTAGAGGCGCATGATAAAATAGGCCGTAGTCAGCATGGTTTCTTTAAGGGAAAATCTTGCCTGATAAATCTGTTGGAAATCTTTAGAGAAATAACAAAGGAGAATTGATAGACAAAAATATACAAGGAGGATTGGTGGATATTGTGCATTTGGATTTTCAGAAGACCTTTGACAAAAAAAATTAAACAGCCACATATGAAGCTGCTTAACAAGATAAGAGCCCACGGTATTACAGGAAAGATATTTGCATGGATAGAGCATTGGCAGATTAGCTGGAGGCAAAAGTGGGAATAAAGGGAGCCTTTTCTGTTTGGCTGCCAGTGACTAGTGGTGTTCCATAGAGGTTTGTAATGGGACTGCTTCTTTTTACATTATATGTCAATGATTTAGATGATGGAATCGATGGCTTTGTGGCCAAGGTTGCAGATAATACGAACATAGGTAGAGGGGCAGGTGGTGTTGAGGAAGCAGAGAGGTTGCAAAAGGACTTAGATAGATTAAGAGAATGTGCAAGGAAGTGGCAGATGGAATACATTGTATGAAAGTGCATGGTCATGTACTTTGGTAGAAGAAATAAAAGGGCTGACTATTAGATTAGATTAGATTAGATTATGAGGACACTGAGTCCTCGTTTATTGTCATTTAGAAATGCATGCATTAAGAAATAATACAATGTTCCTCCAGAGTGATATCACAAAAAAAAGGACAAACCAAAGACTAACACTGACAAGACCACATAATTATAACATACAGTTACAGCAGTGCAAAGTAATACCATAATTTGATCAAGAACAGACCATGGGCACAGTAAAAAAAAAGTCTCAAAGTTCCGATCGACTTCCAATAGTCCCCGATAGCAGACGGCAGAAGGGAGAAACTCTCCCTGCCATAAATCTCCAGGCGCCGACAACTGCCGATGCGTTGGAAGCACCCGACCACAGCTGACTCTGAGTCCATCCGAAAACTTCGAGCCTCCGACCAGCCCTCCGACACTGAGCACCGAGCACCATCTCTACTGAGTGCTTCGACCCCGCCCCGGCCGCCGAGCAATAAGCAAAGCCGAGGACTCTGGGCCTTCTCCTCCGGAGATTCTGGATCACACAGTAACAGCAGCAGCGAAGCGAGCATTTCAAAAGTTTCTCCAGATGTTCCTCCATTCTCTCACGTCTGTCTCCATCAAATCAGGATTGTGCACGGCACCCTACTTGACAGATTACAGATATCATTCACCAGAGTGGCTGCTGCGCGCTGCGTCGCGTCGCCATCTTCTCCTCCTCTAAATGGAGAGGAAATTCAAAAATCTGAGGTGCAAATGCACCTGGGAATCCTTGAGCAGGATTCCCTAAAGGTTAATTTTTAGGTTAGATCAGTGGTGAGGAAGGTAAATGTGATGTTAGCATTCATTCTGAGAGGACTAGAATCTAAAGCAAGGATGTAATGATAAGGCTTTATAAGTCATTAGAAAGTATTGTGAACAGCTTTAGGCCCCTTATGTAAGGAAGGATGGGCTGACATTGGAGAGGGTTCAAAAGAAATTCATGAAAATGATTTTGGAATTAGGAGGCTTATCATAAGAGGAGTGTTTGATGGCTCTGGGCCTGTGCTCATTGCAATTAAGAAGAATGATTGGGTATCTCACTGAAACCTCTCAAATATTGAAAGGCCTCAGTCAAGTGAATGTAGAGTGGATGTTTCCTATGGTGAGAGAGACTAGGATCAGAGGGTACAGCCTCAAAATAGGCTGTAGATGAGGAGTAATTTCTTCAGTCAGAGAGTGGTGAATCTGTGGAATTCGTTGCCACAGGCAGCTGTGGAAGCCAAGCCATTCAAGGCAGAGGCTGATAGATTCTTGATTAGACAGGGCATGAAGAGAATTGGGGAGGAGGCAGGAAACTGGGGCTGAGAGGGAAATGGATCAGCCATGATGAAATTATGGAGCAGATTTGATGGGCCAAATGGCCTAATTCTGCTCTTGTATCTTATGTTCTTATTATTGGTGGTTTATTCCCACCAGAAAAATTACATACTTATTTTTTAAACCTACAATTGTCTTTAAAGTGGATTTTGAGCCTCTGCCAAGACAGCATTTATTTCTGATGAATAAATCTATTTAAATTAGCTCGAGTAACCCATCCAAAACAGCAGGTCTCCAGGGAATGCTACATCATTGCCAATCTATTGGTAGTTGAGAATTCTTGTGACTGACTCTTTCTTTGGTTCATTCAGTATTGGTTCTCACTCCAGCCTCCCTGTAATATATCAATTCTCACACTCGTTTCTAAGTCATCTTCTAATTACCATCTCTGAGTTGCCCTTAGCTCTGAAAAGACCAGGATTTCTCCACCACTAGTTAATTCTGCATAAAACATAGACCAGTGCAGCACAAGAATGCATCCTTAGACCACAATGTTGTGTTGAACCAATTAAATTTGTAATCAAATGGTGAACTAAACTAATCCCTTTTGCCTATACAAAGTCCATATTCTTCAGGTTCTGTCACATCTAAACATCTCTTAACCTCTACACCATACCAGGCAGGATATTCCAGGCACCCACCACTCTCTGTGTAAAAAAAATTGTCCCTCATATCTCCTTGAACTTAGTCCCTCTCACCTTAAATGCATGTCCTCAGGTATGAGATATTTCAACCCTGGAAAAAAGATATTAATTATGCCACCAGTTTCCTAAACATTGGGGGAGGGGGGCAAAACTTTGGAATTCTTCCAGAAACCTCCTTGCTTCACCATCTTCTTCCTCTAAAACATTGCTTACAGTCCTCTTCTTCGACCAAGCATTTGTTCATCTCGCGGATCTCCTTCGTCCTTTGTGATTCAGCATCAAAGTTTCTTTGATAATGTAATTGGAATGATGATCATAAACAGAAGAGAATCTGTTAGAAATCCAAAGCAGCACACACAAAGTATGGGAGGAACTCAGTTGATGAACAGCAAAAAACACACAGCAGCTCCTCTACTTTCCTAGAAGTCTGTGCAGGTTCTGCATGTCATCTAAACCTCTGACAAGCTTCGATAAGTGCACAGTGGAGAGTATCCTGACTTGGATGGAAACACCAATGCCCAAGAATGGAAAAGCCTGATTCAGCTCAGTTCATCACAAGAAAATATCTTCCAACTGTTCATCACATCTACAAAGAGTGCTGCCAGAAGAAGGCGTCATCTATGATCAAGGACCACACCGCCCAGACCATACTCCCTTCTCGCTGCTACCATCAGGAAGAAGATACAGGGGCCTTATGTCGCATACCACCAGGTCCAGGAATATTCAGGCTTCTGAACCAGTGCGGACATTTTAACTCACCTCAACACTAAGCTGATAACTGAAGTCGACCTTTGGACTGACTTTCAAGGATTTTACAACTCAGTCTTATTTGTTTGCTTGTGTGTTAATTTTCACCGTTACTACTTGTTTCTTTCTGGATTTGCCAGAAATTTCTCGGTCTTTGTGTATAGTTTTTCATTGATCTACTGTGAATCCCTGCAAGAAAATAAATCTCATGGTAGTATTTGGTGATATTTATGCACTTTGATAATAAATTTACTTTGAACTTTGAACTTTGAGCAGACCCTTCATCAGATCAGGTTTACCTTGTCCAAGATATTTAGCAGTATCAATACACAAGTTGGTTATTCAAATCAGGTTTCTAATTAACCAGATTTAATGTGCATAAGAGATAAACACAAGAGATTCTACAGATGCTTGAAATCCAGAACAACATACACAAAATGCTGGAGGAACTCAGCAGATCAGGCAGTATCGATGGAAAGGAATAAATGGTTAAAGTTTCAGGCCGAGACCTTTCATCATGGATGATAGGAATGATGTTTCCCCCTTCAAGAGCCATGATGAATAAAGACATTTTCACATGTCTTTGGTATTCTTTACCCAAGAAGGTTGTAGGGTTCAGGGTTAATCTCCCTTCAGCAGCTGTCTCCAAACTTCACACTCCACTCTCTTTCCCTCACTCCATCTGCTCTTCATTTTTCTCCACCCCCCTCACCACCCCACCCTTTGTCAGCAGCTATCTCCCAACCCCACCCCCACCGACTCTCCTCTACCTGCTACAATCTTCCTGTTGTCTTTCACCCCTCCTCAGTCCACCAATCACCTGTCTTGCTCCTCCCATTGTGTTCATTCCAGCCATCTCATCTCTCCACTTCCAGTCCTGATGCAGGCTTTTGAACTGAAACATCAACAGTTCCTCACACCGCTCCCCCCAACAGATTCTGCTCGACCTGACAAGTCCCTCTAGCAGACTGTTTGCGGCTCAGCCAGTGAATTTTCATAGCACAAAGAACATGGTACCATGCCAACATTTTAACCTTCTCTAAGATCAGTCAAACCCTTCCCTCCTAAAAAGGCCTCCATTCATTCTGTCATCCATGTGCCTATGTAAGAGTTTCTTAAATGCTGCTAATGTATCTGCCTCTACCACCACCTCTGGCAGGTGTTCTAAATGGACGTCTCTCTGTTCTGAGGTGTTGCCTTCTGGTCCTAGTCTCCCTCACTATAGGAAATATCCTCTCCACATCCACTCCATCTAGATCTTTCAATATTCAAACAACAGGAATTCTGCAGATGCTGGAAATTCAAGCAACACACATCAAAGTTGCTGGTAGCCTCCAACCTGATGGCATGAACATTGACTTCTTTAACTTCCGCTAATGCCCCACCTCCCCCTTGTACCCCATCTGTTATTTATTTTTATACACACATTCTTTTTCTCACTCTCCTTTTTCTCCCTCTGTCCCTCTAACTATACCCCTTGCCCATCCTCTGGGTTCCCCCCCACCTTTTCCTTCTCCCTGGACCTCCTGTCCCATGATCCTCTCACATCCTTTTGCCTATCACCTGTCCAGCTCTTGGCTCCATCCCTCCCCCTCCTGTCTTCTCCTATCATTTTAGATCTCCCCCTCCCCCTCCCACTTTCAAATCCCTTACTCACTCTTCCTTCAGTTAGTCCTGACGAAGGGTCTCGGCCTGAAAGGTCGACTGTACCTCTTCCTAGAGACGCTGCCTGATCTTTCAATATTCGATAGGTTTCAATGAAAATCCCCCTAACCCCCACACTCATTCTTCTAAACTCTAGCGAGTACAGGAGCTGAGCTTCTATTACCTACGTTGATAAAAACCTTACACATCAGGGTCTTTACTTTCAGGATAGCAAATTAAGAAATGTGTTTTGAATAAATGCAAATTGAGACTTTAAGAATATGTAATACAAGCTGTAGTGAGAATTCTCTCTGAGTTTGCAGAATGCATTTTGTGAATTTTGCCAGTTCTATTAATAAAATTAACCCACATGGTGTATATATGAATTATATTCAGTCTGTTACCCAGACCTGGATTACAATCTTATGGATGTTAGACAGATGGATTGTGTAATACACTCAATTAAAATTGATACTAATTTAATTACATTAGGCAGGTTATAACTGCTAATATCTTCTGGTAATAGATAATTATATTCCTTATTTTTAGTGACTTATGCTAGGAGCTATTGTGCGGAATAGTGTAAACTCCATCAATTATTAACTACAAGCACAGAAAGACGATAGGAGGAGTAGATGTCTTTCTTCAAACTGTGCTGCCATTCAGTAGGAATGTGGCTTATCCTGAATCTCAAACACTTCCCAGCTCAGTCACCTTATTATCGGATCTCCGTCATAGAACACTACAACATAGGAACAGCCCCCTTCGGCCCATGATGTCTGTGCTGACCATGATGCCAAATTAGGCTAATCCTATCGCTCTGCTGATGATCCGCATTCCTCTTTTCCATGCACGTTCATGTGTCTTTCTTAATGCCTCATAAAAGCCACTATTTCTACAACCACTCCAGCAGTGCACTGAGGGTACCCACAATTCTCAGTAAAAATAAATATTTGCCCCACACAATCTCCTTATCCCCCTTTCACTTTAAATTTATGCCTTTAGATTTTGACCTTTCTACCTGGAAGCAAAGATCCTCTCATAATTTTATAACCTTTTATAACCTCAGTCTCCATGACTCCAGTGAAAACAACCCCTATTTGTTCAACCTGTCCTTATTGCTCATTCTCTCTAATCTAGCGGCATCCTAATCACCTCTACTATATTCTCTCCAAAGCTCTTCATTATTTCACCCTTCCTATAATGGGGCAACTTCATCTGCAGGTTTTTAAAAAAGCATAGATCATCAGCCTGAAGATACTCAAGGGACTGAAGTGGAGGCTTCAAGATACTTGGAGACCCTGGATAAGATTAAAAGATTCTCTCATATCTCCAGTCAAAGTAAGCAGCCACTCAACATATGAGGAGTGATTGACAGCTCTGGGCCTGTATTCACTGGAGTTTGGAAGAATGAGGGGGGAATCTCAGTAAAACCTATTCAAAATTGAAAGGCCTAGATACTGTGGTGGGTGCCAGAGTGGAGATGCATCTCTACCAAAGGAGGTGTAAAGCACTCCTTCTCTCCACTGACTGTAATTCACCTTTGGGCAAAGTTTAGCCCACTGATCAGAGTCACATGAAGCCATGGGGGAAGATGGTGGATGGTCATTGAAAATGGCTGGTGTCACTTATCTTGTAAAGACATTGCTCAGAAGCAAGAAATGGCAAACTACTTCTGTTGAAAAATTGACCAGGAACAATCATAGTTGCGGGACCTACATTATACGACATGGCAAAAAAATGATGATGATATAGAGTGGACTAGAGAGGATGTTTGCTATAGTGGGGGAGTCCAGGATCAGAGGGCACAGCCTCACAATAGAGAGATACTCCTTTAGAACAGAGATGAGAAGGAATTTCTTCAGCAAGAGGGTGCTGTGGAATTCATCTGTACACTTTCAAGGACTCTTCATCTCATGTTCTTGATACTTATCGCTTATTTATTTACAAACTATTTCCATTTTTTCTTTTTGTGTTTTTGCACATTGGTTGTTTGTCAGTCCTGTTGGGCTCAGTCTTTCATTGATTCTATTGTGCTTCTTGTATTTACTGTGAATGCCCGCAAGAAAATGAATCTCAGGATTGTATATGGTGTCATATATGTATTTTGATAATAAATTTCCTTTGAACTTTAAGACTGGGTCATTGGGTATATTTAAAGAAAAGGGAGATAGTCAAGGTGTTAAAGGTTATGGGGAGAAGGCAGGAGAATGGCTTTGAGAGGGATAATAAATCAGCCATGATCGAACAGTGGAGCTGACCTGATGGGCTGAATGGCCTAATTTTTGACGCTGCGGTGGTATTGAACTCTGTTTTTGAAGTAGTCTTTCAAATTTACAGACCACATATCTCAATCTATTATGCCAACTAAAATAATCTGTCCCACCAATTTGTAAAATAAAAACATATAATTTAAAAGTTGTGACACTGATTTCTAACTTACCCTCATTAGCTACCTTGTCAAATTCAGAAAGACAAATCTTGCATGACATTGAGAAATTATTGCAAGACTAGACTTGAAAGTCATCAGAGTAAGTAGCAAACAAGAGGAGGGATGACAAATCCAGGATCTCTGGGAGATTTTATTCCTGTCACAATGAAAATGCCCCAGAATGGAAATCCAATAGCATGAGAAACTCCAGGCAATCTGTCAGAGGAATTCAGCAGGTTTGGCAGCATCTGTGGTGAGAAATGAACCCTTCATCAAGGACAGGCTTTCCTGGTAGATGTTGCACGAGCTGCTGAGCTCCTCCAGCAGATTGTTTGCTGCTTCCAATTCCAGCATCTGCACACTCTTGTGTAAACATGAAAAGACCATAAGATATAGGGACAGAATTAGGCCATTTGGCCCATTGAGTCTGCTCCATCATTTCATCATGGATGATCCAATTTTCCTCTCAGCCCCATTCTCCTGTCTTCTCATGTCCCGACCAAACAAGAATCTATCAACCTCTGCCTAAAATATACATAAATACTTGGCCTCCACAGCTGCCTGTGGCAAAGAACTCCACAGATTCACCACTCTCTGGCTGAAGAAATTCCTCCTCATCTCCATCCTAAAAGGACACCCCTCTATTTGGAGGCTGTGGCCTCTGGTCTTAGACTCCCCCACCATAGGAAACATCCTCTCCACATCCACTCTATTGAGGCCTTTCACCATTTGATAGGTTTCAATGAAGCCATCCCCCATTCTTCTGAATTCTAGTGAATACAGGCCCAGAGCCATGAAATGCTCTTCATGTGATAAGCCATTCAAACCTGGAATCATTTTCGTGAGCCTTCTTTGAACCCTCACCAGTTTCAGCACATCCTTTCAATGAGAGGGGGGCCCAAAACTGCTCATAATACTCCAAGTGAGGCCTCACCAGTGCTTTGTGAAGTTTCAACATTACATCATTGTTTTTATATTCTAGTCCACTCGAAATGAATGCTAGCATGGTATTTGCCTTCCGCACCACAGTCTCAACCTGCAAATTAACCTTTAGGAAATCCTGCACAAGGACTCCCAAGTCTCTTTTCGCCTCAGTTATTTTGTATTTTCTCTCCATTTAGAAAATAGTCAACCCTTTCATTTCATTTACTAAAGTGCATGACCATACACTTCCTGACACTGTATTCCATCTGTCATTTTTTTGCCCATTCTCCTAATCTGTCTCAGTACTTCTGTAGCCTATCAACTTCCTCAAAACTACCTGCCCCTCCAACTATCTTCGTATCGTCTACAAACCTTGCAACAAAGCCATCAATTCCATCATCCAAATTATTAATATACAATGTAAAAAGAATTACACCTAACACAGACCCCAGTTGAACACCACTAGTCACCAGTAGCCAACCAGAAAAGGCTCCCTGTATTCCCTCTCTTTGCCTCCTGCCAATTGGCCACTGCTTTATCCATGCTAGAATCTTTCCTGTGATACCATGGGCTCGTAGTTTGTTGAGCAGTCTCATGTGTGGCATCTTGTCAAAGGGCTTCTGAAAATCCAAGTACACAGCATCAATGGATTCTCCTTTGTCTATCCTGCTTGTTATCCCTTCAAAAAATTCCAACGGATTTGTCAGGCAAGATTTTCCCTTAAGGAAACCATGCTGACTATGGCCTTAAACCACATCCTTAATAATCGAGTCCATCAACTTCCCAACCACTGAGGTCAGACTACTGACCTATAATTTCTTTTCTTCTGCCTCTCTCTCTTCCTGAAGAGTGGAGTGACATTTGCAGTTTTCCAGTCTTCCAGAACCATTCCAGAATCTACTGATTCTTGAAAGATCATTTCTAATGGCTCCACAATCTCTTCAGCCACCTCTTTCAGGACTCTGGTGTGTACACCATCTGGTCCAGGTGACTTATCTACCTTCACACCTTTCAGTTTCCCTAAGAACCCTCTCCTAGTAATGGTAACTTCACACACTTCATGACCCCTGACACCTGGAACTTCCACGATACTGCTAGTATCTTCCACAGTAAAGACTGAAGGAAAATATTTATTCAGTTCATTTGCCATTTCTTTGTCCCCCATTACTACCTTTCCAGCATCGTTTTTCTGATATCGACTCTCGCCTCTCTTTTACACTTTATGTATCTGAAGAAACTTTTGGTATCCTCTTTAGTATTATTGGCTAGCTTACTATCGCATTCCACCTTTACCTTCTTAATAGTTGCGTTCTATTGGTTTTTAAAATCTTCCCAATCCTCTAACTTCCCACTAATTTTTGTTCTATTATATACCCTCTCTTTAGCTATTATGTTGGCTTTAACTTTTGTTTGCCACGGTTGTTTCACCTTGCCTTTAGAACACTTCTTCCTCTTTGGGATGTATATATCCTGTGCCTTTCAAATTGCTTCCAGAAATTCTAGCCATTGCTGCTCTCCCAGTATTCTTTTCCAATCAATTCTGGCCAACTCCTCTCTCATGCCTCTGTAATTCCCTTTGCACCACTGAATTTAGTTTCTCCTTCTCAAAATTCAGGGTGAATTCAATGATATAATAATCACTTCCCTTAAGGGTTCTTTTACCTTAAGCTGTCTAATCAATTCTGGTTCATTGCACAACACTCAATCCAGAATACCTGATTCTCCAGTGGGCTCAACCACAAGTTGCTCTAAAAAGCCGTCTCATAGGCATTCTATAAATTCCCCCTCTTGGAATCCAACACCTACCTGATTTTCCCAGTCTATCTGCATATTGAAATCCCCCATAACATTTCTCTTTTGGCATGCATTTTCTGTCTCCCATTGTAGTTTGTAGACCACGCCATTACAATTGCTTTGGGGTCTGTATATAACTCCTATCGGGGTCTGTTTACACCTGCAGTTCCTGAGCTCTACCCACAGTGACTCTACACCTTCCAACTCCATGTCACTTCTCTCTAATGATTTGATTTCATTCTTTCCAATATAGTGACACCACCCCCCTCGGCATTCCTGCCTGTTCTTTTTATACAATGTGTATCCTTGGACATTAAGCTCCCAGCTATAATCTTCTTTCAGCCACGATCCAGTGATGCCTACAACATCATACATGCCAATCTGTAACTGTGCTACAAATTACCTATTCTGTTTATGATGCACATTCAAATATAACACCTTCAGTCCTGTTTTTGATTTTGTCCACCTTTTACATTGCAACTCATCCCATTGACTGCAATTTTGCCCTATGATCAGCCTTTCCTCGCTAGGAGTCTCACTCCACATTGCATTTGTTTGAAAACCAACTACTTCATCTTCAACACTATCACTCCAGTTCCCATCCCCCTGCCAAATTTGTTTAAATCCACTCGAACAACTCTAGCCAACCTACCCACTAGGACATTTGACCCCCCCGGGTTCAGTTGTATCCCGTCCCTTTTGTACAGGTCATAACTTCCCCAGAAGAAATCCCAATGATCCATAAATCTGAACCCTTGTCCCATGTTCCTCAGCCACACATTCATCTGCCCAGTCATTCTATTCTTATCCTCACTGGCACCTATACAGGCAGCAATCTAGAGATTGCTACCCTGGAGGTCCTGTTTCTCAGAAGTTCGCCAGCTGGAGCTCTTCCAGAACAGGAACATGCAGAAGATCATGCTGAGAAGATTCTGGAATGAAGAGATGAATAAAGAGACCAAACCCAAGCCAAATGCCCAAAAGCTGGATAGAATGAGAGAGAAGTTTCTTGGGCCAGCCTTGATCAGCATGAGCTTTTAAGTAGGAAGGAGGACCTGATAGGATTATACTCAGTGACCAGTTTATTAGGTATGCTGATACACCTGCTCATTAATACAATTATCTAATCAACCACTTAATGCATAAAATCATCCAGGCATGGTCAAGAGGTTCAGTTGTTGTTTTGGAGTAAACATCAGAATGGGGAAGTGACACTAACTTAGATTGTTAGTGCCAGTTGGGTGGTTTGAGTATCTCAGAAATTGCTGATCTTCTGGGATTTTCATGCACAACAGTCTCTACAGTTTATAGCGAAGAGCCATTGAGTGGTAGTTCTGTAGAAGAAAATGCCTTGTTAATGAGAGAGGTCAGAGGAGAATGGCCAGATTGGTTGAAGCTGACGGGAAGTTGACAGAAACTCAAATAACCACAAATTACAACAGTGGTGTGCAGAAAAGCATCTCTGATTGCACATGTTGAACCTTGAAGTGGATGGGCTACAGCAACAGAAGACCACGAACAGCCAATGATCACTTTATTAGGTGCAGGTGGTACCTAATATTGTGGCCACTGAGTGTTATCAGAGCAAGCATTTAACCTTATCAATGGTAGACACAGAAGTGTTCATGCACTGATTATGGTCTTCTTGAGGTTCTTAGATTGCACAGTGATCCATGTTAATCAGCAGTGAGCAAAGTCTCTGCTAAGACGGTGCCATATATACACTTAGCAGCCTCTCAGGGGCAACCACAGGTGCTTCTTTTTTCTTTGTTAAATGTGTTTTATGCATAGTAAGACTATTCTTGACTCTAATAACTATGTGTACAACAGGTCTACTGCATCGGTGAGCTGCTCACTGTTTGGAGTAGCCAGCTGGCGGTTCAAAGAAGGCAAATTGGGCTGTCAGGCCGAGGGATTCGAGTCGGGTTGAGGGATTTGCCAGATTGTGTTCGGAAGAACTGACCTGGATGCAGACTATGCTGATGCCAGCTACTTGGAGGCACCAGAGTTGGTGCCTTCAAGTTGGCACGAAGACAGTATGTAGTGAAACCCTGAGTGAATGGTTTGGATGTGTTTCTTTTTTAGTTGCATGACTGTGTTGGATATTGATTGCCACAGGCCTGTTTCCTTTGTTTGGTGATGAGATAGGCGGCGAGGCAGCAGTGTCGCCTGTTGTAGCAAAGACTAGGCCTCAAGCCAAGGGCTTGCGTTGTAGTGTGGTGTTCAGACTCAGCTGGGGATGATCTCTCCCGTTGGTGCTGCCCTCCTGTGTTGGATCCATGGAATTACAGGCTAGCTGGGAACCATCAATTTGCAGGACTTGTCGTGCAGGGTCTTGGACCAAAAATGTGTTTTCTTTTGTAAATATATTCTTTCTCCCCACCCCTTCTCGCTATTTTAAATGCAAGTGCATGTTTTTGCACCATGGCCCGAGAGGAATGCTGTCTCATTTGGCTGTATCCATGTATGGTTTGAATGACAATTAAACTTGATTTGATTTGGTTTGATTTGTTTGTGCAATCCTGCAGTCAAAGAAGCTACTGGTTTAAAGCTGTGACTGCTGGCATCATACAGACATGTCAGTATTAGTTTTTAATGATCTGCAATGATTGCTGTGCTGCTGGTGAATCTCCCACGGAAAAAAAATGTTGATCAACATAATAGTTAACGGATATCAGTTTTACTTCATGCTCACTTACTGCAAAGTGCACTTTGATTCCCTTCATTCACCCTGGTTACCTTGGATATATTCATATTGTTGCCATTATATTTGTCCCATGTCACTCTCTGTGGCTTTGTCCGGATAATTCTTATAAACTTCTGCCTCTGTCTGTCAAGAGTTTATATGTTCTTCCAATGACTGTGTGAGCTTCCTCTGGGTGCTCTGGTTTCCTCCCATATTCCAAAGGCTTACGGGTTAGGGTTGCTGAGTTGGGGGCACTTGTGGGCTGCCCTCAGCATGTTCTCTGACTATGCTGGCCATTGATGCAAACAATACTTTTCAATGCATCTGTGACAATTAAAACTTATCTTTCTGTACCACTTCATTGGACCCACCAAGTGTTCTCTTTCAGCTCTCCCCACCCTACTGAAGGCTCTGTAGAGCTTGATTTCTTACTAATTTCACTTCATTTTGTCCTGGTAATCCATTGGGGTCATGTTTATTTTGTGAGTCTTTGTTCTGGTATATTCCAAAGTAACCAAGGTATTTACAAAATGGCCAATTAGATAGCACATCGGTTATCACTGTCAAAGATCTGTGCATTCTGACATTTCTGCAGGTGTCAGCCGGAGTTCCTGGAGTTACAACCCACTCCCTGTGACCTTCCAGCTCATGTGTCCAGTCATACATTGTATTTTCAGATGTTTCAGGATTCGCTTCTGCTTTGAATCGGTGGACTGGACTGTATTCAGGGATTCATCTTTCAATCTGGATGAGTATGCTGCAGTTGTTACTAACTTCATTAAAACCTGTGTGGATGATTGTGTGCCTACAAAGACTTACTGTACATTCCCAAACCAAAAGCCATGGATGAACCAGGGGGTACATCGTCTGCTGAAGGTTAGGTCTGTGGCATTCAAGTCTGGCAACCCAGGCCTGTACCAGAAAACCCGGTATGATTTGTAGAGGGCTATTTCAAAGACGAAGAGACAATTTTGAAAGAAGTTGGAGGTGACATCGGATGCACGGCAACTCTAGCAGGGTTTGCAAGACATTACTTCCTACAAAACAAAACCCAATAGTATGAATGGCAGTGATGCTTCACTACCAGATGAACTCAATGTCTTCTATGCCTGCTTTGAAAGGGAGAATATAAATACACCTGTGACCCTGTGTTCTCTGTCTCAGAGCCCGATGTTAGGCTGTTTTTATAGAAAGTGAACCCTCGCAAGGCAGAAGGTCCCGATGGAGCACCTGGTAAGGCTCTGAAAACTTGTGCCAACCAACTGGTGGGAGTATTCAAGGTCATTTTCAGCCTCTCACTGCTACAAGCGGAAGCTCCCACTTGCTTCAAAAAGGCAACGATAATACCATTGCCTAAGAATAATGTGAGCTGCCTTAGTGACTAGTGCCTGGTATCATTCACATCTATAGTGATGAAATTTATGGAATTTGTTGCCACATGCAACTGTGGAGGCCAGGTCATTGTGTGTATTTAAGGCAGAGATTGATAGGTTCGTGATAGGACACGGCATCGAAGGTTATGGGGAGAAGGCTGGGAATTGTGGTTGAGGAGGAGGGAAAAAAAAGGATTGGCCATGATTGAATGGCGGAGTATTCTTGATGGGCCAGATGGCCTAATTATGCTTCTATGTCTTATGGTCTTATGGAAATACTTTGAGAGGTTGGTCATGACTAGACTGAACTCCTGCCTCAGCAAGGACCTGGACCCATTGCAGTTTGCCTATCGCCACAATAGGTCAATGGCAGATGCAATCTCAATGGCTCTTCACATCGCTTTAGACCACCTAGACAACACAAACACCTATGTCAGGATGCTGTTCATCAACTATAGCTCAGCATTTAATACCATCATTCCCACAATCCTAATTGATAGTTACAGAACCTGGGCCTCTGTGCCTCTCTATGCAATTGGATCCTTGACTTCCTAACCGGAAGTGGAAAGTGGCCAGTGAGTGAGTGGGCCAGTGAAGGAGTGGAGCTTTGAGGCTTTGACTCGAGAGGCTTTGACGAGAAGAGGCGGAGGACAAGCTTGCTCGCAGTTAGTCTTTATAATGCCTCCTGAGATGGTGATGTGCCTCTCATGTGAGATGTGGCAGTCTTGGGGGAACGCCCCTCCCCTGCAGAGTCTCATCTGCCAGAAGTGCATACGGCCGGGCGATCTGGAAGACCGTGGAAGGAATCTGGAACAGCAGCTGGATGACCTTTGACTCATAAGGGAGAATGAGGCAGTCATAGATGAGAGCTACAGGGAGGTAGTCACACGTAGGCTGTCGGAAGCAGGTCGTTGGGTGACAGTCAGAGGGGGGAAAGCGAAGGTGAGCAGACAGGTAGTGCAGAGCACCCCTGTAGCCATTCCCCTGAATAATAAGTTTACCGTCCTGGATACTGTTGGCAGGAATGACTGAACAGGTGTGAGCCACGTTTGCAGGGCCTCTGGCACTGAGTCTGACCCTGTGGTGCAGAAGGGTGGGATGGAGAAGAGGAGAGCTGTCGTCATTGGAGACTCTATAGTCAGGGGAGTAGACAGGAGATTTTGTGGATGTGAGAAGGACACCCGCATGTTTTGTTGCCTCCTGGATGCGAGGGTCCGGGATGTCTCTGACCGGGTGCACGACATCCTGGTACGAGAGGGAAAGCAACAAGAAGTCGTGATACATGTCGGGACCAACGACATAGGCAAGAAGAGGGATGAGGTCCTGAAGTGTGAGTTTCAGGAACTAGGCAGAAGGCTGAAGAACAGGACCTCAAGGGTGGCGTTCTCAGGATTGCTGCCAGTGCTACGTGACAGTGATGGTAAGAATTGGAGGAGATGGCAGTTGAATGCGTGGCTGAGGAGTTGGTGCAGGGAGCAGGGTTTTAGATTTTTGGATCACTGGGATCTCTTCTGGGGAAGGTGGGACCTGTACAGATTGGATGGGTTGCACCTGAACTCGAGGGGGAGCAATATCCTTGCAGGTAGGTTTGCTAGCATGGTTCAGGAGGGTTTAAACTAATTTGCGAGGGGGATGGGACCCAGAGCGATAGAGCAGTGAAAGAAATGCATAGAGTAAAGCCAGATCCAACATACAGAGAGGCTTTGAGGAAAGAGAAGCAGAATAAAGACAGTAAGGTAGAAGGGCTGAAATGTGTGTACCTCAATGCAAGAAGCATCAGGAACAAAGGTGATGAACTGAGAGCTTGGATACATACATGGAATTATGATGTAGTGGCCATTACAGAGACTTGGCTGGCACCAGGGCAGGAATGGATTCTCAATATTCCTGGATTTCAGTACTTTAAAAGGGATAGAGAGGGCGGAAAAAGGGGAGGAGGGGTGGCATTACTGGTCAGGGATACTATTACAGCTACAGAAAGGGTGGGTAATGTAGCAGGATCCTCTTTTGAGTCAGTATGGGTGGAAGTCGGGAACAGGAAGGGAGCAGTTACTCTATTAGGGGTATTCTGTAGGCCCCCTGTTAGCAGCAGAGCTATAGAGGAGCAGATTGGGAGGCAGATTTTGGAAAGGTGCAAAAATAACAGGGTTGTTATCATGGGTGACTTTAACTTCCCTAATATTGATTGGCAGCTGATTAGTTCCAAGGGTTTAGATGGGGCAGAGTTTGTTAAGTATGTCCAGGATGGATTCCTGTATGTGGACAGGCGGGCTAAGGGGAATGCCATACTAGATCTAGTACTAGGTAATGAACCGGGTCAGGTCACAGATCTCTCAGTGGGTGAGCATCTGGGGGTCAGTGACCACTGCTCCCTGGCCTTTAGCATTATCATGGAAAAGGATAGAATCAGAGAGGACAGGAATATTTTTAACTGGGGAAGGGCAAATTATGAGGCTATAAGGCTAGAACTTGCAGGTGTGAATTGGGATGATGTTTTTGCAGGGAAATGTACTATGGATATGTGGTCGATGTTTAGAGATCTCTTGCAGGATGTTGGGGATAAATTTGTCCCGGTGAGGAAGATAAAGAATGGTAGGGTGAAGGAACCATGGGTAACAAGTGAGGTGGAAAATCTAGTCAGGTGGAAGAAGGCAGCATACAAAAGGTTTAGGAAGCAAGGATCAGATGGGTCTATTGAGGAATATAGGGAAGCAAGAAAGGAGCTTAAGAAGGGGCTGAGAAGAGAAAGAAGGGGGCATGAGAAGGCCTTGGCGAGTAGGGTAAAGGAAAACCCCAAGGCATTCTTCAATTATGTGAAGAAAAAAAGGATGACAGGAGTGAAGACAGGACCGATTAGAGATAAAGATGGGAAGATGTGCCTGGAGGCTGTGGAAGTGAGCGAGGTCCTCGATGAATACTTCTCTTCGGTATTCACCAATGAGAGGGAACTTGATGATGGTGAGGACAATATGAGTGAGGTTGATGTTCTGGAGCATGCTGATATTAAGGGAGAGGAGGTGTTGGAGTTGTTAAAATACATTAGGACAGATAAGTCCCCGGGGCCTGACAGAATATTCCCCAGGCTGCTCCACGAGGCGAGGGAAGAGATTGCTGAGCCTCTGGCTAGGATCTTTATGTCCTCGTTGTCCACGGGAATGGTACCGGAGGATTGGAGGGAGGCGAATGTTGTCCCCTTGTTCAAAAAGGGTAGTAGGGATAGTCCGGGTAATTATAGACCAGTGAGCCTTGCGTCTGTGGTGGGAAAGCTGTTAGAAAAGATTCTTAGAGATAAGATCTATGGGCATTTAGAGAATCATGGTCTGATCAGGGATAGTCAGCATGGCCTTGTGAAGGGCAGATCATGTCTAACAAGCCTGGTAGAGTTCTTTGAGGAGGTGACCAGGCATATAGATGAGGGTAGTGCAGTGGATGTGATCTATATGGATTTTAGTAAGGCATTTGACAAGGTTCCACACGGTAGGCTTATTCAGAAAGTTAGAAGGCATGGGATCCAGGGAAGTTTGGCCAGGTGGATTCAGAATTGACTTGCCTGCAGAAGGCAGAGGGTGGTGGTGGAGGGAGTACATTCAGATTGGAGGATTGTGACTAGTGGTGTCCCACAAGGATCTGTTCTGGGACCTCTACTTTTCGTGATTTTCATTAACGACCTGGATGTAGGGGTAGAAGGGTGGGTTGGCAAGTTTGCAGACGACACAAAGGTTGGTGGTGTTGTAGATAGTGGAGAGGATTGTCAAAGATTGCAGAGAGACATTGATAGGATGCAGAAGTGGGCTGAGAAGTGGCAGATGGAGTTCAACCCGGAGAAGTGTGAGGTGGTACACTTTGGAAGGATAAACTCCAAGGCAGAGTACAAAGTAAATGGCAGGATACTTGGTAGTGTGGAGGAGCAGAGGGATCTGGGGGTACATGTCCACAGATCCCTGAAAGTTGCCTCACAGGTGGATAGGGTAGTTAAGAAAGCTTATGGGGTGTTAGCTTTCATAAGTCGAGGGATAGAGTTTAAGAGTTGCGATGTAATGACGCAGTTCTATAAAACTCTAGTTAGGCCACACTTGGAGTACTGTGTCCAGTTCTGGTCGCCTCACTATAGGAAGGATGTGGAAGCATTGGAAAGGGTACAGAGGAGATTTACCAGAATGCTGCCTGGTTTAGAAAGTATGCATTATGATCAGAGATTAAGGGAGCTAGGGCTTTACTCTTTGGAGAGAAGGAGGATGAGAGGAGACATGATTAGAGGTGTACAAGATAATAAGAGGAATAGATAGAGTGGATAGCCCAGCGCCTCTTCCCCAGGGCACCACTGCTCAATACAAGAGGACATGGCTTTAAGGTAAGGGGTGGGAAGTTCAAGAGGGATATTAGAGGAAGGTTTTTTTACTCAGAGAGTGGTTGGTGCGTGGAATACACTGCCTGAGTCAGTGGTGGAGGCAGGTACACTAGTGAAGTTTAAGAGACTACTCGACAGGTATATGGAGGAATTCAAGGTGGGGGCTTATATGCGAAGCAGGGTTTGAGGGTCGGCACAACATTGTGGGCCAAAGGGCCTGTACTGTGCTGTACTATTCTATGTTCTATAAGACCACAGTCTGTGCAGATTGGTGATAATAACTCCTCCTCGCTGACGATCAACACTGGTGCATCTCGGGGGGGGTGTGCTTAGCCCACTGCTCCACTCTCACTATACCCATGACTGTGTAGCTCGGCATAGCTCAAATACTATCTATAAATTTGCTGATGATACAACCATTGTTGGTAGAACCTCAGATGGAGATGAGAGGGCATATAGGAGTGAGATATGCCAACTAGTGGAGTGGTGTTGCAGCAACAACCTGGCACTCAACGTCAGCAAGGTGAGAGAACTGATCGTGGACTTCATGAAGTGTAAGATGAAAGAACACATACCAATCCTCATAGAGGGATCAGAAGTGGAGAGAGTGAGCAGTTTCAAGTTCCTGGGCGTCAAGATCTCTGAGGACCCAACGTATTGATACAGTTATAAAGAAGGCAAGACATTGACGATACCTCATAAGAGTTTGAAGAGATTTGGCATGTCAACAAATACACTCAAAAGTTTATATAGATGTACCATAGAAACATAGAAAATAGGTGCAGGAGTAGGCCATTTGGCCCTTCAAGCCTGCACCGCCATTTATTATGATCATGGCTGATCATCCAACTCAGAACCCTGCACCAGCCTTCCCTCCATATCTCCTGATCCCCGTAGCCACAAGGGCCATATCTAACTCCCTCTTAAATATAGCCAATGAACTGGCCTCAACTGTTTTCTGTGGCAGAGAATTCCACAGATTCACCACTCTCTGTGTGAATCTAATCTCAGTCCTAAAAGGCTTCCCCTTTATCCTCAAACTGTGACTCCTCGTTCTGGACTTCCCCAACATCGGGAACAATCTTCCTGCATCTAGCCTGTCCAATCCCTTTAGGATTTTATACGTTTCAATCAGATCCCCCCTCAATCTTCTAAATTCCAACAAGTACAAGCCCAGTTCATCCAGTCTTTCTTCATATGAAAGTCCTGCCATCCCAGGAATCAATCTGGTGAACCTTCTTTGTACTCCCTCTCTGGCAAGGATGTCTTTCCTCAGATTAGGGGACCAAAACTGCACACAATACTCCAAGTGTGGTCTCACCAAGGCCTTGTACAACTGCAGTAGTACCTCCCTGCTCCTGTACTCGAATCCTCTTGCTATAAATGCCAGCATACCATTCGCCTTTTTCACCGCCTGCTGTACCTGCATGCCCATTTTCAATGACTGGTGTATAATGACACCCAGGTCTCGTTGCACCTCCCCTTTTCCTAATCGGCCACCATTCAGATAATAATCTGTTTTCCTATTTTTGCCACCAAAGTGGATAACTTCACACTTATCCACATTAAATTGCATCTGCCATAAATTTGCCCATTCACCCAACCTATCCAAGTCACTCTGCATCCTCTTAGCATCCTCCTCACAGCTAACACTGTCACCCAGCTTCGTGTCATCCGCAAACTTGGAGATGCTGCATTTAATTCCCTCATCCAAGTCATTAATATATATTGTAAACAACTGGGATCCTAGCACTGAGCCTTGCGGTACCCCACTAGTCACCGCCTGCCATTCTGAAAAGGTCCCGTTTATTCCCACTCTTTGCTTCCTGTCTGCTAACCAATTCTCTATCCACATCAATACCTTACCCCCAATACCGTGTGCTTTAAGTTTGCACACTAATCTCCTGTGTGGGACCTTGTCAAAAGCCTTTTGAAAATCCAAATATACCACATCCACTGGTTCTCCCCTATCCACTCTACTAGTTACATCCTCAAAAAATTCTATGTGATTCGTCGGACATGATTTTCCTTTCACAAATCTGATGTCTGATGATTTCACCGCTTTCCAAATGTGCTGTTATCACATCTTTGATAACTGACTCCAGCAGTTTCCCCACCACCGACGTTAGGCTAACCGGTCTATAATTCCCCGGTTTCTCTCTCCCTCCTTTTTTAAAAAGTGGGGTTACATTAGCCAGCCTCCAATCCTCAGGAACTAGTCCAGAATCTAACGAGTTTTGAAAAATTATCACTAATGCATCCACTATTTCTTGGGCTACTTCCTTAAGCACTCTGGGATGCAGACCATCTGGCCCTGGGGATTTATCTGCCTTTAATCCCTTCAATTTACCCAACACCACTTCCCTACTAACATGTATTTCGCTCAGTTCCTCCATCTCACTGGACCCCCTGTCCCCTACTATTTCTGGAAGATTATTTATGTCCTCCTTAGTGAAGACAGAACCAAAGTAATTATTCAATTGGTCTGCCATGTCCTTGCTCCCCATAATCAATTCACCTGTTTCTGTCTGTAGGGGACCTACAGTTGTCTTTACCAGTCTTTTCCTTTTTACATATCTATAAAAGCTTTTACAGTCAGTTTTTATGTTCCCTGCCAGTTTTCTCTCATAATCTTTTTTCCCCTTCCTAATTAAGCCCTTTGTCCTCCTCTGCTGAACTCTGAATTTCTCCCAGTCCTCAGGTGAGCCACTTTTTCTGGCTAATTTGTATTCTTCTTCTTTGGAATTGATACTATCCCTACTTTCTCTTGTCAGCCACGGGTGCACTACCTTCCTTGATTTATTCTTTTGCCAAACTGGGATGAACAATTGTTGTAGTTCATCCATGCAATCTTTAAATGCTTGCCATTGCATATCCACCGTCAATCCTTTAAGTGTCATTTGCCAGTCTATCTTAGCTAATTCACGTCTCATACCTTCAAAGTTACCCCTCTTTAAGTTCAGAACCTTTGTTTCTGAATTAACTATGTCACTCTCCATCTTAATGAAGAATTCCACCATATTATGGTCACTCTTACCCAAGGAGCCTCTCACGACAAGATTGCTAATTAACCCTTCCTCATTGCTCAAAACCCAGTCCAGAATAACCTGCTCTCTAGTTGGTTCCTCGACATGTTGGTTCAAAAAACCATCCCGCATACATTCCAAGAAATCCTCTTCCTCAGCACCTTTACCAATTTGGTTCACCCAATCTACATGTAGATTGAAGTCACCCATTATAACTGCTGTTCCTTTATTGCACACATTTCTAATTTCCTGTTTAATACCATCTCCGACCTCACTACTACTGTTAGGTAGCCTGTACACCACTCCCACCAGCGTTTTCTGCCCCTTAGTGTTACGCAGCTTTACCCATATCGATTCCACATCTTCCCGGCTTATGTCCTTCCTTTCTATTGCGTTAATCTCCTCTTTAACCAGCAACGCCACCCCACCTCCTTTTCTTTCATGTCTATCCCTTCTGAATATTGAATATCCCTGAACGTTGAGCTCCCATCCTTGGTCACCCTGGAGTCATGTCTCTGTGATCCCAACTATATCATAATCATTAATAACAATCTGCACTTTCAATTCATCCACCTTGTTACAAATGTTCCTTGCATTGACACACAAAGCCTTCAGGCGCTCTTTTACAACTCTCTTAGCCCTTATACAATTATGTTGAAAAGTGGCCCTTTTTAATGCTTGCTCTGGATTTGTCGGCCTGCCACTTTTACTTTTCTCCTTAGTACTTTTACCGTGGACTTAGTACCGTGGACATTCTGACAGGCTGCATCACTGTCTGGTATGGAGGGGCTACTGCACAGGACCGAAAGAAGCTGCAGGAAGTTGTAAATCTAGTCAGCTCCATCTTGGACACTAGCATGCAGAGTACCCAGGACATCCTCATGAAACGGTGTCTCAGAAAGACAGCGTCCATTATTAAGGACTTACAACACCCAGGGCATATCCTTTTCTCACTGTTACCATCAGGTAGGAGATACAAAAGCCATCAACGATTCAGGAACAGCTTCTTCCCCTCTGCCATCCGATTCCCAAATGGACATTGAACCTGTGAACACTACCTCACTTTTTTAATATGTATTATTGCTGGGTTTTTTTGCACGATTTTAATCTATTCAATATATGTATACTGTAATTTATTTATTTATTATTATTATTATTTTATATTCTCTGCTAGAATATGTATTGCATTGAACTACTGCTGCTGTTAACAAATTTCACGACACATGCTGGTGATAATGAACCTGATTCTGATTCTGATTCTGTAAAATATTCAAAGCTGGCAGCAAGAACAGCATGGCTCATGGGGCCAAGATTTCAGCGCACAGAGGATGTGGAGCATGAATGGGAAGTATTATTCAATGAGTTGCTCATACACATACTATTAACTCCCAATATGGACCACACACAGGAACCGAGCAGCAAATCGTGCACTGATGTTAATTAAAGGGATTGTCATTTCCATACAGAGTCTCTGTGGTGTGACTTGGGGTGAATCGGTTTCATATAAAATAGTTGCACAGTACTGTATTTGTCAATGTGGAGCGGAGAATGAGTCTGTAAATCTGGCGGGAGAAAAGGATGGGAATGGTGAGGGAGGAGCACCACAGGAGGGGTGTGGGACAGGTGGCAGAGAAGGAGTGCCAGGGTGGGGGCTGGCACAGGTGCAGACACCAGGCAAGGTCATTTGATTTCAACCAATTTCTCCCAGGATCAATAAAGTATGACTATGACTATTCCAAACAATTGGTTTATTGATCATTACAGAATGTCTCTCTGGTGCTTCCCACTCCCTCCCCTCTCCCTTTCCCTTTTCCCAAACACGATTCCCCTCTCCTTGCCCCCTTCCCACACTCAGTGAACAATAGAAACCCACATCAGAATTAGGTTTACCATCATTCACGTATGTCATGAAATTTGTTTGTTTTTGAGATAGCAGTACAGTGCAAAACATAAAATGCTACTGTACTGGGCAAGTCTTGGACACCCAAACTATATACATGTGCCTAAGACTTTTTGCACAGTACTGTTAGAAGTAGTGAAATCATTCAAGATGATTATGATGTTCTTCCAAGGGGATGTTCCCTTAATGGACAATACCTGCGTATGACTTTGTTTAATGTGAGGAGGCTGATGCACGGGCAGCCATTGCACAAACCTTGACAGATCGGGGTCAGGGTCAAGTGGCATGGAATGCAAGGTGACTGGGGACCCTTCACTGCCACTGTGAAGCGCCATCATCTTCTGCTAGCTCCACCACTGAGATCTTGGTTGGATCGCTGTTTGTCTGGAACTTCCCCCTTGACCTTACCGCCCTGGGTGACCCTACCAGGTGCTTAGCTCCAGACTGCATCACTCGCACGATCTCAAGAACCCACAAGCCTTTCCACCATGACGAGGTGATGGCCCTCGGGAAAGATAGAACATAGAACAGTGCAGCAGGGGAAGGGACCCTTTGGTTCATAATGCATATACTGGCCATTACATCAGTTCAAACTTATCCTATCTACCTGCGCACAGTCAGAGTCCCTCTCTTCCCTGTCTGTTTTCGTTCCTGTCCAAATGTCTCCAAAATGTTACGATCATTTCAGTTTCCAACAGCACACCTGACAGTATATTCTAGCCACCTACCACTCTTGGTATAAAATAACTTGTCCCACACATTCTTCTGAAACTTTCCTTCTCCTGCCTAAATGCTAAGCCCTATAGTAATCGACATTTCCATCTTCTGTCTCTCATAATTTTACATACTTCTATCAATCAGATCATATCCCAGACTCCAATGCTCCGAAAAACCAATCCAAGTTTGCACAGCCTCTCCTCATAGCTACACTCAGTGACCACTGTATTAAGTACAGGTGGTACCTAATAAAGTGGCTACTGGCTCTGTTTCTGTATGTTTGTGGTCTTCTGCTGCTGTAGTCTAACCACTCCAAGGTTCAACATGAGCATTCAGAGATGCTCTTCTGCACACCACTGTTGCAAAGCATAGTTGTTTGAATTACTGTCACCCTCCTGTCAGCCTGAGCCAATTTGGCCATTCTCTTCCGACCTCTATCAGTAATAAGGCATTTTCATCCAAAGATTTCTGCTCACTGGATGTTTTTTTCTCATTTATTGTTTGTCTCTGCAAACACTAGAGACTGCTGTTTGTGAAAATCCCAGGTGATCAGCAGTTTCTATGAACTTGCACCCCAAGCAGTTTCATACCACCCCGCCTGGTACCAACAATCATTCCATGGTCAAAATCACTGAGATCACATTTCTTCCCCAATTTGATGTTTGGTCTGGACAACAACTGAACCTCTTGACCATGTCTGCATGCGTTTATGCATTGAGTTGCTGTCACATGATTGGCTGATTAGATATTTGCATTAGTGAGCGGTGTACAGCTGAAGCTAGTGAAGTGGCAAGAGTGCATTACTGTCTAATCCAGAGAACCTTCTCACTAATCTCTTCTGTACCCTCTCCAAAGCCTTCACATCCAACCCACAATGCAGTGACTGGAGACGCACACAATATTACAAATGTGGTCGACCCAGATTTTAATACAGCTTCACGTCTTCCCAAATTTTGTACTCGGTATATCAACCAAAGAAAGCAAGATGCCATACAAAGTCAAAGTAAATTTATTATTAAAGTACATGTAACACACTGTAAGGTTTCACTGCTAATGTAATTGCTTCTCTGTAAGGTTTCACTGCTAAGGTAATGGTCTCTCTGTATGGTCTCACTGCTAAGGTAATGGTCTCTCTATAAGGTTTCCCTGCTATGGTAACGGTTTCTCTGTAGCAGAAATGTTTGGGTTATGACTAGAGATAATGGAGCATGTTAGCCAATGAGCGGGATGTTGTTCTTTCCAGTGTGTCTGGGAGCCGGGAATCCGTGGTCTTTTGCTGGGGAGAGATGAGGAGAGAAGACGTGAACGGAGAGAGTTGGTAGACCACCGGACGGAGTGGACTTGGAGCGAGAGTCCGAAGGTCAGCGATGATCGGAGGAGGTTGATGGTGGACAAATGGCCTTAGAAGTGAGCTCCAACGTTGCGCATTAATCTGCTTCATGAGAATGGGCCCTTTTTCTTTTTGTTTTCTTTACTAACCATATAGTCAAATTAAGAATTATAAAGCTCAATCATTTAATTGGATATTGTGTACTGTTTGTTATTTTGTGGTACTGATTTGTAACAGGAGACACATCGCGCAGCAACCACCCAAACAAAATTTCTTAAGTTTGGCCGGGCTGGGGGGGAGCCGGGCTGGGGGGGAGCTATCACCCCCTATATTAAGCCGCTGGCGGAAGAGAGAGTTACATACATATATGTTATCATATACTAAATCGAGATTCATTTTCTTCCAGGCATTAACAGGAAAATAAAGGAATACAATAGAATTAATGAATAAATCCATACTTAAACAGAGAATGACAGACAACCAATGTGCAAAAGAAGACAAATTGTGCAAACCAAATCATGAGACCATAAGTATAGGAGCAGAATTAGGCCATTCAGCCCATTGAATCTGTTCCACCATTCCATCGTGGCTGGTCCCGGATCCCACTCACCTGCCTTCCTGCCATATCCTTTGATGCCTAGATCGATCAGGAAACTATCAACTTCTGCCTTAAAGATACCTACACATTTGGTCTCCACTCCACAGATTCACTACTCTCTGGCTAAAATATTTCTTCCTTACCTCTGTTCTAAAGGGTTACCCTTCAATGTTGAGGCTGTGCCCTCTAGTTCTGGATGCCCCCACCAGAGGAAACATCCTCTCCACATCCACCTTATCTAGTCCTTTCAACATTTGGTAGGTTTCAATGAGATCCCCGTGCATTCTTCTAAATTCTAGTGAGTACAAGTCCAAAGCTGCTAAACGCTCCTCACATGTTAACCCCTTCATTCCTGGAATCATCCTTTTGAATCTCCTCTAGACTCTCCAATGACAACATATCCTTTCTGAGATATGAGGCCCAAAACTATTGACAATACTCCAAGTGCAGCCTGACTAGTGTCTTATAAAGGCTCAGCATTATCTCCTTGCTTTTATATTCTATTCTCTTGAAATAAATGCCAACATTGCACTTGCCTTCTTTACCACAGACTCAACCTATAAATTAACCTTCTGGGATTCTTGCACAAGGACTCCTAAGTCCCTTTGCACCTCTGATGTTTGAACCTTCTCTCCATTTAAATAATAGTCTGCACTATTGTTCGTTTTATCAAAGTGCATTTCCCAACACTGTGACATGTTGAACTGTTGGGTAAACAATAGTTTTTGTTGACTGCAGGTCATGGTCTCTCTTTGGGGGCTTTGCCATTGCTCGGTGGGTGGTGGGCACTGCTGCTTTTTGCTGAAGTGGTTGCCAAGGGATCGTTGTTTGCTGGCGCCATCTTGACTGGGTGCATAGTCATGGTCATAGAAACATAGAAACATAGAAAATAGGTGCAGGAGTAGGCCATTCGGCCCTTCGAGCCTGCACCGCCATTTATTATGATCATGGCTGATCATCCAACTCAGAACCCAGCCTTCCCTCCATACCCCCTGACCCCTGTAGCCACAAGGGCCATATCTAACTTCCTTTTAAACATAGCTAATGAACTGGCCTCAACAGTTTGCTGTGGCAGAGAATTCCACAGATTCACCACTCTCTGTGTGAAGAAGTTTTTCCTAACCTCGGTCCTAAAAGGCTTCCCCTCTATCCTCAAACTGTGACCCCTCGTTCTAGACCTCCCCAACATCGGGAACAATCTTCCTGCATCTAGCCTGTCCAATCCCTTTAGGATCTTATACGTTTCAATCAGATCCCCCCTCAATCTTCTAAATTCCAACGAGTACAAGCCCAGTTCATCCAGTCTTTCTTCATATGAAAGACCTGCCATCCCAGGAATCAATCTGGTGAACCTTCTTTGTACTCCCTCTATGGCAAAGATGTCTTTCCTCAGATTAGGGGACCAAAACTGCACACAATACTCCAGGTGTGGTCTCACCAAGGCCTTGTACAACTGCAGTAGTACCTCCCTGCTCCTGTACTCGAATCCTCTCGCTATAAATGCCAGCATACCGTTCGCCTTTTTCACCGCCTGCTGTACCTGCATGCCCACTTTCAATGACTGGTGTATAATGACACCCAGGTCTCGTTGCACCTCCCCTTTTCCTAATCGGCCACCATTCAGATAATAATCTGTTTTCCTATTTTTGCCACCAAAGTGGATAACTTCACATTTATCCACATTAAATTGCATCTGCCATGAGTTTGCCCACTCACCCAACCTATCCAAGTCACCCTGCATCCTCTTAGCATCCTCCTCACTGCTAACACTGCCACCCAGCTTCGTGTCATCCGCAAACTTGGAGATGCTGCATTTAATTCCCTCATCCAAGTCATTAATATATATTGTAAACAACTGGGGTCCCAGCACTGAGCCTTGCGGTACCCCACTAGTCACCGCCTGCCATTCTGAAAAGGTCCCATTTATTCCCACTCTTTGCTTCCTGTCTGCTAACCAATTCTCCACCCACACCAATACCTTACCCCCAATACCGTGTGCTTTAAGTTTGCACACTAATCTCCTATGTGGGACCTTGTCAAAAGCCTTTTGAAAATCCAAATATACCACATCCACTGGTTCTCCCCTATCCACTCTACTAGTTACATCCTCAAAAAATTCTATGAGATTCGTCAGACATGATTTTCCTTTCACAAATCCATGCTGACTTTGTCCGATCATTTCACCGCTTTCCAAATGTGCTGTTATCACATCCTTGATAACTGACTCCAACGCACAGAAACAGGCTCTTCAGCTCAGCTAGTCTGTATCAAACTGTAATTCTGTCTAGTTGCATGAACCCGCATCTGGACTATGGCCCTCCGAAACCCTCCCATCCACATACTTATCTAAACTTCTCTTAAATGTTGAAATCAACCCGCATCCACCACTTAGGCTGGCAGCTCATTTCAGACTCTCACCACCTTCTGAGTGAAGACTTTGTCTTTAAATCAGCAAAAATATCTCCATTGTAACTTACAGAAGTAATAGCAATCAAAACATGACAATGCACTAAAAGTGTGGTCAGAGATGGATTTTAAGGAGGGTCTCTCATTTGAGAAGAGAGAGAGGAGCCAGAGAGGACAAGAGAGGCCCTAAACAGTCCTTCCAGGTGAAGTGACACTTCACCTGTGAGTCTGTTGGGGCCATTTACTGTGTCCGATGCTCCCAATGTGGCCTCCTGTATCTCAGTGAGACCTCATGTACAAACGTTTGTAGATTGAGAGAACGCTTTGCCAAGCACCTACGCTCCGTCCACCTGAAAAAGCAGGATCCCCTAGTGGCCACCCATTTTAATTCTACTTCCCATTCCCATTCAGATATGTCTATCCATGGCCTCCTCCACTGTCGTGATGAGGCCACACTTAGGCTGGAGGAACAACACCTGATATGCTGCTTGGGTAACCTCCAACCTGATGGCATAAACATCGATTTCTTGAGCTTCCGGTAATGTCACCTAACCCCACCTCCTTCACCATTTCTCATCCTCTTTTCCCTTTCTCACTTATCTCCTTGCCTGCCCATCGCCTCTCTAGTGCTCCTCTCTCCTTTTCTTTCTTCCATGTCCTTCTGTCTCTTTCACCAATTTACTTCCCAGCTCTTTACTTCATCCCTCCCCCTCCAGGTTTCACCTATCACCTGGTGGTTCTCTCTCCCCTCCCCCCACCTTTCAAATCTACTCCTCAGCTTTTTTTTCTCGAGTCCCACCGAAGGGTTTAGGCCTGAAACGTTGACTGTACTCTTTTCCTGGATGCTGCCTGGCCTGCTGAGTTCCTGCAGCATTTTGTGTGTGTTTGAGGACAAGAGGCTTATCATGGGGGTTCCAAGGGCCAGGATCGGGCAGCTAACGATTAATGACTGCTCATAAAGTGGCTATTTCATGGTATGTTCATGCTCTTCTGTTGCTGATCCTAGCCACTTTAGGTTCAACACGTGCAATCAGAGATGCTCTTTGCACACCACTGTTGTAACACATGGTTATTTGAGTTACTGTTGCCTTCCTGTCAGTCTGGCCAATCTTCTCTGACCTCTCTCTTTAACAAGGTGTTTTCACCCACATAACTGCTGCTCACTGGATTTTTTTGTTTTACGCATTATTCCCTGTAAACTCTAGAGTTAGTCGTGTGTGAAAATCCCAGAAGATCAACCATTTCTGTGATACTCAAACCACCTCGTCTAGCACCAAATTCCAAGGTTAAAGTCACTTGGATCAAATTTCTTTCCAATTCTTATATTTGGTCTGAACAACAACAGAACCTCTTCCCCACAGCTGCATGCCTTTCTGTATTAAGTTGCTGCCATGTGATTGGTTGATTAAATATTTGCATTCACAAGCAGGCTTACGGGTGTACTTAATAAAGTGGCCACTGATGTAATGTAAAAATCAACAAACTGTTTGATGAGCTATCTTTAACTTGTAGGGCAAAATCTCAGGCTCAGTAAAACCATAAACATAGTAGCAAAATTAGGCCATTCTGTCCATCGAGTCTGCTTCACCATTCCAGCATGGCTGACTTATTTTCCCTCACCTTTCTTCACCCCATAACCTTTGACACCCTGATTAATGAAGAACTTATCAACCTCTACCTTAAATATACCCAATGACTTGGTCTCCATTGCTGTCTATGGCAGTGAATTCCACAGATTCACCACACTTTAGCTCAAGAACTTCTTCCTCATCTTCGTTTGAAAGGGATGTCCTTCTATTTTGAGGCTGTGCCTTCTGGTCCTAGACTTTCTTCACTATCAGAAACCTCCTCTCCACATCCACTCTGTATTCAATATTCGACAGGTTTCAAAAAGATTCCCCCATTCCTCTAAACTCCACTGAGTACAGGCCCAAAGCCATTAAATGTTTAAGTACATTAACCCTTTCATTCCTGCAATCATTCTTGTGAATTTCCTCTGGACCTTCTTCAATTCCAGAGCATTATGTCTTAGATAACGAGCCCAAAACTGCTCACAATACTCCAGCTGTGGTTGGACCAAAGCTTCAACATTACATCCTTGCTCTTATATTCTCGTCATCATTATGTGCTCTGTCTTATATTCTAGTCCTCTCAAAATGAATGTTAACATTGCCTTTGACTTCCTCATCAGTAGCTCAACCTACAAGTTAACCTCGCAAACACGAGGAAATCTGCAGTTGCTGGAAATTCAAGCAACACACATAAAAAGTGCTGGTGAACGCAGCAGGCCAGGCAGCATCTATAGGAAGATGTACAGTTGACGTTTCGGGCCGAGACCCTTCGTCAGGACTAACTGAAAGAAAAGATAGTAAGAGATTTGAAAGGGGGAGGGGGAGATCCAAAATGATAGGAGAAGACAGGAGGGGGAGGGATGGAGCCAAGAGCTGGACAGGTGATTGGCAAAAGGGATAGGAGAGGAACATGGGATGGGAGGCCTAGGGAGAAAGAAAAGGGGGAGGGGGAAAGCCCAGAGGATGGGCAAGGAGTATAGTGAGAGGGACAGAGGGAGAAAAAAGAGAGAGAGAAGAAAAATAAACAAACAAACAAACAAATAAATAAATAATAAATAAGGGATGGGGTACGAAGGGGAGGTAGGGCATTAACGCAAGTTTGAGAATCAATGTTCATGCCATCAGGTTGGAGGCTACCCAGACGGAATATAAGGTGTTGTTCCTCCAACCTGAGTGTGGCTTCATCTTGACAGTAGAGGAGGCCGTGGATAGACATATCAGAGTGGGAATGGGACGTGGAATTAAAATGTGTGGCCACTGGGAGATCCTGCTTTCTCTGGCGGACAGAGTGTCAGTGTTCAGTGAAACGGTCTCCCAGCCTGCGTCGGGTCTCGTCAATATATAAAAGGCCACATCGGGAACACCGGACACAGTATATCACCCCAGCCGACTCACAGGTGAAGTGTTGCCTCACCTGGAAGGACTGTCTGGGGCCCTGATTGGTAGTGAGGGAGGAAGTGTAAGGCCGGTGTAGCACTTGTTCCGCTTACAAGGATTAGTGCCGGGAGGGAGATTGGTGGGAAGGGATTGGGGGGGGGGACAAATGGACAAGGGAGTCGCGTAGGGAGCAGAAAGAGGTGCGGAGGGAAAGATGTGCTTAGTGGTGGGATCCTGTTGGAGGTGGCGGAAGTTACGGAGAATTATATGTTGGACCCTCATAGGCTCCTTCTTCCTCTCACCCCAACCCTCTCCTTTCCACTGACACCACCAGCCTCCCTCCCCCTCCCCCCTCTGATCCCAGCTCTCATCCATGCCGGGTCTTTACCATCCCCTCCGACCCTCAACTCTGTGAGGCAGAGCGCTCTTTCCTCAGTAAGGGCCTCACCTTTGTCCCCCTTCGCCCACACCTCAGCGAGTTCCGCGTTTGACATGACGCTGAACTCTTCTTCCGCCGGCTCTGTCTCCGAGCCTACTTCTTCGGCAAGGACTTTTCCACCCCAACCAATGACCCCTTCTCCCATCTTCAACCCTCCTCTTCTTCATGGACACCCCGCTCTGGTCTTCTGCCTGCTCTGGATCTCTTTATTGCCAACTGCCGACAGGACATCAACTGTCTCGACTTCACCGCACCTTGTCCCCATTCCAACCTCACTCCTTCGGAACGCACTGCTCTCTGCTCCCTCCGCACTAATCCTAACCTTATTATTAAACCCGCCGATAAGAGGGGTGCTGTTGTAGTCTGGCGTACTGACCTCTACCTTGCCGAGGCACAGCGACAACTCGCGGATACCTCCTCTTATTTACCCCTCGATCGTGACCCCGCTAAGGAGCACCAGGCCATTGTCTCCCACACCATCACCGACTTTATCCGCTGAGGGGATCTCCTATCCACTGCTACCAACCTTATAGTTCCCACACCTTGCACTTCCCGTTTCTACCTCCTACCCAAGATCCACAAACCTGCCTGTCCTGGCCGACCTATTGTCTCAGCTTGCTCCTGCCCCACTGAGCTCGTTTCTGCATACCTCGACACGGTTTTATCCCTCTTCGTTCAATCCCTTCCCACCTATGTTCGTGACACTTCTCACGCTCTGAATTTTTTCAACGATTTTAAGTTCCCTGGCCCCCATCGCTTTATTTTCACCATGGATGTCCAGTCCTTATATACTTCCATCCCCCATCAGGAAGGTCTCAAAGCTTTACGCTTCTTTTTGGTTTCCAGACCTAACCAGTTCCTCTCACCACCACTCTCCTCCGTCTAGCATAATTAGTCCTTACTCTTAATAATTTCTCCTTTGGCTCCTCCCACTTCCTCCAAACTAATGGTGTAGCCATGGGCACCTGTATAGGTCCCAGCTATGCCTGCCTTTTTGTTGGCTTTGTGGAACAATCCATGTTCCAAGCCTATACTGGTATCCGTCCCCCATTTCTCCTTCGCCACATCGATGACTGCATTGGCGCTGCTTCCTGCACGCATGCTGAGCTCGTTGACTTCGCCTCCAACTTTCACCCTGCCCTCAAGTTTACCTGGTCCATTTCCGACACCTCCCACCCCTTTCTTGATCTTTCTGTCTCTTTCTGGAGCCAGCTTATCTACTGATGTCTACTACAAGCCTACGGACTCTCACAGCTACCTGGACTATTCCTCTTCTCACCCTGTCTCTTGCAAAAATGTCATCCTCTTCTTGCAATTCCTCTGTCTCCGCCGCATCTGCTCTCAGGATGAGTCTTTTCATTCCAGGAAGAAGGCGATGTCCTCCTTTTTTAAAGAAAGGGGCTTCCCTTCCTCCACTATCAACTCTGCTCTCAAATGCATCTCTCCCATTTCACGCACATCTGCTCTCACTCCATCCTCCCGCCACCCCACTAGGAATAGGGTTCCCCTGGTCCTGACCTACCACCCCACCAGCCTCCGGGTCCAACATATTATTCTCCGTAACTTCCACCACCTCCAACGGGATCCCACCACCAAGCACATCTTTCCCTCCCCCCCTCTTTCTGGTTTCCGCAGGGATTGCTCCCTATGCGACTCCCTTGTCCATTTGTCCCCCCCATCCCTTCCCACTGATCTCCCTCCTGGCACTTATCCTTGTAAGCGGAACAAGTGTTACACATGACCTTACACTTCCTCCCTCACTACCATTCAGGGCCCCAGACAGTCCTTCCAGGTGAGGCGACACTTCACCTGTGACTCGGCTGGGGTGATATACTGCGTCCGGTGCTCCCGATGTGGACTTCTATACCTTGGCGAGACCCAACGCAGAGTAGGAGATCGTTTCGCTGAGCACCTACGCTCTGTCCGCCAGAGAAAACAGGATCTCCCAGTGGCCACACATTTTAATTCCACGTCCCATTCCCATTCTGGTATGTCTATCCACGGCCTCCTCTACTGTCAAGATGAAGCCACACTCAGGTTGGAGGAATAACACCTTATATTCCGTTTGGGTAGCCTCCAACCTGATGGTATGAACATTGACTTCTCTAACTTCCACTAATGCCCTACCTCCCCTTCGTACCCCATCCGTTATTTATTTATTTGTTTGTTTGTTTGTTTGTTTAGTTATTTATTGTTTCTTCTTCTCTCTCTCTTTTTTCTCCCTCTGTCCCTCTCACTATAACTCCTTGCCCATCCTCTGGGCTTTCCCCCCCACCTTTCTTTCTCCCCAGGTCTCCCGTCCCATGATCCTCTCCCTTCTCCAGCCTTGTATCCCTTTTGCCAATCAACTTTCCAGCTCTTGGCTCCATCCCTCCCCCTCCTGTCTTCTCCTATCATTTTGGATCTCCCCCTCCCCCTCCCACGTTCAGATCTCTTAGTATCTCTTCTTTCAGTTAGTCCTGACGAAGGGTCTCGGCCTGAAATGTCGACTGTACCTCTTCCTATAGATGCTGCCTGGCCTGCTGCATTCACTAGCATTTTTTATGTATGTTGCTACAAGTTAACCTGTAGGGAATCCTGCACAAGGACACCCAAGTCCATTTGCACCTCTGATTTCTGAATTTTCTCTCCATTTAGAAAATAACCTATGCCTTTATTCATTCTACCAAACTGCATGACCATACACTTCCCGAATCAGTCTTCCATTTGCACTTTTTTGCCCATTCTCCCAATCTATCTAAGTCATTCTGCAGACTCCCTGCTTCCTGAACACTACCTGTCCCTACCCCTATATTTATATTGTCCGCAAACTTGACCATAAAACCATCAATTCTGTCATCCAGGTCATTAACATACAAGGTGAAAAAAAGTGGTCCCATATTACCTCTACGGAACACCGCTAGTCACCATCAGCCAACCAGGAAAGGCCCCTTTATTGCCACTCTTTGTCACCTGCCAGTCAGCCCATCTTCTATCCACGCTAGTATCTTTCCTGTAATACCAATGGATCTCATCTTGTTAAGCAGCCTCGTGTGTGGCACTTCTGAAAATCCAAGTACACAACATCAACTGGTTCTCCTTTGTCTATCCTGCCTGTTATTTCCTCAAAGAATTCCAACAGATTTATCAGGCAAGATTTCCCTGAAGGAAACAATGCTGACTTTGGCCTATTTTATCGTGTGCCTTCAAGTACCCCAAAATCTCATCCTTAATAATGTGCACCATCTTCCCAACTACTGAAGTCAGGCTAACAGGCCTATAATTTTCATTCCTCAGCCTCCCTCTCTTCTTAAAGAGTGGAGTAATATTTGCAACTTTCCAGTCCTCCATGGCTATTCCAGAATCTAGTGATTCTTGAAGGTAATTACTAATGTGTCTACAATTTCTTCAGCTACCTCTTTCAAGCCTTAGGGTGTCGTCCATCTGTTTCAGGTGACTTATCTAACTTAAGTCCTTCCAGCTTCACAATTGCAACCACACTCACTTCTGTCCCCTGACACTCTCGAATTTCTGGCATACTGCTAGTATCTTTCACAGTGAAGACGGACACAAAATACTTCGTGTTTTTTCAGATATAAAGAGGGATGAGAGTGGATATTGGACTACTGGAGAGGTAATAATGGAGGAGCAAAGAAACTCTCATTACAATCTCTTCAGCAGTCCGATACACACTCTGGTCTCTCTTTTACTGTTTATATATCTGAAAAACTTTCTGTATCCTCGTTGATGTTATTAACTACCTTACCTTCATATTTAACTTTTCTCTCCTTATGGCTTTTTCAGTTGACTTCTGTTGATTTTTAAAAGCTTCCCAGTCCTCTAACTTTGCTCTATTTTGCTCTTTTGTTTTTATGGTGTCTTTGACTTCCCTTGTCAGCCATGGTTGCCTCATCCTCCCTTTAGAATACCTTTTCATCTTTAAGATGTATCTTTCCTGTGCCTTCCGAATTCCCCTCTGAAACTCCAGCCTTTACTCATACACTCCAGGGGATAATGACAGTGATATTAAGGCTGATTCTGAATTTTGATTTTGATACAGTATAATAACAGGCCCTTCCCAGCCCAAATGAGCCCATGCCACGCAATTACACTCATCAGCCCTATTAACCTACTAACCCATCCGTCTTTGGAATGTGGGGGGAAACCGGAGCACCCAGTGGAAACCCACAAGGTCACGGGAAGAATGTACAGACTCCTTACAGACAGAAGAGGGAATTGAACCCGGTTTGCCGATGTTGTACTATGGTACACTAGCTGTTATGCCATCGTGTCACCCCAGGTTTTGCATGCAGAAGGGATATGCCATCCAATACAATGGGAGAATTATGCAAACATTACTTTTAAATTACACTAACAGGTGAATATTAAGCCAACAATTAGCCAAGTTGTCCAATGATTAAAAACAAAAATAATGTAAGCTTTTGAAGAAATTGCATTTTTAAGATCAATCTAATCTGCTGAAATATTTCATCATTGTTTGAGGGAGTAGGAGTAATTGAAACCTTGGTGTGAGGGATGGGAGAGGAAATGCAGCAGGACTAATTTAAAAACAACGCAAATCTGCATGCTTCATTGAGGTCTATCCTTGCCTTTGGTGATCAGTGCTCGCAATTCTAGCCTTAAGGGAATCATCTGCCAACAGTGCACAGCACGAAATCTCTCCTAATTTTCTAAACACCATGACAGCCACACAAAGGAAGGTAGGACATTGAGTTTCATTAATTCAAGGCAGCACAGCTTCATGCAGCAAGGCAGTTTAAGTCTGACAGCTGTGAGCCAGGCTTCAACTGCGGAAAACCTAGAAGATCGAGTGCAGAAGGTCTGTTTATTAAAATCCGCCTGAATAAATGGATCTATTCTATTTAGAGATACGATGTGGAAGAGGCCCTTCCAGCTCAACCAGCCGCACTGCCCAGCAGCCCACCTATCCAACACTAGCCTAATCACAGGACAATTTACAATGACCAATTAACCTACTAACTGCTATGTCTTTGGACTGTGGAAGAAAACCAGGCAAGCCGGACGAAACCTATGCGATTCATAGGGAGAAGGTACACACACCTTACAGTCTCCTTTCCGTTGGCACCGGAATAAAACCCTGAAGTCCGGAATGCCCTGATCTGTAATAGCATTGAGCTAACCACTATGCTGACATGGTGCCCACATGGTAAATCTGTCCACAGGAGATCAGCATCCCAGGCATTGATGAGAAACGTTCCCATCTGGGACTCATGACTTCTCCGACACCACCTGGCACATACGTACACCCTGTCTGAATGCCCTGGTCACCGTTGTATCCTTTATTGCTGCTGCTTCATATATTTATACGACTGTTTGTTTTCCCATAATAGGGTCCATAACATTATGTTACTTTATGTCAGGCTGTCAGTCTTTAGGCCATGCCACTCAGGGACTCATGCATTGAAACATGCAGTGTAAAGAGCCGTTTGCATCAAATCAAATCAGCCAAGATTGTGCTGGGCAGCCTGCAAGTGTCGCTATGTATTTGGCATCAGCATAACATACCCACAACTCACTAACCCTAACTCTAACTGCAAGCCTTTGGAATGTGGGAGCAAACTCTTTATCCAGAGAGTGGTGAATCTGTGGAATTCTTTGACACAGGCAGATGTGGAGGCCAAGTGCTTATGTATATTTAAGGCAGAGGTTGATAGATTCTTGATTGGTCAGGGCATGAAGGGATATGGGGAGAAGGCAGGAGATTGGAGCTGAGAGGGAAAATGATGAAATAGCAGAGCAGACTTGATAGGCCAAATGGCCTAATTCTGCTCCTATATATTATGGTCTTATGGAAACTGGAATCCCTGGAGGAAAACCATGCGATCATAGGGAGAACGTACAAACTTCTTACGGATATTGAATCCCGATCACTGATTGCTGCAAAGCGATGCACTAACTGCTACACTATTGTGCCGTCCTGGAGATCAAATGAGTCTTTGAATTATCCCTATTTTCCTCTCCACAAGAAGTACAAGAGCCTTAGGTCCCAAATCTGATTTAGTAACAGCTCTGTAATTTATTAAAATCTAAATTTTCCTTCCATATTTACCAAGATATCCAGCACTTGGTGGTTTTTTTGCAAATTGCCAAGATGACAAATATCCTGACGAATATCCAAGTGTGTGATGTCATTGTGGGATATACTCAAACAGCATTTGCTTCATTGTGTAGGCAGAGAAAACTCCAAATAAAGCAACACCATCTTCTAAAGCTCTCCGTGTTTCCGATGTAACATTTCCCAGTACACACTCTGCACACTGGTTGGGAGTTCACTGAGGGGGGTGGGGGTTGCGGGCAGGATGGCACCATGTTGTTAGCCAGAATTGGAAAAAAGACCTGACACAACTCAAAGCAGCAAGGTTGTTCAATATGTAGAGCGACCACGTATCCATGAGGAGGTGGGGTGGGTCAGGTACCTCACTGTCAGGCACTATGAAATTAAGGTGAAGACTACAAGAAATGAGGGTCAAGTCTGGAGAAAATAAAAAGTGCGGTGCACACTGACTGTTGAGTCTGAGTCTTGGGAACAGATTGAGATCCTTCACATGGACACAAAAGTTTGGCCGCCCATTTTCTTCATAGATGCTGCCTGACACACTGAGTTCCTCCAGCAGACTGTGTGTTGCTCCATATTCCGACATCTGCAGTCTCTTCAATCTCCAACCATAGCAGGAGTCTAGATATTTATGATAAGGTATGTGAGCCTCCGATTCAGTATATACAGTGACAGGGGAAACACAGAAGTAGATTTGGTCCTACTGCACACCATCTACTGACAGATGTCTTCCACCAAGCGAGGATGAAACGTTTGGCGGGAGCAGGAGCAGCACAACGCGCAGGTATCCAACCTGGTGAGACGAAGGAGGGGCCAGGCCCGGAGTAACCCCGTAGTGCCTGGAACCTCCAAGTGTTGCAAACTAATCCCTTGAACATGAAGTCTAACAGGAGGCGGATCAAATGGCCTGCAGCTAACATGACTTCATTGTGGAAGCAGTTTGATGAAGATGTTAACCAAATTCTGTAGGCAATGGCGAAGGGAGGGGTTGATGGGAAGCTGCAAGCCATGACAACAATTATTGTCAGTATCGCAGCTGAACGGTTCGGAGAAGAGGAGAAGGAAGGCTCCAAAACATCTTACTCGAAGAATCAAAGAGCATTGAGGATCCACAACATCAGGCAGGAGATGAAAGCGCTGAAGCCCCAATACAAGGAGGCAGGAGAAGAGGAGTGCATGGCTTGGCCCAGCTGATGTGCATACTACGAAAGAAGATCAGGGTCCTCCGCCGGGCAGATTGGCATCGGAGGCGTCCTTGTGAAAGGGCCTGAAAACGTGCTGCCTTTATCGCCAACCCCTTCAAGTTCACCAAGGAGTTGCTGGGGGAGAAGCACAGTGGGAAACTGGCCTGTTCGCAGGAAGACATAGACCAACATCTGAAGAAGATATATAATGATCCTGAAAGAGAGCAGGAGTTGGGAGAGTGCGACATCCTAATAGACCCACCTGAACCGGATGTGCAGTTCAACATGTCAGAGCTGCAACTAAAGGAAGTCAGAGAGGTCGTCCGCAAAGCAAGGGCAAGCTCGGCTCCAGGACCAAGCAACACCTCATACAAAGTGTACAAGAACTGCCCCAAACTCCTGCCACGTCTATGGAAGATCCTGAGAATCTTCTGGAGAAGGGGGAAGATCCCAGAACAGTGAAGTGTGGCTGAAGGGGTGTGGATCCTGAAGGAAGAAAATGCCACCCAGATAGATCAGTTTTGCATCATCTCCCTGCTATGTGTCGAGGCGAAGATCTTCTTCAGTTCTGTTTCCAACCGGTTATGCACCTACCTAGCAAAGAACACCTATATTGATACATCAGTCCAGAAGGGTGGCATTTCAGGGATGCCGGGCTGTCTGGAGCACATTGGTGTGGTGACACAGCTCATCAAGGAGGCCAGAGAGAACAAGAGCAACCTGTCAGTGTCGTGGCTCGACCTGGCAAATGCATATGGCTCCATTCCGCACAAGCTGGTGCAGCTCACACTGACCAAATATCACGTCCCCAGCAGAATCAGAGACCTTATCGCTAATTATTACAGCAACTTCAGGATGAGGGTCTCTTCAGGATCAATTACATCAGCCCGGCACAAGGTGGAGATCGGCATCATCACAGGGTGCACTATCTCAGTGACTCTGTTCTCCCCAGCCATGAACATGCTCACTAAGTCTGCTAAACCAGAGTGCAGAGGGCCCAGAATGAATTCTGCTCAACGGCAACCACCTATCAGGGCATTCATGAATGACTCACAGTCACCACAGAATCAGTCCCAGGCTGCCGGTGGATTCTGCAAGGGCTCAAAAAGCTGGTGGAGTGGGCCCGGATACGTTTCAAACCTGTCAAATCAAGATCGATGGTGCTGAGGAAAGGGAAGGTGGAGAACAAGTTCCGGTTCAGCATCGCAGGCACAGCCATCCCAACCATCACAGAAAAGCCAGTCAAGAGCTTAGGCAAAGTTTTTGACAGCTCTTTAAGGGACACAACATCCATTCAGGCAACCTGCACCGAGTTGGATGGCTGGCTGAAATCTGTAGACAAGTCTGGCCTACCTGGGAAGTTTAAAGCCTGGGTGTAATTGCATGGCATTCTTCCCAGAATCCTGTGGCCCCTCCTCGTCTATGCAGTTCCAATTTCGACAGTCGAAATCTTAGAGAGGAGGGTTAGCAACCTCCTCAGGAGATGGCTGGGGCTGCCAAAGAGCCTGAGCAGTATCGCACTCTATGGACACCACAACAAACTGCAACTGCCCTTCAAATCCTTGGAGGAAGAATTCAAGGTAGCAAGAGCCAGAGAAGTGCTACAGTATAGGGACTCAAGTGACCCGAAGGTGGCTAGAGCAGGGATCCAAGTAAGTACTGGCAGGAAGTGGAGGGCAGAGGAAGCTGTTCAGGAGGCAGAGGCGAGGCTGCGTCACAGGAGGCTGGTGGGAATTGTCACACGAGGCCGAGCTGGGCTAGGATCCTTTCCAACTCCCCAAATGGACACCAGAGGGAAGGAAAGGCGTCGTCTAGTTCAGGAGGAGGTGAGGGCAGTAGTGGAGGAGATGAGAGCCTGCAAGGCAGTGAGAATGAAGCAACAGGGAGCTTGGACAAGATGGGAGAATGCAGTTGAGAGGAAAGTGACCTGGGCTGATCTTTGGAAAGCCGAACCACACCGCATCCAATTTCTCGTCCAGGCAGTGTACGATGTGCTTCCAAGGCCATCAAACCTGCACACATGGGGCAAGGCAGAGTCATCTGCTTGCCCACTGTGCTCCAAGCGAGGAACCCTGGAGCACATCACACGAGAGCAGATGAGAGAATTATAAAAGATTCATACAGACTATTTCGGTGCAAAAATCACAAGAGTTGGTGAGAGATTCACAGAAGATGGTCTAGGAGAGTCAAGTAATGATATCTTCAGTGGATTCGAGCACCAGAAACAGGTGCTGAGACCATAAGACAAAGGAGCAGAAGTCAGCCATTCGGCCCCTTGAGTCTGCTCCACCATTTTATCATGAGCTGATCCATTCTCCCAAGGCTTTGCACAGGAAAAACCCTCTTGAGCATATCTGCAAGGAGTGCTACCACAAGAAAGCAGCATCCATCATCAAGGATTCACACCATTCAGGCCATGCTCTCTTTTCTGTGCTACCATTGGGAAGGAGGCCAGGAGTCTTGGATCCCATACCACCAGGTTCAGAAGCATTCTTACTCTACAACCATCAGACTCCTAAGCCGGAGGGGATAAATTCACTCATCTCAACTCTGAATTAATCCCTTAACCTATGGACTCACTTTCAAGGGCTTTACTTGCACAGTTTGTCTTCCTTTGCATATTGGTTGTTTGTTAGTGTGTGTGCCATTTTTCATTAATTTTGTCGTATTTCTGATGTTTGGTCTGAACAACAACTGAACCTCTTGACCGTGTCTGCATGCTTTAATGTATTGAGTTGCTGCCACATGATTGGCTGATCAGATATTTGCACTAACAAGCAGTTGTACAGGTGTACCTAATAAAGAGGCCGCTGAGTGTATGTTTGTTAACTCTGAAAGTCTAAGGCAATGTCTCAGAGTTAGTTTGGGAAACAGAGGGTCGGTGGATGAACACATAGAAACATAGAAAACCTACAGCACAATACAGGCTCTTCATCCCACAATGCTGTGCCAAACGTACTTACTTTAGAAATTACCTAGGGTTACCCATGGCCCTCTATTTTTCTAAGTTCTATGCACCTATCCAGGAGCCTCTTAAAAGACACTATCGTATCCGCCTCCACCACCGTCCCCGACAGCCCATTCCACGCACTCACCACTCTCTGCGTAAAAAAAAAACTTACCCCTGGCATCCCCTCTGTACCTACTTCCAAGCACCTTAAAACTGTGCCCTCTCATGTTAGTCTTGGGGTTTACATGATCGATGCAGCCACTATTTAACAATTAGCAATCTCAATCCATTCCATTGAAAGATCTCTGAACCTCTATGAACCGGGGACTTTCTTTCTCATTGAATTCAAGCAAAATCTTTAAAAATATAATCAGACAGAATTATAAATGGTGCTGGCAAAGAAATTCTATATCTCTCAACTTGCTGCCTCACTGATTAGACACTTATTTAAATGTTTCCAGTAATTTCACCAAATGTAAAGTCTAGATATCCTTAAAAATGAAACATTAATAGAAGCTGAAGAAGGCCATTTGGCCCTTCAAGCCTGTTCTGACATTTTAGGTGATGGATACAGTTCTGTCCATCACAGGGAAAGCCCTCCCCAATATTAAGTACATCTGGAAGGAGCGCTGCAACATGAAAGTCCCCACCATCCTGACCATGCTCTCTTCTCACTGCTGCCATCAGGAAGGAGGTACAGGAGCCTTAGGTCCCACATCACCAGGCTTAGCAACAATTATTACCCCTCAACCATCAAGCTCCTGAACCAGCGTGGGTCACTTCACTCACCTCAACACTGAACTAATTCCACAACCTATGGACTCACTTTCAAGTACTCAACAACTCATTTAATTATTATTTTTATTTTTGTATTTGCACAGTTTGTCTTCTTTTGCACACTGGTTGCTTGTCAATCTTTGTGTGTAGTTTTTCACTTACTTGGTCGCAATTCTTTGTTCTACTGTGAATGCCTGCAAGAAAATGCATCTCAGGGTAGTATATGATGACATATATGTACTTCCAACTTCAATTATGGCTGAATCTCTGCCTCATTGCCAGATCCCCTCTTTTACTTCATAGCCTGTGATACCTTTAGTGTAACATAAGACTTACTGAAGGATACGGTAAATGTTAATCAGACATGGGGCATTACTACTGTGGGACAAATCACTGATGGGGATAAGTCAGCATACAGGAACAAGACAGAGCACCTGGCTGAATAGTACTGTAGGTTTTCACAAATAAAACTGGTGGAGGTGTTTTATGTTTAATCAAACCAGTAACAACACATTTATTTTACTCCAAACGCTGAACACAAACTGTGGTAAAAACCTTATGTAATTGTGTCATTACGTCAGCCCAGCCTCTTAAATTGAACCCCAACTCAACGTTGATCGCTGTGAATTATGTACATTTCCACCAGTGACATTACCCTGCACAGGCTCCCCCCACCCCACCCAGAATTCACTAAATCCGGCATTGTCAGTCTGTTCGGAGCTCAGACAAGCCTCCCGGCTCAGGTCCTGTGTTCCATGGATGGAGGAGCAGTGGGTCATCCAGAGTTAACACACTCACGGTCATGTTGAGACAGCAGCGGCTTGGTAGCAGAATACTCCAAATCTTGGTGGGCTGGTTCTAGGCGATCCGCCAAAGTACAATCACGTTTACCCCTCTTGTGGTAAAAGTCTTTTCTCTCCATTCCAAACTGCAGAACGGGCCATCGTAAGGGGGCCTAAGGGGTTGTTGGTGTGCATTATGTCAGACGATAACAAACGAGGTGGAGTGTAGGTCAGCAGGAACCCAAGAGTGCTGTACGCCATGATGCGAGGTAGGAATAGGTGAGAAGGTATTGAATTTACTGAGGAGGGCATTCGTGGCATCAGGAATAAAATCACCTGGCACTTGTAATGGCTGCCGATATACCAACTCAGCCACGGACAACTGCAGATCCTCTTTAGGAGCTGTTCTGAGCCCCTGCAGGACCCACGGGAGACGATCATGCCAACACTCATTGGTCAGGGAAGCCCTTAGAGCAGCCTTTAAGGAGTTGTAACCACTCTCATAGGCCATTGGACTGCGGATGATACGCCGTGGTGTGACATAACCTAACACTGAGGTTCGGAGCCACCACAGCCCAGAGGTCTGAAATGAATTGGGGACTGTGGTCAGAGGAAATATCAGATGGGCTGCCAAATCGAGCAACTCGGGTGCTGATGATACTCGAACCACATCTGCGGCCACCGTCGATGCTAGCGGGACGATCTCTGGCCACCTGGTAGGACGGTCCACCATGGTAAGGAGGTGTGTGAAATCACTGGAGAGGGTAAGAGGACCAACAAGGTCCATATTGACATGGTCAAACCATTGCTCGGGGACCTCAAAAGGCACTTGAACATGACTGTTAATGTTTGCCCGCAGGCACTCCACACAGGTTGCAGTCCAAGCACACATGTCCTCTCTCAGGCTGTGTCACACAAACCTTAGTGTAAACCGTTTCTGTGAGGCCTTCCGGCTGGATGTAAGAGGCCATGAATGTAGTCAAAAACAGTCCGTCTCCAGTTTGTGGGCACGATGGGGCAATGGGCGACCTGCTGAGACATTGCACAAGAGAGATACCCCAGCTTCCCTAACGTCGGCCTACCGTTGTTCCATCAGCCTGGACCTGGGGGTCAGTAACTTGGTCGGCTGCCATGCCGGCATAGTTAACCCCTATGTGTACGGCCTCAATGGCTGGCTGTGAGAGGCAATCTGCCAGGGCATTATTTTTCCCCTTGATGTGTTGTATATCAATTGTGAACTCTGATATTTCAGCCAGGTGGAGTTGCTACCGTGCAGACCAAGGGTCTGATATTTTGGCCATCGTGTGCATGAGGGGTTTGTGGTCAATGAACGCTGTGAAATAGCAACCCTCTAGGGGAAAATGAAAATGGTGGACAGACGGCTAGAGACCAAGAAGCTCACAGTCAAACATGAAACTCCTTTTGGGCAGGACGGAGCTGCAGGCTGAGAAAGGTGAGCAGCTGCCTCATGCCTTCGACCAACTGTCTGTGCACAGCACCCAAAGCATAGACTGAGGCATCAGTAGTAATGGCTATAGGTATGTTGGGGAGTAAGTGTGCCAATAGGGTCACGTTAAAAGGAGCTTGTTTGGTATCATCAAATGCCCTGCTCATGTCCGCTGACCAGTCAAGCACGTGATTAAGGGTATTGTCGTTAAGCGCATGAAACAGGGGAGGCACAAATTCAGCAGCTCGTGGAATGAAGCAGTGAAAGAAATTCACCATGGCTAAATTCTCCTGTAGCTTTTTTAGTAATGCAGGGTGGTGGGAAATCCATAATTGCAGCTACCCTTCATGGGAGGGTTGTTCGCACCTTCTGCCGAAATGCAATGGCCGAGAAAGTCAATGGTTGACAACCCATCAGGCATTTAGCAGGGTTAATAATCAACTCATGTTGGCTTAAGCATGCGAAAAGTGTGCAGAGATGAGATACACGTTCGGATTTGTACGCACTGGTGACAAGTGTGTCATCCAGGTAAACAAAAAGGAAACCTAAGTCTTTTAATACAGAGTCTATCAGCTGTCAGAAAGTCTGTGCTGCATTTTTCAGCCCAAGTGGCATACACAGAAACTGAAAGAGGCCAAACGGGGTGATCACAGCTGTTTCGAGAATGTCCTCCAAGCACACGGGCACTTGAAGGTAGCCTCGAACTAGATCGACTTTTGAAAAAACTAACTTTCCGGCTAAATGTGCTGCAAAGTCTTGGATATGTGGACGGTGGCCTCGTTAAGGCACGGGTAATCACCACATGGGCGGCAAACACCATTGCCCAGGTGCTATTTGACCAGCATACAATGTCAAGTCTTTCTATGTTGGCAAACTCAGTCCTTACAATTACCAGCTTTTCTGGATGGACGGGCATGGACTGGCGGACCAGCCATAGAAATGTGGTGCTCGACCTCATGTTTTGTGACTGTAGTGGAGAATGTGGGCTTGGTGAGGCCTGGGAATTTGCCTGGCAGTCAAGTAAACTCACATGTAGTGGTGCATGTGCTTGACAGAGTCGTTGTGGGGAACTTCTAAAGACCGATTAAAAGTCCTTGGGCACACAGGAAATCTGCATCGAGCAGAGGTCTAGCCACTTTAGCCAGGACGAGGTCCCATGTGTAACATTGACCACTGAAGCAGAGCATCACCCATCGTGTCCCGTAAGTCTGGATCTTGCTGCTGCTGGCGGCCTCCAGTGAGGTTTCATCGTTCTTTGCCTTCTCTTTCTTTATTAATCTTTTTATTGATTTAAAAGGAGCATAAATACAATCAAGAGGAGAATTATCTCAAATATATATATCAGTAACAATATAAACCGAGATTAAAATAGACATTATCAAAATCATAGATATTGTTAAACTAGTATAATATATATAATAAAAAAAATAAAAATAGCAATTCTCCTCTTATCAGTTTATGAAGAGAAAAGAAAAAACATTGGGTTTTAAATGAAAAGAAAAAAAACTCACTACACCATATAGAAAAAAAACAAAAAAAAGGTCCATTTTGAGGATACGACCAAAAAAAAAGACTTTCTGATCAAATCTAAAACTTCAGAAAAAAAAAGATTGAAAGAGTAATAAATCAAATTAAATGGAAATATTGGATAAAAGGTCGCCAGATTTGCTCAAATTTAAAGGATGTATCAAATGTTCGACTTCTTATTTTCTCTAAACTTAAACAGGACATAATGGAGGAAAGCCAATAAAAAACCATAGGTGGATTAGACTCTTTCCACTTCAATAAAATGGCTCTCCTAGCCAGTAAGGTCGAAAAGGCTATCATACGTTGTGTGGAAACAGGAATATTTCCTGCTTCCAATGGGATAATCCCAAAAAATTGCCGTAAGCAAATTAGGTTGTAGATCCGGATCCAGAACTTTTAATAGTATTTTAAAAACATCTCTCTAAAAGTTATCTAGCTTTATACAAGGCCAATACATATGAGTTAAAGTGGCCACCTCAATACTACATCTGTCAAATTAGGATTGATATTGGAAAAAATACGCGCTGGTTTATCCGTCGATATATGGGCCCAATGCACTACCTTGAACTGTATCAAGGAATGATGGGCACAAATAGATGAGTTGTTAATCGAATGAAAAATTTTACTTCATTGATAATCTGAAAATGACTCTTGAAGTTCCGATTCCCAAGCACGTTTAATTTTATCATTAGATATCATTCGCAAGTTCAATAACCGTTTATAAATTACTAGACAACCGGGTGACCCGTTGGGGCACCTTTTGAGAGAAACGTAGTGCAGTGTGATGTGATGTGCTTAGGAAATTAAAGAAGAAGAACTCAGTGTATTAAAGAAGAAAGACCAGTAGCAAGACAAATATTGGCCCTCCTCGTTTAATGAAGGACACTTTTTATGACCATGTTCCTGGTTGATCTGCCACCCTTCAGGAATACTCTAATGCAGATAAATCAACACATTCTCCATGGTTTGGCCTTGCGCCTTATGTATAGTCATAGCAAAGCATGACTGTATCAGGAACTGGCTCCGCTGAAGAGGGATATCTTCCCCTTCTGATTAAATTGAGAGTAATTCTTGGGATCATGACAATGCCATTTTTGAATGCACCAATGTTTATCTTTGCTACGATGAGATTGTCATGCAGCTCTTCCACCATCATTCGTGTTCCATGGCAAAGTCTTGGTGGATCCAAGTTCCTCATTGAAATGATGGGAGATCCCCTCTTCAATTCCAGTTTATGTGGTGGCAATCCAGAGAGTTCGATGGAATCAAGGAATTCTGTAGGAAACTGAGTGGCGTTAGCTCCTTCACTTACGGCATTGAAGGAGCAGCATTCTTTCATGATTCCAGGGAAGTGCCTAATGCATGTGAAATTTATTTTTCGCGTCATGTCATTAAGAGGAACCAAGATAGAATTCCTTGAGAAGAGTCCTGTAGGATTGTCGAATGTTAGGTAGATGAAATCAATGCATTCTTCCATAGTTTGCTGCCAATGATCGTCAGCTTGCAAAAATCCTCTCTTCCTGCAGACATCTTTGAATGATGGAAGGATATCTCCATCATGTGTCTTCAATGATTGGAAAGACACCGGTCCCTTTGTGTGATGAAGAAGAAGTCTCAAATAGTAGAGGTCACCACTTCGTGGTGTTACGTACCCCGTAACTGGGTTGCCAAACCAGCAGAAATGGATCACTCAGTTGGAGTCTGGATTACTAGAACTAAGAAAGTTTTATTAAAGAAACAAGCAACACAGTACTCTAATCAAAAGGATAATGAATGCAACAGTTCAGCAATGATAAACATACATGTACACAGAATTAAGATAACAGGATCAATCAAGCTCTATCGTTGTCTAGGGGTAAATGACCAGTTTCAAAGTGACGCAAAGTTCAGTTCAATTTAGTTCAGTTCGCAGTAATCGCTGCCGTGGCGATGGACAGTGGGGGGAAGGAGAGAGAGAGCAAAACGAATGAATATTCAACACAGCTTCCACACAGACCTTCGCAGTCAGCTTTCGGGTGAGTCCTTTGTGATGTCATCTGAGGTCACCGACCGTGACCCCTCCGTTTCCAGATACGATCGTTTCCCTGCGCTGAACCTGGCACCCAGGCAAGGGTGGACACACACCAGGTTCCCGCCGATCGTGCCTTTCCAAAACTTCCCATGGACTTGTGAGAGACGCACCGCTTCCAAGGTCTTGTTACCTCGGGTGTCGTGTGTGTCCTGCCTTAGCGAACCTGTCCCTTTTTATTCCCCTGCTGGGGTATCGCCTGTCCATCACTTCAAACAGTTCAGGGTTCAAAGGGGGAGCCGATCTTGCCAGCTATCCTTCCTTCATTAACATCTCCAAATGCTGCTCCGTTGTTTTCCTTATCTCTCTCTCTCCTGAAGACAGGTGGCAGACCAACTGCTGATCCCACTGGTGCCAGCACAGGACAGCTAACATCTTAATCTATGTGTATTCTTGTCACACTTCCCCCCTTTAAGGATTTTTACCGGGGGTAAAAATTACAAACATGAATACATTATTTGATACACACAAATACACATCTTTATCAGCTATTTGGCTACTACAGCGAGTTTGAAGCTGTCAACACCTGACAGACAGTCAGCCATCGCATTTCCTGTTCCTTTTATATGTGTTATTAATAATCCCTTAGACCAGGCTCCAACTTAGCAAACTTCATAGTGGCCAAAAACACTGATGAATTGCGATCAATGTAACCTCTCATTGGGTTCCGTCCCGGACCACAATAACAAGGGTCGTCCCATTCCGACTTAGTTTTCTCTCGCAAGGGCTTAGTAGGAGGGGGAGGGGTAGTGACCGCAGAGTTATTGCAAAACTTCCTACAGTACCCCACCATCTCCAAGAGCCTTCTGAGGGCCCTCTTGTCTGTCGGGGTTGGGATGTCAGAGATAGCCCGCACTTTAGCTTGCATCGCTGCCAGCTGCCCCTGTGTCACCACAATTCCCAGGTAAGTGACCTTCGTGTGGCCGAACTCATTTTTTTCAAGGTTCACTATCAAGCTGGCTTCAGACAGCCGTATTAAATTGCCAATACACACCTCTGTGTTCATCAGCCCTTTAGTCACTGAATTACTCATTCTATATGGTTGTTGCCCGCTAGGCTGACCTAGTGTAACAGACACCACCCAACGTCCCAGTTCTTTGCATCGCCTTGGGACAATCAAACACACGTGTGCGAGTCGTTTAATTACTTCTCCTAAAGAGTCGCTTTGTTCGGGGATTGAGGGAGAGACCTTATCAGCAGACCTGGCCAAAACAATAGCCTTCTCCCATCTGATCGATCCTATACTCATCTTTTCAAAATGTTTTTTTTCTCTTATCAGGGGGCCCCTAGCTTCATTGATTTCCGCGCTAACACCAACTAGATTTGTTAGCATATCAAAAGCCTGTGACCGTCTCAGTTCGCGTCGGCCATAATCCATAACATCCTTCCTCCTGGGCAGCCGGTAAACCTCTTTCATGATTCCACCAACTGTTTCCTCCAGCACTGCAAAATGTCCACCGGGGGGTACCTTGTGGGCCAGGTTAAAAACCTCATCCCCATAACTCTTTGCACCACCCCCCATTCCTCATCTGTGGGCACGGTACTTGGTCTCCCTTTCTTCCTTAGCACTTCCTCCTCCACACAATAGCCTACTAGTTCCCTTGTTAATTCTGTGTCAGAGAGAGCTGTCTCTGCCAAAACCATCAGCCCCTCATCTCGCTCCTGCGTCTGCACAAATTCTTTCCTGGCTAATGCTAAGTCTGTCTCAGCTCCCTCACTACCTCTTGTTTCACTACACTCCTTCTTTTCACTTTCTACCCCCTTCTCGTACAAGGCTGGCAGAAACGTCTCAGCTAAATTTACTACCGCAGTCCCGTGATGAACCTGTGAGTCCATGGGCGGGGCGTCAATGCTGGCAGGCTGACCTGTCAATCTCACTGCTGGGAACACAACTCCCCCGGCGAGGTCATTACCGAGCAAGACTTCCACCCCTTTCATCGGTAATTCGGTCCTCACCCCGATCGTGACTAGTCCAGAGACCAGGTTGCTTTGTAAGTGTATCTGGTGCAAAGGCACGGCTTCCGTCCCTTCTCCAATGCCTTTGACCTTGACCTCCCCAGTCTGGGTCTCTGAGCTAAACTCTAATACACTCTTCAGTATTAGTGACTGACACGCTCCCGTGTCTCTCCAGATCCGCACTGGAACTGGTTTTAACCCCTCCTTCACTGACACCAATCCGGCCGAGATAAACTTCTTGTGCCCTTCCTGAACTTTGGCAGACCTGTCCTGTCCTAGCGGTTCATTTACCAGCTCGATACAGCTGTCAAAATCGCCGTTTTTCCTTTTCCCGTCTCCTTCTTTGGGGCAAAGCACCTGGACGCAAAGTGTCCGACTTTCCCGCAATTATAACAGATGACCCCAGGAGACTTTCTACCAGACTGCTCCCGGTCTACCTTATCCTTCTCACTAGTCCCCAGCTTACTTTCTGACTTTTCTGGCGGACTCTCCCCGCCGTCCTGACTACCCTTCTGGCAGCCTTTATTCGGGGAAAACTTCATTTTATGCGTCAACGCATACTCATCCGCTAACTTAGCAGTTGCGGCTAACGTGGCTGCCTCTTTCTCATCTAGGTAGGGTCTCATACCCTCAGGGACACAACCTTTAAACTGCTCAATCAGGATCAGCTGTAGCAGTCTGTCATAATCCCCCTCTACCCCCTTCGAGGCGCACCAATGCTCACAATATGTCTGCATCTCACGGGCAAACTCTAAATACGTGTGGTCCCACTGCTTCCTCGCATTCCGGAACCTCTGCCAGTATGCCTCCGGGACCAACTCATAAATCCTGAGGATGGCCTCTTTCACCACCTCATACCTCTGGGCATCTTCCGCGGACAAAGCTGAGTAAGCTTCTTGGGCTTTCCCTTTCAGTGCACTCTGAAGCAAAACAGCCCACTTATCCCTCGGCCAGTCCTGACTTATAGCCACTTTTTCGAAATGGAGAAAGTACCGATCCACGTCGGTATCGTCAAATGGGGGAACCAGGCTAACCTCCTGGGTCGCCCGGAACCCTCCACCTTGGTTCGGCACGGGCCCCTGCTCTGCCCTTATCTTTAACTTCTCCAGCTCGAATTCCCTTTCCCTCTGTTTCTCCTCTCGCTCCAGCTGTCTCTCTCTCTCTCTCTCTCTCTCTCTCTCTCTCCTGCCTTTCTAACTCTCTCTCTTTCTCCCACCTTTCTAACTGCATATCTTCGTGTTCTAACTGCCGTACCTGGAACTCGTGCTCGAGTCTCAGTTTTTCAAGCTGCACCTGTACCGCGTCTCCAGCAGGTTTTTCAATAGACACCACCTCCAGCTCCCCTTGGGGAAACACACCTTTAGATACATAGTGCTCTGCGATAGCTCTGTGTATCTCCTCTCTCCTCATTGTTGACTTCCCCTTAGCAAGATACAACCGTTTGGCCACAGCTACCAATTCCGATTTCCTGGCATCCTCTAATGCCTCCAAGGTCGGCGCCTTTATAATTTCCTCAGCCTCCATTTCTGCTGTTTGTCTTTTCTTTCTTTCGGGAATTTTGACCCAATCAATTTACTCCATCCCAAATTTAGCGTTCAAAATCGCGGAGGAGAACCCCACTTATGTTACGTACCCCGTAACTGGGTTGCCAAACCAGCAGAAATGGATCACTCAGTTGGAGTCTGGATTACTAGAACTAAGAAAGTTTTATTAAAGAAACAAGCAACACAGAACTCTAATCAAAAGGATAATGAATGCAACAGTTCAGCAATGATAAACATAGATGTACACAGAATTAAGATAACAGGATCAATCAAGCTCTATCGTTGTCTAAGGGTAAATGACCAGTTTCAAAATGACGCAAAGTTCAGTTCAATTTAGTTCAGTTCAGTTTGCAGTAATCGCTGCCGTGGCGATGGACAGTGGGGGGAAGGAGAGAGAGAGCAAAACGAATGAATATTCAAAACAGCTTCCAGACAGACCTTCACAGTCAGCTTTCGGGCGAGTCCTTTGTGATGTCATCTGAGGTCACCGACCGTGACCCCTCCGCTTCCAGATATGATTGTTTCCATGGCACCCAGGCAAGAGTGGACACACACCAGGTTCCTGCCGATCGTGCCCTTCCACCCTGTGCGTTTATGGCCCGGTACTTCCCACCGACTTGTGAGAGACGCACCGCTTCCAGGGTCTCGTTACCTCGAGTGTCGTGTGTGTGCCCTGCCTTAGAGAACCTGTCCCTTTTTATCCCCCTGCTGGGGTATCGCCTGTCCATCACTTCAAACAGTTCAGGGTTCAAAGAGGGAGCCGCTCTTGCCAGCTCTCCTTCCTTCATTAACATCTCCAAATGCTGCTCCATTGTTTTCCTTATCTCTCTCTCTCCTGAAGACAGGTGGCAGACCAACTGCTGATCCCACCGGTGCCAGCACAGGACAGCTACATCTTAATCTATGTGTATTCTTGTCACAGTGGAGAAACGGTATACACTCGACCCAGAATATTTGCTTCAAAAATGCCGGAGTACTCCTCCACTCTTTTCCCCATTCTCCTTCTTTCCCATCTCTTATTAGTCCACGTGTAGAATCTGGGAATATCTGCATAGTACAGGGTCCTTGCAAATGGATCGCGGGTGCAAAGATCCATGAATTCCGTTAAAGTGGTTCTTGACATGTTATTATTCAGTTGTACAGCAGCATTATCTCGAAAGAATACTTGAGGAAGGTGCACTTGAAGGTGAACAACGGCTGGTTCCCTCTCATGAATTGGAAATCCAAGTATCGATCCGACAGCTTCAGAGGGCCCGATATATCTGCTTGTCAAATACTGTGTGATTTCGTCTTCTCTATTCACTCCAAAAATTGCCCGATCACTCCCCTTCATGGTACACTTGATCATGTATTTGATGGACTTGACAGATGAGCATATTTCTACATTTACATGACAATTGAACAGCTTTAATAGTTGGGCATTATAGGGGACCACCCATTCAGAAGTTATAGTTCGACTTTGTCGTCCTACTTGATGACCTTCGAATCCTTCCATTTCCACAGACCGTCTCCTATACACAGGATATGAATCATCCCCACACCTTGTATGCTCAATAAATGGCTTCAGTTATCTCTTACTGCATGTACCATTTTGCCAACATGGTGATTTAGTGTTGCAATATGGACCACGTATCATGTGCTTCAAGACCAATTCATGCAGCTCTGGATCTTCATTTGGGTCTGGTATTTCTGCTTGAATGAATTTACCATAATCTTGTGGTCTTGGCTTGGATGCCTCATCGAGCCACAGCAGACAGTGCAAATGAGGCAGACCCCACTTTTGGTATTCGACGCTTACAATGTAAACGATACACCTACCAAAGAGACCTTCTGTTCCAGTGAGGTACTTCATAGACAACTTTCTCTTCAAGTCAAACACTCTCACGATTAGATCTGGCCGATCATTTGGTGACTGATGCCAAATGATGTCGGATTTCGGGCCAGTTTGGATTGCATGTCATTGTAATGAACATTACCATACTTCCGTATATACATCATGGCGTCCTGACGTTGTTCCATCATGTATCTCGATCCGGCTCTGTGAGCATCGTGAGGCGCTGCTGATGCTGGCCGTGCGTATACGTCATGGTGTGGCGTCGCGGCCTCCATGGAAAGTGGAAACGGCTCTGTGAGCATCGTGAGGTGCTGCTGAGGCTGGCCGTGTGCATGCGTCGGGCTGTGGCGTCACAGATGGGATCTCAGGTGAAAGGCAGCCTGTTGATTTTTGGCGAATGAGCAATTTTATACGAATATATAACCCCGAACTTTGCCTGCATTCTGTAAGTTAGCACATTTTAATTAGATTTAGCCAAAAAAACAGTGCCGCTGTAATGCACCATTTGTGCCAATTGAAGGTCACAAACAGACAAACAGACAGACAGAGCATGAGAGTTTTAGTAGTATATAGATAGCTATCAACCCTTTTTGAAATGGTTTAAACTGAAAGAGAACGTCTGTCATATTAGGTGGATAAGCAGAAGGGTAATTTGGCAACAAACCACATAAAGCCTTCTCATCAATAGACGATGCTGGCAGCACACTCACTTAGGCACCCGTGTCACACAGGAAGTATCGCCCTGAAAGGGTGTCCGTATTGAACAGTAGACGACCCTGGCAGCTGGAACCCACAGACCTCTGATGTCCTGATGCACTGACACTGTTGAAGCTGCAAGACAGTTGGCACTTCCTAGTGTTCGAACCAAAGCAAGTGTGGTAAAAGCACAGGACTGATGTTGTCTGTTTCACAGCCACGGGTGTCCTTATGATGGGGTCTTGCTGACCGGGCTTATAGAGGTAAAAAGCAGGAGGAACGATGCATCACTGCCTTGCTGAGTGTAGACTATCAGCCATTTTAGCAGGCTCCATATAGCCTATACAGGAAAATGTTGAACAGATGGGTGAAAGGAGGCAGCCTTATCAGACTCCAACTGACATGCTGAACCACTCTCCTACTATGCCTTGAATGAGTACTGTACTGCTAGCTTTGGTGTAGAGGTGCCTGATGGCTTTGATGGTTTGGAACCTCACCACAGAAGAGCCAATGGGAGAGACGACGTCTCATTGGCCACATGGAACGTGAGAACATTTGCCCAAGTAGGGAAACTGCAGGAGCTCACATATGAGCTAGAGAGGTATACCTGCCACACGCTGGGACTTTGCGAAGGCAGGTAGAAAAAGCTCAGTGAACATCTGACTGAGGAAGGCCATATACTATACTATAGTGGAGCATTTGACAAACATGCTAATGATGTAGGATTTCTTGTCAACAAGAGCATCAAGAACTCAGTACTTGGGTGTTGCCCAGTATCCAGCAGGCTTATTTCCATCCGCCTCAGAGCAGCACCTGTCAACAGCACAGTAACACAGGCCTACGCACCAACAACTGACCATGAAGACGACCAAGTTGAGGAATTCTACACCCAACTCCAGGTCATTATTGACAAGGCGGACAAAAAGGACATTCTAATCACGCCTAGGCGAATGCACATGCACTGAAAGACGGGAAGGAATCTTGTAGTGCTCTAACTAACAAGTAAGGATTATGCCTACTTGAGTTTGCCAGCTGCAACAACATGGTGCTTACGAATACCCTTGGAGAGCACAAGGCATCGCAATGCTGGACCTGACATGTGGCCAATGGAATACTTCAAAGCCAGATTGATTTCATTCTGGTTCAGAACTGGTTTCTGTCAGGGATCAAGAGAACCACAACAAGGACATTCCGAGGAGCTGATATTGGAAGTGACTACGACCTGTTGATAATGAAATTTAGAATCAGGCTGAAGAAAGTCAAGAAGCTCAAGAACATAGAAACATAAAAAACCTGCAACACAATACAGGCCCTTCAGCCCACAAAGCTGTGCCGAAAACGTCCTTACTGTCAAACTACCTAGGCTTACCCATAGCCCCACACATCAAAGTTGCTGGTGAACACAGCAGGCCAGGTAGCATCTCTAGGAAGAGGTACAGTCAACGTTTCGGGCCGAGGTCCTGACGAAGGGTCTCGGCCTGAAACGTTAACTGCACCTCTTCCTAGAGATGCTGCCTGGCCTGCTGCGTTCACCAGCAACTTTGATGTGTGTGGCTTGAATTTCCAGCATCTGCAGGTTTCCTTGTGTTTGCGCTACCCATAGCCATCTATTTTTCTAAGCTCCATGTATCTGTCCAGGAGTCTCTTAAAAGATTCTATCGTTTCCGCCCCCACCGCCGCCACCGGCAGCCCATTCCACGCACTCACCACTCTCTGCGTAAAAAACATACCCCTTACATCTCCTCTGTACCTACTTCCAAGCACCTTAAAACTATGCCCTCTCGTGCTAGCCATTTCAGCCCTGGGAAAAAGCCTCTGACTGTCCACACAATCAATGCCTCTCATTATCTTGCACACCTCCATCAGGTCACCTCTCATCCTCCGTCGCTCCAAGGAGAAAAGGCCGAGTTCACACAACCTGTTCTCATAAAGCATGCTCCCCAATCCAGGCAACATCCTTGTAAATCTCCTTTGCACCCTTTCTGTGGTTTCCACATCCTTCCTGTAGTGAGGTGACCAGAACTGAGCACAATACTTCAAGTGGGGTCTGACCAGGGTCCAAAATAGCTGCAACGTTACCTCTTGGCTCTTAAACTCAATTCCATGGTTGATGAAGGCCAATGCACCATATGCCTTCTTAACCATAGAGTCAACCTGCACAGCAGCTTTGAGTGTCCTATGGACTTGGACCCCAAGATCCCTCTAATCCTCCACACTGCCAAGAGTCTTACCATTAATGCTATATTCTGCCATCATATTTGACCTACCAAAATGAATCACTTCAGACTTAACTGGGTTGAACACCATCTACTACTTCTCAGCCCAGTTTTGCATCCTATCAATCTCCCGCTGCAACCACTGATAGCCCTCCACACTATCCACAACACCCCCAATCTTTGTGTCATCAGCAAATTTACTAACCCATCCCTCCACTTCCTCATCCAGGTCATTTATAAAAATCACGAAGAGTAAGGGTCCCAGAACAGATCCCTGAGACACACCATTGGTCACCAACTTTCATGCAGAATATGACCTGTCTACAAACACACTTTACCCTCTGTGGGCAAGCTAATTCTGGATCTGCAAAACAAATTCCCCTTTGATCCCATGCCTCCTTACTTTCTCAATCAGCCTTGCATGGGGTGCCTTATCAAATGCCTTGCTGAAATCCATATACACTACATCTACAGCTCTACTTTCATCAATGTGTTTTGTCACATCCTCAAAAAATTCAATCAGGCCTTTGACAAAGCCATGCTGACTATTCCTAATCATATTATGCCTCTCCAAATGTTCATAAATCCTGCCTCTCAGATCTTTCTCCATCAACTTACCAACCACTAAAGTAAGACTCACTGGTCTATAATTTCTTGGGCTACCTCTACTCCCTTTCTTGAATAAGGGGACAACATCTGCCACCCTCCAATCCTTTGGAACCTCTCCCATCCTTACTGATGATGCAAAGATCATCGCCAGGGGCTCACCAATCTCTTCCCTCGCTTCCCACGGTAGCCTGGGGTACATCCCGTCCGGTCTCAGTGATTTATTCAACTTGATGCTTTCCAAAAGCTCCAGTACATCCTCTTCCTTAATATATGCATGCTCAAGCTTTTCAGTCCGCTGCAAGTCATCCCTACAATCGCCAAGATCCTTTTCCGTAGTGAATACTGAAGCAAAGTATTCATTAAGTACCTCTGCCATCTCCTCTGGTTCCATACACACTTTTCCACTGTCACACTTGATTGGTCCTATTCTCTTACATCTTACCCTCTTGCTCTTCACATACTTGTAGAATGCCTTGGGGTTTTCCTTAATCCTGCTCGCCAAGGCCTTCTCATGACCCCTTCTGGCTCTCCTAATTTCATTCTTAACTCCTTCCTGCTAGCCTTATAATCTTCTAGATTTAGGAATAGGAATAAGAATAGTCATACTTTATTGATCCCGGGGGAAACTGGTTTTCGTTACAGTTGCACCATAAATAATAAATAGTAATAAAACCATAAATAGTTAAATAGTAATATGTAAATTATGCCAGGAAATAAGTCCAGGACCAGCCTATTGGCTCAGGGTATCTGACCCTCCAAGGGAGGAGTTGTAAAGTTTGATGGCCACAGGCAGGAATGACTTCCTATGACGCTCTGTGTTGCATCTCCTCTGGTTCCATTCCAGTGGAATGAGTCTCTGGCTGAATGTACTCCTGTGTCCACCCAGTACATTATGTAGTGGATGGGAGACATTGTCCAAGATGGCATGCAACATGGACAGCATCCTCTTTTCAGACACCACCGTGAGAGAGTCCAGTTCCATCCCCACAACATCACTGGCCTTACGGATGAGTTTGTTGATTCCATTGGTGTCTGCTACCCTCAGCCTGCTGCCCCAGCACACAACAGCAAACATGATAGCACTGGCCACCACAGACTCGTAGAACATCCTCAGCATCGTCCGGCAGATGTTAAAGGACCTCAGTCTCGTCAGGAAATAGAGACGGCTCTGACCCTTCTTGTAGACAGCCTCAGTGTTCTTTGACCAGTCCAGTTTATTGTCAATTCGTATCCCCAGGTATTTGTAATCCTCCACCATGTCCACACTGACCCCCTGGATGGAAACAGGGGTCACCGGTACCTTAGCTCTCCTCAGGTCTTTCATTACCTAGTTTTTTGAACTTTTTGTAAGCTCTTCTTTTCTTCTTGACTAGATTTACAACAGCCATGGTACACTACGGTTTCTGTACTCTATCATCTTTTCCCTGTCTCATTGAAACGTACCTATACAGAACCCCATGCAAATATCCCCTGAACATTTGCCACATTTCTTCTGTACATTTCCCTGAGAACATCTGTTTCCAATTTATGCTTCCAGGTTCCTGCCTGATAGTCTCATATTTCCCCTTACTCCAATTAAACATTTCCCTGACTTGTCTGTTCCTATCCTTCTCCAATGCTATGTAAAGGAGACAGAATTGTGATCACCCCCTCTGAGGAGGAGAAGATGGTGGCGTAACGGCAGCACGCACGGCCTCCCCGGTGAATGGTATCTGTAATCTATCAAGTAGGGGACGGTGCACAATTCTGTTTTGATGGAGACAGAGTTGGGAGTACAGAGGAACATCTGAAAAACTTCTGAAATGCCCGCTTCGCTGCCGCTGCTACTGTGTGGTAACCAGAATCTCCGGAGCAGAAGGCCCCGAATCCTCGGCTTTGCTCGTTTCAGTGGCCGGGGCTAGGTCGAAGGCGCTCGGCAGAGAGTGGATCTCGGTAGGCTGTATTGGAGGGGCTGGTCCGAGGCTCGAAGTTTTTGGATGGACGGACTCAGTGTCGGCTGTGGTCGGCTGCTTCCAAGGCGTCAACAAGTTGACGGTGCCTGGAGGTTTATGGCAGGGAGTTTCTCCCTTTTGCTGCCTGCTATCGGGGACTTGGGAGTTGATCGACTCGGGGACTTTGAGACTTTTTACCGTGCCCATGGTCTGTTCTTCATCAAATTATGGTATTGCTTTGCACTGCTGTAACTATATGTTATAATTATGTGGTTCTGTCAGTGTTAGTCTTTGGTTTGTCCTGTTTTCTGTGATATCACTCTGGGGAAACATTGTATCATTTCTTAATGCATGTACGCATTTCTAAATGACAATAAAGGAGGACTAAGTGTTCTCATAATCTAATCTAATCTAATCCAATGCTATGGTAAAGGAGATAGAATTGTGATAGAACATCAGAATGAAATTCAACTTGGGCAGGCTGAAGGACCCCTCTATCACCGAATCCTTCAAAGCTACAGTTGGCGGAAAATATGCTCCACTGCTGACGCTTGACAAAGATGCTAAAACATTGACAGATAAATTCAACGAAGTGATGACAGAAACAGCCAAGGAGATACTTGGAAAGCACCGCCAGAAAGCCCAACCCTGGGTAACGAAGGAGATCCTGGAAATGTGTGACACTAGGAGAGACCTGAAGAAAACTAAGAGCACAACAGGAGCTGTAGCATACAGAGAGATCAGCAAGAAGATAAGGAAAAACATGATCAAGGACAAGGAAGAATGGATTGAGAGAGAGTGTATAGAGATAGAGACAGCTTGAACAAGAATAACAGCAGGCTAGCATTTCAAATTGTGGACCTCACTAAACAGAGACAGTCACAAGTCAGCACCATCCAAGACAAAGAAGGAAAATCTCTCGTAGAACATGAAGACATTCTTAATAAATGGACTGAGTATTGTTCAGACCCTTACAACTATCAAACCCAAGGAGAACCCAGCGTACTCATAATCCGGGACTCATCAAACGACACTGACTTTCCAGTCCTGCGGGAAGAAGTAGAAGCAGCCATAGATCACTGAAGAATGGGGTACATGTGATAAACGAATCCAAATGCAAGTCCTTAACATTTACAAGCATCTCCTTCCCTCTACCATCATATTTCTGAACTATCCATGAACATACCTCATTGTTCCTTTCTTTTGCACTGTTATTTATTTTTTAGTTCATAGTAATTTTATATCTTTTCACTGCACTGCTGTCACAAAACAAATTGTAAGGCAGTGATAATAAACCTGATTCTAATCAGTCTACTTCTGCACAGAAGTTAGTCTCCATCACGTTGTGGGTTGATAAGTATTTACAACATGTATATTCTTGTTCCAGGAAATTTAGTCTAATTGCTCGGAGTGTAGTAATGTTGACTTGAGCAGTTCCTTACGTTTCCCTGCTAAAACCGATCACCTGCAAACTAACAGGGGAAGTTGAGAGGAACAAGCAGAATATCTGCTTGCTGGTGACAAATCACACCTCTGTTTTATTTATAACATAGATTCTTGCTGATACAGCCTGCATTCCCTAGGTGGGCAAGCAGTTGGAAGCTTTTCACGGATTTCCATTGGCAAGAATCAGTTCATAAAATCTTGGGTATTCCACACCAAGCCTCTGCCCAACTGTGCCAAGGTTTCGTGTGAAAGAGAGCCTGCGAAATGTAAACTATGGAGACGTGTCTGCAGGCGTCGATTCCTTAGGCTGAATCTGAGACACGGCTCGAACCAAAAACATTTGCCAGTAGGATCAGTTTGCATGTTCTGCAACTTAAAACTGCTCAAGTATTGAACAAATAAATTATTTTGTTTACATTGAAGAGAATAGCTCCATATTTAATCAATGTTATTTGTATTTTCAATTTAAAGACTGATTTATAAACAAGTCTACCAAAAGATTACACTCTGTGACTATGTTTGGGCGTTCAGTCTGTTCCTCTTTTCACTCCTTTGGAGAATAAAATTGAAATGTTTGGTGCCTTAACAACTTGTAAGCAGCCACAATACTCCATTGGTAACCTCATCCTAAGAGCTTTTGCAAATGCCGGAAACCAGAGTAAAACACAGAAAATACTGGAGGAATTCAGCAGGTCAGGCAGCATCAATGGAGAACTCAGACCCTTCATCAGTAACATCACCCCCCTGCTTTTCTTACCACTGCCATCACATTGTTTCTCACCTCCTGTCATAGAACTATCGTTATTCCAGTTATCTGCTCAGGTATTCTATCTGGGAAAAATGTATCCAATCTCTAGACACAAAGGTCAGCTTTACTTATCTCATGTACATCGAAACATTGCAACATACAGTGAAATGTGTTGCTTGTGTCAACAACCAACACTGTCCGTGAATGTGCTGGTGGCAGCCTGTAAATGTCACCACGCTTCTGGCACCAACATATCACGTGCACAACTTCCCAACCCTTACCTGTATGTCTTTGGAATGTGGGCGGAAACTGGAGCACCCAGAACAAACCCACACGGTCACAGGCAGAACATACAAACTTCTTACAGAGGGTGGTGGGAGTTGAACCCTGATCTACTGATGGCTGACACTGTAAATCATTATGTTCACCACTACACTGCCATGCCAATATTCATCCTCCCAAGCTCTACTGTATCTTTAACACACTCTTAACAATGAATGCTTCCAACTTGCTTTGCAATGATGTGAAGAAGCTTGCCTGCCAGGAGAACAGGAGAATCGATGATAAGAGGCATATATAAAATGGATAGCCAGAGACTTCTTCGCAGAGCGGAACTGGCTAGCATGAGGAGGCATAATTTGAAGGTGATTGGAGGAAAATAAAGGTGGTGATGTCAGTGGCAAGTTTGTTACACAGGGAGTGGTAGATGTGGGGAACACGCTGCCAGGGGTGGTATGGAGGCAGATACATTAGGGGCATCTAGAGATTCTTTGGTAGGCACATTGATGACTGAAAAAAATAAGGAGGACTATATTATAGGGAAGGGCTAGATTGATCTTAGAGTAGGTTATACAGTCAGGACAACATTGTGGGCCAAATGCCCTGTACTGTGTTGTAATGTTTTATGTTTTATGTTAACATGTACTGCCTGAACAGCGGTTGGCATCCAACTTTCAGCTCTCCAATTGCCCGGAGTATGATTAGCTGCCACTGTCCTTTTAAGACATAGACTGTCAATTATTGCCCATCAAATTCTTTCATGGGAAGTCTGTACATAAAGGCCTCATGCTGAGCACTCTGTGCTCAATTGTAGGAGTTTAATTTCTAGTATGGCTGTTTGTGATTTCGTCTTTGGATTTTGTTTATTTCGAGTCTGAATCTGAGTTGATTCCAGATCTTACTCTGCACTTGGGTTTACCACCATCCATCTCGTTACACTGACATAAGGAACAATAAAACACCGTGTAGCAGCAACCCCAACATTAAAATGAGTTTGAAATTGTGTTCTTTAACAAGTTAAATTAGACCAAAGCTTGAAGAAAATGTCTGTGTTGGAAACAAAGAGCTTCCTCAAGCTGACAATAGGTGCTTCCAATCAGCATTTAGATTCAGATAAGAGCCAGCTTTATTTATCACATGTATATTGAAACATACAGTGAAATAAATCATTTGTGTTAACAACCAACACACCCAGGGGTGTACTGGGGGCAGGCTGCAGAAACATTCTGGTACATACCCACAATGTTCAGCAGAACAATTCAAGGAGGAAGAACAACAAAACAAAACAAGATTACAACAGCAAAGCAAGCCTTTTCCCAACCTCCCTCCTACCCATTCATTCAGACAGGCCTTCAACCCCAGAACAGGGGCTCCAATCCTTGTCCCTGGATAATCAGACTTGTAGACATCAGGTATTTCACCCTTGGCACCGATCATGGGCTTGACCTTTGTGGCTTGACTTTTGCAATGATATGGACATGTGACCTCGGTGACCCAGGCCCTTGTGATTCCTTTGAACCCTCATCATTCCTTTGGGCTTCTACCCTTTCCCTTTGATATCAGCAGGTTTGACTATGCTGGCAACTTCCGGACACTCACGGATCTCTGACCAGGTCCTTCAGTCCTCTACCTTCGGTTTTTGTCCTTCAGTTTTACCCTCCAGACTTTGCTGGGTTTGACCTTTGGGTCGGTACTTCTGGACTTGCATTGACCTTGACTTTTGGTTTTGCTCAGATCCCAATGACATGAGGTGGCCACCAACTGTTGTGACTCATGCCCATACATGGGACATGTAGCCTGTGTTCCCAGAAAACCCAACGACAATAACAGTCACACTTTGTCACCTCCTCCTGTAAAGCCAGGAGCGAACTCACTCCTGTCCTCAAAAGATTTTATTAACTAAACTTGTCAATAAACAGCAATGAAAAGCTTACAACTGCTTCTCCACCAGTGACATTCTACATACTGCCAGTACTTGAGAAATAATCTTCGCTATAATTGCTCAAAAATACAGTATATGTTGTTCACTGGTATGCAGACATTTTTCTTGTTCCTCCAAGCATCCACATCTGTCTCTAATTTAGTTAGTCTTAGAGCTCAGACCTCAAAGTTTCTGAGCTCTGTAACTAAACTCTATGCAAGAAATAACTTTGTTTGTAAGGAGCAATGTACACACAAGATACTGGAGGAATTCAACAGGTCAGCCACTATCCTAAGGAGAGGAATAAGCAGTTGATGTTTCCCCGAGACCTTTCATCAGGACACAAAGGAAGAGAGGAAAAACCAGAATAAGAAAGGGTGGGGGGGAGCGGTTGTGGGGAAGAGGGGAAGGATTGGTACTGTGCTGTTAGTCCTGGGATAGGAATGAACATTTTGCATTCTGGGTCTTCCAGTGTTAGAGAGGTGATAAAGAGATCCTGGTGAGGCACCTTGGAAATTTCTGTCTGTTTGTCCATGAGATCCACAAATTTGTGGTCCGGTTAGTGAGCATGCTGAACCGATACTGTTCTTTCAGGTAAAATATCAAAAAGCTGTATATGCTGCAAGTTTGAAATAGAAACAGAGATTGATGGAAATACTCAAAGTTCAAAGTAAATTTTAGTATTAAAGTATATATATGTCACCTGAGATTCATCTTCTTGTGGGCATACTCAATCTATAGAATAGTAACTACAACAGGATCAATGATGAATCAACCAGAGTGCAGAAGACAACAAACTGTGTAGATGCAAATATAAATAAATAACAATAAATAACGAGAAATTGAATCAATGAGATAAAGAATCCTTAAAGTGAGATAATTGGTTGTGGGAACATTTCAATGACGGGCAAATGAAGTTGAGTGTCGGTATCCCTTTTGTTCATGAGTCTGATGGCTGAGAGGTAGTAACTGTGTGAGTCCCGATGCTCCTGTACCTTCTACCTGATGGCAGCAGTGAGAAGAGAGCATGGCCTGGGTGGTGGGAATCTCTGATGATGGATGCTGCTTTCCCACGACGGTGTTTCATGTAGATGTGCTCAGTGGCTGGGAGGGCTTTCCTCGTGATGGACTGGGCTGAATGCACTACTTCTTGTAAGATTTTCTGTTCGAAGGCATTGGTGTTTCCATGCCAGACTGTGGTACAGCCACTCAATATATCTCCACTACACATCTATAGAAGTTTGTCAAAGCTTTAGATGTCATGCCAAATCTCCACAAACTCCTGAGAAAGGAGAGCCACTGCCTGTTATTTTCACAATTGCATTTACATGCTGGATACAGGACAGGCATACTGAAATAATAACAGCCAGGAATTTAAAATTGCTAACCCTCTCCACCTCTGATCCTCTTTTGAGGACTGGGTCATGGACCTCTGGTTTTCCTCTCCTGAAGTCAATAATCAGTTTCTTGGTCTTGCTGACATTGAGTAAGAAGTTGTTGTTATGACACCACTCAGCCAAATTTTCAATCTCCCCCCTATATGCTGATTCATCACCAACCGTGATTCGGCCTACGACAGTGGTGTTGCAGGCAAACTTGAATACGACATTGGAGCTGTGCTTAGCCGCATAGTGATAAGTGCAAAGTGCAAAGGTCAGGGGGCTAAGCACACAGCCCTGCGGTGCACCTGTGTTGATGGAGGTTATGGAGGAGATGTTGTTGCCAATCCAAACTGACTGGGGTCTTCAAGTGAAGAAATCCAGGATCCAATTGCACAAGATGGCATTGAGGCCTCGGTCTTGAAGCTTATTGATTAGTTTTGAGGGAATGATGGTATTGAATGCTGACCTGTAGTCGATAAAGAGCATCCTGATGTATGCATTTTTTCAGTCCAGATGTTCCAGGATTGAGTGAAGAGCCAATGAGATGGCATCTGCCATCTCCACAGACTCCTGGGGAAGTGGAGGTGCTGCCCTGCTTTCTTCACAGTTACACTTACAAATTGGAGCACATCCAAGTCGGCTCCAGGCAGGAGTTGATATATGTTATCATAACCTATCCAAAGACTTCATCACTGTGGAAGTAAGTGTTACTGGGTGATAGTCACTGAGGGAGGCTACCATGCTTTTCTTGGCCACCAGTATAATTGATGCCTGCTTGAAGCAGGTGAGTACCACACACTGCTGAAATGAGAGGTTAAATATTTCTGTGAACACACTAGGTCTTTAGTACAAGATCAGGTACCTCGTGCAGTTCAGCTGCTTTCTGTGGATTCACCCTCCTGAAGACAGCCTGCACGTCAGCTTCAGAGACTGAGATCACTGGGGATGTGGGGGGAGGGTCGCGATGGTTCCTCCATGTTCTGATGATCGAAGCAAGCATAGAGATATTGAGTTCAACTGAAAGCGAAGCCTTGTTGTCACCCACGTCGCTTGATTTAAGAGGCGATAGCATTCAAGCCCTGCCACGGTTATCGAGTATCCTTCATTAATTCAGGTTTGGGCCAGAATTTCCACTTGGCCCATGAGATGGCTTGCAGCTTTCTTGGTCTCCAGATTTGAAAGCCTCTGATCATGCCCTCAGCAGATTTCAGATCTCATGGATTGCTGATTAGTGAAGACTCTGAATGATTTAGTGGGGACACGCTCATCTACAGCTGTTTTAATAAAGTCCGTGACAACCCTGGTGTAGTCATTCAGGTCTCCAGTGAGTGCTTGAACACAGCCCTGTCCACTGACTCAAAGCAATCCCACGACCAGCTCTTGGCTGTCCCAATCTCTGGCGCCTTGCTTTTTAGCCTCTGCCTGTACGCAGGTCGGAGAAGGACAGCCAGGTGATCTAATTTATCAAAGTGCGGTCTGGGCATAGCAGTGGTCTGGTATGTTGATGCCTTTGGTGGAACAGGTTATATGCTGGTGATTATTGGGCATGGTTTTCTTCAAGCAAGCCTGGTTGAAGACTCCAACTATATTTTGAAATACATCCGGATGGGCTGTTTTTTGTTTGCAGATGACATCATGCAGTGTCACGAGTGCTTAATTATAGTCCGCCACTGATGGCATATAAAGGAGAACATCCGGGGCAATTAGAATGGACGGCATTTGACCATTAAATGTTCCAAGACGGGGTAACATGAGTTCAATAGAACAGCCATGTTGGAGCGCCAACGAGAACATAGAACATAGAACACAGAATAGTACAGCACAGTACAGGCCCTTCGACCCTCAAACCCTGCCTCCCATATAAGCCCCACCTTAGATTCCTCCATATACCTGTCTAGTAGTCTCTTAAACTTCACTAGTGTATCTGCCTCCACCACTGACTCAGGCAGTGCATTCCACGCACCAACCACTCTCTGAGTAAAAAACCTTCCTCTAATATCCCCCTTGAACTTCCCACCCCTTACCTTAAAGCCATGTCCCTTTGTATTGAGCAGTGGTGCCCTGGGGAAGAGGCGCTGGCTATCCACTCTATCTATTCCTCTTAATATCTTGTGTAAGTCTATCATGTGTCCTCTCATCCTCCTTCCCTCCAAACAATAAAGCCCTAGCTCCCTTAATCTCTGATCATAATGCATACTTTCTAAACCAGGCAGCATCCTGGTAAATCTCCTCTGTATCCTATCCAATGCTTCCACATCCTTCCTATAGTGAGGCGACCAGAACTGGACACAGTACTCCAAGTGTGGCCTAACCAGAGTTTTATAGAGCTGCATCATTACATCGCGACTCTTAAACTCTATCCCTCGACTTATGAAAGCTAACACCCCATAAGCTTTCTTAACTACCCTATCCACCTGTAAGGCAACTTTCAGGGATCTGTGGACATGTACCCCGAAATCCCTCTGCTCCTCCACACTACCAAGTATCCTGCCATTTACTTTGTACTCTGCTTTGGAGTTTGTTCTTCCAAAGTGTACCACCTCACACTTCTCCGGGTTGAACTCCATCTGCCACTTCTCAGCCCACTTCTGCATCCTATCAATGTCTCTCTACAATCTTTGATAATCCTCTACACTATGTACAACACCACCAACCTTGTGTCGTCTGCAAACTTGCCAACCCACCCTTCTACCCCCACATCCAGGTCGTTGATAAAAATCATGAAAAGTAGAGGTCCCAGAACCGATCCTTGTGGGACACCACTAGTCACAATCCTCCAATCTGAATGTACTCCCTCCACCACCACCCTCTGCTTTCTGCAGGAAAGCCAATTCTGAATCCACCTGGCCAAACTTCCCTGGATTCCATGCCTTCTGACTTTCTGAATAAGCCTACCGTGTGGAACCTTGTTAAATGCCTTACTAAAATCCATATAGATCACATCCACTGCACTACCCTCATCTATATGCCTGGTCACCTCCTCAAAGAACTCTATCAGGCTTGTTAGACACAATCTGCCCTTCACAAAGCCATGCTGACTGTCCCTGATCAGACCATGATTCTTTAAATGCCCAGAGATCCAATCTCTAAGAATCTTTTCCAACAGCTTTCTCACCACAGACGTAAGGCTCACTGGTCTATAATTACCCGTTAACCATAAAACTCCTTTTGCCTTCCCCGAGATTGCAGTATGGTCCATTCTCTGAATCGTGAATCATGATTTGGTTTGTCACCTAAGACATTCAAAAACTTCTGCAGATGTACTGTGGAGAGCATTCTGACAGGTTGCATCACCGTCTGGCATGGGGGGTGGGGGGAGACACTGCTACATAGATCAAAAGAAGCTACAGAAATTTGTAAAACTAGTCAGCTTCAGAGTATCCAAGACATCTTCAAGGAGCAGTGCCTCAGAAAGGTGATGTTGTGGCGACCCACTTTCTGGCACACACGAACCGGCTCACAACAGCGCGCGCAGGCAGAGGGCCGGCCCCAAAAAGGGCGCCAGGCCATCTTCACCAGCAGGAGGAAAAACCCATGCGTGGGAAGGGTCTGGGAATATGCATTCCCCACAGCAGTCCTGCCCCAGGGAGGGTGGGAACGGGAAGGCTTTAAAGCAGGCCGCGAAGTTTGAATAAATCTTTTTATTGCAACTCCAACTCACCGACTCCGTGTGGTTATTCTAGCGCTGCGTGTAGCACACCGCTACAATGTCCATTCTTAAGGATCCCCATCACCCAGGACGTGCTCTCTTCTCACTGTTACTGTTGGGAAGAAGGTACAGAAGCCTGAAGGCACACACTCACCGATTCAGGAACAGCTTCTTCCCCTCTGCCATCCGATTCCTAAATGGACATTGAACCCATGAACTCTACCTCACTTTTATTCTTTTATTTTGCACTATTTTTAATTTAATTCTTTAATATACATATACATACTTACTGTAATTGAATACTTATTTCTTTCTATATTATAATATGTTGCATTCTACTGCTGCCGCTAAATTAACAAATTTCACGTCATATGCCGGTGATGTTAAACCTGATTCTGATTCTGATTCTGGTCTGATTGCTGCATCAGCAGGTCAGGCGGCGTCTGTGGAAAACAGAAAAGAGGCAATATGTCAGATAGACTGCCCTTTATCAGAACTAAGAATGTTTTCTCTTTTCTGTTTCGCTCTTCGTTCTCAGTTCTGAAGGAGGGTCCTTGGCCTGAAAGATTAATTCTGTTTTTCTCTATGCAGATACATGACCCGCTGAGTACTTCCAGTTTATAGAACATAGAACAGTACAGCACAGGAACAGGCTCTTTGGCTCATGACGTCTGTACTGAACATGATGCTAACTTAACTAATCCCTTCCTCCTGCACGTGGTCTACATCCCTCCATTCCCTGTCTGTTCACTTGCCTGTCTAAATGACCTTTAAATGGTGCTACTATATCTGCTTCAACCACCTTCCCTGGCAGCACATTCCAGGCACCTGCCCATCTCTGTAAACAAAAAGTTGCCTCGCCAGGCACCGTGGAGGCGTAGCGGTTAGCACAACACTATTACCATTTGGGCCATTACTGGAGTTCAGAGTTCAATTCCAGTGCCATCTGTAAGAAGTTTGTATGTTCTCCCCATGAACTGTGTGGGTGTCCTCTGGCTGCTCTGGTTTCCTCCCACATTCCAAAGATGTACATTGTTCTGTGATTAGTCTTGGATTAAATAGGTGGGTTGCAGGGTGGTGCAGCTCGTTGAGCTGCAATGGCCTGTTCTGCACCGTATCACGAAATAAATAAATAAGTAAATAAATCTCTTAAAAACTTTCCCCCCCTCACCCTAACTCCGTCCACATGGATACTGGCAACACTGACTCTTCAGACCCTGTCTGATCTCTTCCTGGGCATTCTGAATGACTTTGACACAGACCCCTTGTTTTGATTTACTGAAGAGGGGTCCCAGCCCTTTGAGCTGCTGGGAGAGTGTGGCAACAATGAAAACGTTGGTTCCTTCTAGGATTTGACATCTGAATCCTGGAAAAAAGACTCTGAATATTTATAATTCCCTCTTTAGAATGATGCAAGGGATTTTTTAGGAACACTTTTGTCTTCGGTTTTTATAGAGCCAATCTATGGAGCGTAGATATCTCATGTAAGTGAATCGGCCTTGTGGTTGTTCCCTCCACCTTTACCACGGGTCTCCATAGCAACTGGGCTAGGTATTTCTGCTGGAAAGCAAGACATTATTCCTGAAGGAACCTTTCCATCGGAATCATTAATTGAGTTGAGAGGTCAGGAGAGAGTTGTGTCAGGTACAATTACAACTTGATTGGCAACACACCTACCTCTCTGTGCAAAAATCTGCGTCTGACATTCCCCCTATACTTTCCTCCAATCACCTTAAAATCATGCTCCCTCGTATTAGCCATTTCCATTCTGTGAAAAAGTTGCTGGCTGTTCGTTGTAGCTGTGGTTCCTATCATCTTGTACACCTCTATCAAGTCACCACTCATCCTCCTTCGCTGCAGAGAGAAAAGCCCTAGCTCGCTCAACCTATCCTCATAAGCCATGGTCCTGGTAAATCTCCTCTGCACCCTCTCTAAAGCTTCTACACCTTTTCTATAATGAGGCAACCAGAAATGAACACAATACTCCAAGAGTGGTCTAATCAAGGTTCTATAAAGCAGCAACATAGCTCATGAACTCAGTCCCTTGACTAATGAAGGCCAACATACTATACGCTTTCTTAACAACTCTAGAGACCTAGAGTGAATGTGGAGGTTCCCTTTTACGTATGTAACATACTGTATATTTTATTATTTATTTGGAAATACAGCACAGAACAGGCCAGTCCGGCCCGTCGATCCCGATTTAACCCTAGCCCTTTCACAGGACAATTTACAATGACCAGTTAACCCACTAACTGATATGTCTTTGGAATGTGGGAGGAAACCAGAGCACCAGGAGGAAACCTATGCATTCCACAGGGGTCTGCATCCCAGAGTGCTTAAGGAAGTGGCCCAAGAAATAGTGGATGCATTAGTGATAATTTTTCAAAACTCGTTAGATTCTGGACTAGTTCCTGAGGATTGGAGGGTGGCTAATGTAACCCCACTTTTTAAAAAAGGAGGGAGAGAGAAACCGGGGAATTATAGGCCGGTTAGCCTAACGTCGGTGGTGGGGAAACTGCTGGAGTCAGTTATCAAGGATGTGATAACAGCACATTTGGAAAGCGGTGAAATGATCGGACAAAGTCAGCATGGATTTGTGAAAGGAAAATCATGTCTGACGAATCTCATAGAATTTTTTGAGGATGTAACTAGTAGAGTGGATAGGGGAGAACCAGTGGATGTGGTATATTTGGATTTTCAAAAGGCTTTTGACAAGGTCCCACACAGGAGATTAGTGTGCAAACTTAAAGCACACGGTATTGGGGGTAAGGTATTGGTGTGGGTGGAGAATTGGTTAGCAGACAGGAAGCAAAGAGTGGGAATAAACGGGACCTTTTCAGAATGGCAGGCGGTGACTAGTGGGGTACCGCAAGGCTCAGTGCTGGGACCCCAGTTGTTTACAATATATATTAATGACTTGGATGAGGGAATTAAATGCAGCATCTCCAAGTTTGCGGATGACACGAAGCTGGGTGGCAGTGTTAGCAGTGAGGAGGATGCTAAGAGGATGCAGGGTGACTTGGATAGGTTGGGTGAGTGGGCAAACTCATGGCAGATGCAATTTAATGTGGATAAATGTGAAGTTATCCACTTTGGTGGCAAAAATAGGAAAACAGATTATTATCTGAATGGTGGCCGATTAGGAAAAGGGGAGGTGCAACGAGACCTGGGTGTCATTATACACCAGTCATTGAAAGTGGGCATGCAGGTACAGCAGGCGGTGAAAAAGGCGAATGGTATGCTGGCATTTATAGCAAGAGGATTCGAGTACAGGAGCAGGGAGGTACTACTGCAGTTGTACAAGGCCTTGGTGAGACCACACCTGGAGTATTGTGTGCAGTTTTGGTCCCCTAATCTGAGGAAAGACATCTTTGCCATAGAGGGAGTACAAAGAAGGTTCACCAGATTGATTCCTGGGATGGCAGGTCTTTCATATGAAGAAAGACTGGATGAACTGGGCTTGTACTCGTTGGAATTTAGAAGATTGAGGGGGGATCTGATTGAAACGTATAAGATCCTAAAGGGATTGGACAGGCTAGATGCGGGAAGATTGTTCCCGATGTTGGGGAGGTCTAGAACGAGGGGTCACAGTTTGAGGATAGAGGGGAAGCCTTTTAGGACCGAGGTTAGGAAAAACTTCTTCACACAGAGAGTGGTGAATCTGTGGAATTCTCTGCCACAGCAAACTGTTGAGGCCAGTTCATTAGCTATGTTTAAAAGGAAGTTAGATATGGCCCTTGTGGCTACAGGGGTCAGGGGGTATGGAGGGAAGGCTGGGTTCTGAGTTGGATGATCAGCCATGATCATAATAAATGGCGGTGCAGGCTCGAAGGGCCGAATGGCCTACTCCTGCACCTATTTTCTATGTTTCTAACTCCTTACAGACAGTGTTGGAATTGAACTCCAAACTCTGGAACCCTCCACGCTGTGATAGCATTGCGCTAACCACATATGTTGCATGGCATGGCATGGTGCATATTCATACCCTTCCTTTGCAATCACTCGAGTTGTATATGTTGTTCTTGTAAGGGGTCCTCAGGTAGCTGCAGAGGCTAATCTACATATTTTGGTGCAGTGTGGGCAAGAGTAAGTGGTGGCTGCGAATATAGATCAGTACAACACAGGAACAGGCCTTTGTTGTACTGAACCAGCTAAAAAGTAACTCAAAAACAGCCAAAAACAAATCCCTCCTACCTACACAATGTCCATATCCCTCCATCTTCCTTACATCCATGTACCTATCCAAAACTGTCTCTTAAAAGCCTCTAATGCAATTGCCTCTACCACCATACCAAGCAACATATTCCAGGCATCCACCACTGTGTGAAAAACACTCCTCACATCCCCTTTGAACCCACCCCCTCTCACCTTCAATGCATGCTCTCTAGTATTAGATACTTCTACCCTGGGAAATGGATACTCACTGTCCACTCAGTCTATACCTCTCATAACCTGTAGTTAGTGGTTGGGGCCTTTTGATTGTTCAGTCTCTCCTTGATCAGCTGCTGCCACTTGTTCTCTGTAGCACAAAAGAGGTCATTCTCATGTAGTGCAGCTCCCTCTTGAACAGGTTTCCTCCAGGAGTGGAATGTCTTCCCAGTTTTTCGATGTCATGTTGAATTTCTTCAGGCTGATTTTGATGTTGTTTTTCAAGCGTTTCCTTTGCCCACTATGGGCTCGCTGACCTTCCTTCAACCGGGGGTAAAGGATCCGCTTGGGGAGATGAGTTAGACATGTGAATGACACAACCTATCCATCGGAGTTGGTGTTGCTTTATTGTCATGGAGATGCTGTTCATGTTGGCCTCATCCAGTACACTGGTGTTAGTGTGTCTGTCCCACAGCTGATCCTCAAAATCTTTTGTAACGCTCTTTGGTGGTATTGTTCCTGGGCTTTCAGTTGTCTACTGTAGGTGGTCCCTGCTTCAGTTCCAAGCAGGAAAGTCAGAGGGATGACTGCTCTATGAACCAGAAATTTTGTTTAGGCTAGTACAGGGGTCCCCAACCTTTTTTGCATCGCGGACCGGTTTAATATTGACAATATTCTTGCGGACCGGCTGACCTAAGGGGTGGGGGGTCTGGTAGGGTTGCCAATGGACAAGGGTAGCAGTCAAATACATTGTGTTTACCCCGAGAAAGACTACCATGACCATGAAGCCTTGCGCGGGCACCTGTGTGCGCATGCGTGTACGTGCCAATTTTTCTCTACAAATCGTTTTTGGCGATTCTGTTCGGGGTGGGGGGGGGGTGTAAATCACGACCGGAATATAGGTGATAAGTGGTTAATACACTCAATTTCGTTTCTAAAAGGGTTTATCTAACGAATTTAATATTAAACACACAGCACATATTTCCCTCGCATGAATATAGCGATAAGACAATTATCAGGGGAGGACAGGGGAGCTTGAAGTAAGTATTGAACGAACTTCCAGTAGAAGTGATAGAGGCAGGTTCGATATTATCATTTAAAGGAAAATTGGATAGGTATATGGACAGGAAAGGAATGCAGGGTTATGGGCTGAGTGCAGGTCGATGGGACTAGGTGAGAGTAAGCATTTGGCATGGACTAGAAGGGCAGAGATAGCCTGTTTCCATGCTGTAATTGTTATATGGTTATATAAGTCACTTATAAATCAATAGCATCATAACATTTTAAGTAACGTTTGGATATTAAACACACAGCACATATTTTCCCTGTATGAACATATAAAATCATTGCAACACACCAATATCACTGAATCAGTGGGAGCCCTGGGCTTGTTTCCCTGCAACAAGACAGTGCCATTGAGGGGTGATGGAAGGGGGTTCCTTATGTCCAGTCTATTCCGCAATTTAGTTTTCGTTGCATTCATTGCAGAGATATGTTGGAAATGGAAGCAACGTTTTCAGTGCTTTCATGGCTATCTCAGGATATTTAGCCTTGACTTTGATCCAGAATGCCGGCAGAGATGTTATGTCAAACATACTTTTCAACCCACCATCATTTGCAAGCTCGAGGAGTTGATCTCCTTCCCGCTATGACATGGATGACGTGCGGGTAACGACCTCACGTGCGTTCAAGCTCAACAGTGCGCATGACAGGGAATGAGGAAAGGTGCAGCTGACTCATATCGCCAAATCGTATCATTTTCTCGCGGCCCGGTAGCGCATGCTTTGCGGCCCAGTACCGGTCCGCGGCCCGGTGGTTGGGGACCACTGGGCTAGTAGGTCACGGTCTTCAGAGGCTCTTTTCCTTAATCTTGCACAGGTTCCACCAGTACTACTCAGGTGTGCATCGGCATTTCATTGCTCTGGTGAAGGAACGTGTTATTCCAGAATTAGAAGTGTTCCCGTATAGGACAGATCACAACGATTGAATGGCTGCCAGTATATTTTGATTCGCATGGAAGTTGGAACTCTTATCGAGCTATTGTCACTTTAAGTAGCTGTTTATATTAATCCTAAACATTGCTGGCAGCAGGCTTTCACATCAACGAGATTTGGAAAGATATTACAATGGAAACTGCACGGAGCATGCTGAGATTAAAATATTTTACAATTGCCATAACTGCATTTTCTTCTTTGGCTTGAATATCAGTGGCTCAGTAGTGTAACATTGCTGTACACCAGCCATTGGTTAAAGCTCCATCAAAACACCGCTTTTGTGCCTTGAAGTATTTGGCATGCTGAAAAGAGGGAGAAGATAGAATTAAAACTGGTCTATTTTTCACACTTTGTTATGAATTAATCTGGCATGCTATTCACAGGAGCCCTTATTTTTGGAATGAAATAGTATTGTGTTTTTCCCTAATGTTTTAACCCTTAGTGTTCCTCTCTGGCCCTCAGCACTCTTAAGATATTAACATCAAGACATATTTACATTCTTGGAAAGTCCAGAAGCGGAGGTCATGAACGCAAGGATAGAATAGGCAGCTGTCGATCCCAGGGGATCATGGGTTTGCGCCTCTGGTGGACTGGGTTAAGCAGCGCCTGCTCTGACTGTGGAGTCCAATGTGGGAGAGACAGTCCTTGCCACACTGTGTACAGCAGAACGCTGAGGCAGCTCTGATGTCTCGGCAAGCGACTGCCACGTGTTGGTGCTAGTACCAAGAGCCTTGAGGTCGTACTTGCAGGTGTCCCTGTGGTGCAGCTGGGGTCTTCCTGTTGGCCTCTTTCCAGACTCCAGCTCCCAAAGAGAAGCTCCTTCGGTATGCGCCCATCTGCCACGTGCAAGACGTGGCCTAGCCAGCGCGTACGCCTCTGTTTGAGGAAGGTAAACATGGAGGTGGTGCCTGCTCTCTCAAGCACTGTGTTGTCGGTAACCTTGTCTTCCCAGGTGATCTGAGCCAGCGCATATGGAAAGCATTGAGTCTCTGCGCAGGGTCCAAGTTTGCAGGCTGTGTACACCTGGACTTTGACATTCATGGTGAGTCTGTTGTTGGCCCAGATTCTCTTAGTCAACCTTGAGAAGGTTGTGGCTGCTTTTCTGATGCACTTGTTGATCTCACTTTGAAGTGACTAGTTATCCGAGATCGTGGATGACTTTCAGCTCCGAGTTGACAATGTTAATGGATGGCTTGTCATTAACGTCTTGCCCTATCACCTGTGTCTTTAGGCTGATAGTCAGGCTGAATTCTCTGCCGGCTTCCGCAAAGCAGGTCATGAGATCTGGTATCTCCTGCTGTGAGTGAGTTGCGACATCGGCAAACAGGAAGTCTCTGAGGAGCCTTATCTGCACTTTGGTCCTCACTCTGAGTCTTGACAGTCTGAAGAGGTTTCCGCTTGATCTTAAATGGAGGTAAATGCTGTCAGTGGCCTTCCCAAAGGCGGACTTGAGCAGGACTGCAAAGAAGATGCTGAACAGCGTTGGAAAGAGGGCACACCCCTATTTTACACCGAGGATGTTAAAGGACTCTGATGTGGAGCTGTCGGACACTATGGTCCCCTTCATGCTGCCATGAAATGACCTGATGATACTGAGTAGGATTGGTGGGCAGCCAATCTTGGCAAGGATCTCAAACAGGCCTTTCTGCTCACGAAGTCGCACCCCTTATTAAGATTGATGAAGCTGATAGAGTGGTTTCTGCTGTCCTCTGCACTTTTCTTCCAGTTGTCTGAGGGAAAAGATGATACCGGTGGTGGACCGCTCTGTTCTGAATCCACACTGAGACTCAGGATAGACCCTTTTTGTGAGCAGCTGGAGCCTCTTCAGGGCGACTCGAGCAAAAAGCTTCCCCACAACACTGAGAAGACAGATGCCGCGATACTTGTTAAAGTCACTCCTGTCACCCTTGTTCTTGTAGAGAGTGACGATGTTTGCATTCCTCATGTCTTGGGGTACGCTGCCTTCTCTCTAATACTGACTGAGGATTTGGTGCAGCTCTGGGATGAGGGTGCCCTTGGCACATTTGAGAACCTCAGGAGGGATGCCATCTCTTCCTGGTGCTTTCCCAGAAGAAAGTGCTTCCAGTGCCTCACTGAGTTCCTCCAGTGTGGAGTCTACATCAAGTTTGATCATGGTGGCGGAGGTTCAATGGTGTTCAGAGCATTTTCTGTAATGGCAGTCTCTCTGGCATACAGCTCTGAGTAATGTTCTACCCAACGTTCCATCTCTTGTGTTCTGTCCTTGATTACCTCTCCCGTTGATGACTTTAGTGGAGCAGTCTTGCTCTGTAATGGACCAATCGCTTGCTTGATTCCGTCATACACTCCCCTGACATTGCCAGTGTCAGCAGCCTCCTGGATCTTGTAGCAGAGCTGGAGCCAGTAGTCATTAGCACACCGCCTGGCAGCCTGTTGAACTTTGTTCCGGGACCAGAGCACTTGCAGGTTCTTCTCACCGAGAGAGGACTTGTACGCTGTCAGTGCTTTTCCCAGCAGGCTTGACTGTCTAGTTTCTGAATGTGGATATCGCAGTGTTGTAGATGGTGTCTGGCAGGTTTTCCCATCTCTTGCTGACATTGGTGTCGGGAGAGCCAGGCAGAGCTTCCTCTGGGGCTTGCACAGACTCGGCTATCTTTACAAGGTTACGAGTATTGCTGGTGTCAATGCATGGCCTGCCCTTCCTTCTGGAACAATGAAGTCTTCTCGGCTGAACTTTTACCTTGCTGCACACAAGGGAGTGGTCAGTGTTGCAATCTGCATTCTGGTAACTGTGCGTCCCCTTGACAGTTTGAAAACTGCTGCGTCTTGCAAGGATGAGATCAAGTTGGTGCCAATGTTTGGACCTCGGAGGTCTCCATGATACTTTGTACTGAGGCTTGGTGTTGAAGAGGATGTTAGTGAAACAGAGGTCATGTTGGCAGCAGAGTTCAAGGAGGCACTGGCCATTTTCATTCATTTTTCCAGTTCCAAACTGCCCCATAACAGGAGGGCTAGCTGTGGTGATCGCTGCCAACTCTTGTGTTAAAGTTGCCGAGAACGAATAGTAGCTCTAGAGAAGGGACTTCTTTGACGGCAGTGCTGAGTTCATCATTGAACTTGTCCTTAGCTTCCTGGGTAGAGGTTAATGTAGACGCATAAGTGCTGATAATGCTAACCAGGTCCACAGACGTCTGAAGCTGAATCCTGAGCAGTCTTTCAGTTCCTTCAGTCGGTGGTATGATGGCGCCAGCTTGCTGCTCCTTATGGTGAAGCTAACACCGTGCTCCCTGGGCTCTCTGGTGGCTTTCCATGCCAGATGAAGGAGAAGTCTTCCTCTCGACGGCTTCTACAGGAAGATAGCCTTTGTTTCTTGAAGGGTGACGATGTCCATCTGCAGACTCCTCAGTTCGTTGTTGACGGCTGCGGTCTTGCAGGCGTCGATCATATCTTGCAGGTCTTCTGTAAGGCCTGGTGTCATGGTCCATAATTCCAAGCACCCATCTTGAGGGCTGGATACTTTTGACGTTTCCTTTTTTTGCGAGGTGTAAGGTTATTGATCCACCTGTCGGGGGTTCCCTGAGCAAGTGGGCCGGGGTGAGGGAGCACCTGCTTGACTGGGCACTGCTCAGCTTGAGGTGGGTGGTAGCTGCTCCTCCCACCTTCAGAATCAGCCCCTGGTGTCTCACTCTATGCCAACTGAGTGCAGTGGCTTATCACCGGTACCTGCTGCTTCCTGTGTTGTGTCGACGCTGAGTAGTGATGCTGGAGTGTCCTCTCCGGGGCGCAAGCCTGGGCGGAAAGATTTGAAAACCAGTTGTTGCCCATGCTGTGGGTTCCCCCTCTCCAAGTCACTGATGTAGTGCAAGGGAAGGGCAAGCGCCGATACAGCTTGATACCAGTGCCGTAGTATGTGGTTCCTAAGGTTGTCATAGCCAGGAGTTGTTGTGGGGATAAGCTCCCACTACCTATAAAGTGCGCCAAATGGTGTGCGACTCCAACAGCCTCTGACAACCAAGTCCAGCTCTTGAGCTTCACATGTGGCTTAGCTCTAGGCCCGGTGGAACTGTTTCTACTGACAAGGGAAGGGGCAAAGGCGGACCACTGGCGCCTCAAAACTAGTTGCTTTGGGCAGGTGGGGCTCGGCAGCTTTGGAGGGCAGCCCGCCTAGGAGAAGGAAAACTCTGATTTTAAACCTCTGCTGCCTTGTAGCCATACCCACCCATGGGAAAGGCTTCGGGAGTAAACCCTGAGGAAGAAATCCGGAGCCGGGGTCCCTAAGGCAGCTTGATGTTGTTTACAACTTCACTCTGGTCATGAATATAAGATAGTTACTATAGAATCCTGTTGGAAATACCATAGCGGTTGGTGCAATCGCTTTACAGTACAAATAATCTCTGATACTAAAGTCCATGTAGACAACATCCACTGCCTTGCCTTCATCCACTTTCCTGGTAACTTTCTCTTTAAGAAAAGCTCTATAATATTGGTTAGGCTTGAGCTGCCACACATAAAACCATGCCGACTATCCTTAATCAATCAATGTCTATCCAAATATTTAGAAATCCAGTCCCTTAGAATACCTTCCAATAACTTTCCCACAGCTGATGTCAGACTCACCAGCCTGTAATTTCCTGGTTTCTGTCCTGCACGAGAGGCTGTTCATGCAGACTCACTCGCTTGGCATTCAGGATGAGGTAGGAAATTGGATTAGACTCTCAGTCAGAGAGTGGTAGTACAGGGTTGCCTCTCTGACTGGAGGCCTGTGACTAATGGTGTTGTCACAGGGATCGGTGCTGGGTCCTTTGTTGTTTGTCATCTTTATCAATGGTCGGGATGATAATGTGGTTAACACCAAATTTGCGGATGACACCAAGATTGGGTGTGCAGTGGACAGTGAGGAAGGCTATCATGGATTGCAGAGGGATCTGCATCAGCTGGAAAAATGGGCTGGGAAATGGCAGATAAAACTCAATGCAGACAAGTGTGAGGTTTTGCACTTTGGTGGAACCAGCCAGGATAGGTCTTACACAGTGATCGGAAGAGCACTGAAGAGTGTGGTAGAACAAAGGGATCTGGGAATACAGGAACATAATTCATTGAAACAGGTAGATAGATTCATAAAGAAAGTTTTAGGCACTTTGGCCTTCATAAATCAACATATTGCGTACAGAAGGTGGGAAGTTGTATACGACGTTGGTGAGGCCCATTTTGGAGTATGTGTGCAAAATTGGTCACCCACCTACAGGAAAAATGTAAATAAGGTTGAAGGAGTGCAGAGAGAATGTACAAGGGTGTTGCTCGGTCTAGCGGATCTGAGTTATAAGGAAAGATTGCAAAAGTTAAGATTTAATTCTTTATAATGTAGAAGATTGAGAGGAGGATTTTTTTGGAGGTATACACAATTATGAGGGGTATAGGTGCAAGTAGGCTTTTTCCACTGAGGTTGGGTGGGACTACAACCAGAGATCATAGGTTAAGAGTGAAAGGTGAGAAGTTTAAGTGGAACATGAGGGGAAACTTCTTCACTCAGAAGGTTGTGAGAGCATGTGATGAGCTGCCAGCACAAGTGGTCCACGTAAGCTCGATTTCAAGATTTAAAAAAAGTTTAGATTGGTTTGGCTAAGTTTGGAGAGGAGCTTGCCCAGGTGGATTGGAGGGGGATTGGCAGGGATGACAGCAGAGCTGAGGTGGCTGAACTTTCTGGGAATAGTTCACAAGGCGCAGGATAGATATGTCTCACAGACAGGGGTAGGCAACCGTGGCTGACAAAGACTGCATAAAAGCCAAGGAAAGGGCATATAAGGTAGCAAAAGTGAGTGGGAAAGTGTATGATTAGGAAACTTTGAAAATCTAACAAAAGGCAACTAAAAAAGCAATAAGAAGGGAAAAGATGAAATATGAGGGCAAATTAGCCAATAATATAAAGCAGGATATTAAAAGATTTTTCAGTTATATACAGAGTAAAAGGGAGGTGAGAGTTGCTATTGGACCACTGGAAAATGATGCTGGTAGTAATGGGCGGGGGGGACAAAGAAGTAGTAGCTGAACTTAAGAAGTACTTTGCATCAGTTTTCGCAGTGGAAGACACTAGCAGTGTGCCAGAGGTCCTTGAGTGTCAGGGAGCAGGAGTGAGTACCATTGTTATTACAAAGGGAAAAGTGCTAGGCAAACTCAAAGGTCTTAAGTTGGTTAAGTCACCGGACCAGATGGACTACATCCCAGAGTCCTGAGAGAAGTTGCTGAAGAGATAATGGATACATTGGTCATGATCGTTCAAGAATGACTTGATTCTGGCATGGAAAATTAAAAATGTCACTCCACACTTTAAGAAGGGAGGAAGACAAAAGAGAGGAAGTTATAGGCCAGTTAGCCTAACTTCAGTGGTTGGGAAAGTGTTGGAGTCTATTATTAAGGATGAAGTTTCAGGGTACTTTGAGACTAATGATAAAATAAGTCAAAGTCAGCATGGTTTCTGTAAAGGGAAATCTTGCCTGACAAATCTGTTGGAGTTCCTCGAGGAAGTAACAAGCAGGGTGGACAAAGGAGAGGCAGTGGATGTCATCTACTGGGATTTTCAGAAGCCATTTGATAAGGAGCCACACCTGAGGCTGTTTAACAAGATAAAATCCCATGGCTGCCAGTGACTAGTTGTGTTCCTCAGGGGTCAGTATTGGGACCGCTACTTTTCACATTGTTTGTCAGTGATTTAGATAACGGAATTGATGGCTTTGTGGCAAAGTTTGCAGATGATATGAAGATAGGTGGAGGGGTAGGTAGTGCTGAGGAAGCAATGCGATTGCAGCAGGACTTAGACAAATTGGAAGAATGGACAAAAAAGTTGCAGATGGAATACAGATGGAGTACACTTCCTCCCTTACCACCATTCAGGGCCCCAGACAGTCCTTCCAGGTGAGGTGAAACTCAACCTGTGAGTCGGCTGGGGTGATATACTGCGTCCGGTGCTCCTGATGTGGCCTTCTATATATTGGCGAGACCCGATGCAGACTGGGAGATCGTTTCGCTGAACACCTACGCTCTGTCCGCCAGAGAAAGCAGGATCTCCCAGTGGCCACACATTTTAATTCCACGTCCCATTCCCATTCTGATATGTCTATCCATGGCCTCCTCTACTGTAAAGATGAAGCCACACTCAGGTTGGAGGAACAACACCTTATATTCCATCTGGGTAGCCTCCAACCTGATGGCATGAACATTGACTCCTCAAACTTCCGCTAATGCCCCACCTCCCCCTCGTACCTCATCCGTTATTTATTTATATACACACATTCTTTTTCTCTCTCTGCTTTTTCTCCCTCTGTCCTTCTCACTATACCCCTTGCCCATCCTCTGTGTTTTCCCCCCCTCCCCCTTTTCTTTCTCCCCAGACCTCCTGTCCTATGATCCTCTCATATCCCCTTTGCCAATCAACTGTCCAGCTCTTGGTTCCATCCCTCCCCCTCCTGTCTTCTCCTATCATTTCAGATCTCCCCCTCCCCCTCCCACTTTCAAATCAATTACTAACTCTTCCTTCAGTTAGTCCTGACGAAGGGTCTCGGCCTGAAACGTTGACTGTACTTCTTCCTATAGATGCTGCCTGGTCTGCTGTGTTCACCAGCAACTTTGATGTGTGTTAGATGGAATACAGTGTTGAGAAATGTACGATAATGTATGTTGGTAAAAGGAACAATAGTACGGACTATTATCTAAATGGGGGAAATTCAAACATCAGATGTGTAAACGGACTTAGGAGTCTTCGTGCAAGACTCCCAGAAGGTTAATTTACAGCTTGAGTCTGTGGTAAAGAAGGCAAATGCAATGTTGGCATTTATTTCAAGGGGAGTAGAATATAGAGATATAGAGATAATGCTGAGCCTTTATAAGACACTAGTCAGGCTGCACTTGGAGTATCGTAAACAGTTTTGGGCCCATATCTCAGAAAGGATGAGTTGTCATTGGAGAGAGTCCAGAGGAGGTTCATGAGGATGATTCTGGGAATGAAGGGACATATGAGGAGTGTTTGGCAGCTTTGGCCCAGAACCAGGGGGCATAGCATAAAAATTGAGTGTGACCCTTTAGAACTGAGGTAAGGAGGAATTTTTTTAGCCAGAGAGTAGTGAATCTGTGGAATGCTCTGCCACAGATTGCAGTGGAGTCCAAGTCCGTGGTTATAGTTGAAGCGAAAATTGATAGTTTCCAGACTGGTCAGGTCAGCAAAGGTTATGGTGAGAAGGCAGCTGTATGGGGTTAAGTGGGATCTGGGATCAGCCATGACGGAATAGCAGAACAGGGTCGATGGGCTGAATGGCCTAATTCTGCTCCCATGTCTTATGGTTTTACGGTCTTATGGATAGTAGAGATATAGAGGACTTTGGTCCCAGTGCTCGTCGATGGGAATAGGCAGTTTTAATAGTTTTAGCATGACTAGATGAGCTGAAGGGCCTGTTTATGTGCTGTACTTCTCTATGACTCAATGGAGAAATTCCTTAATGCTAAGAGAGACGAGAATGTAGAGCTTCACACACAGAATGCTGGAGGAACTCAGCAGGTTAGGCAGAATCTACGGAAATGAATAAACAGTTGACGTTTTGGACTGAGACCCCAGTGGAAATGTTGGGGTGAATCATATCACAGCCTTTGAGGCAACCTGGATAAACGTGAAAGGATGGAATAGAAAAAATATCCAGCTGAGATGAAATAGAGATGGGCTGAATGGCTTTTCCTTTTCTGAAAATTCATCGGAATTCTAATCCTTGTCATTGTTTCAAGGGAATGAAATTCTGGGAAGAATGAGTTGGTTGAAGAATCCTCTAAGTATTGACCTTTCTTTGGGCTCAGATGGGTTAACGAATATCCTTTAAGGAATTTGATTGGATTCTATTTCTCCAGAAAGGCTGTCCCCATAAAATCCAAATGTTCAGCAAGATTAAAATCCATCACAGAACCTGGAAAATGGATTTGGTGAAATCAAGCAATTACCACATTCCCTTCATCCCCCTGCTCTAACCCCACTTGCTACCCCACAAACTTCCCTTTTATAGAGTTATAAAATTGTGACAGCACCTTTCTTCTGTCAGTCCCACGGCAGCAACTAATAAACATCCCCATAACTCCTTACACAACCCTGTAAATTATTCTCTCAGACCACCTTCTGAAAACCTTGCTCCTTGATTCTTAGCATCCTTATTCTCGTTGTATTTCTTTATTTTCCTGTAAATACCTGCACGAAATTGAGTCTCAAGATAGCGCATGGTAACATATGTGTAGTTTGGTAATAAATTTATTTTGACATTGACTTAGATTTGCACAGCTTGTCTTCTTTCGCACACTGGTTGTTAGTCACTGGATGTGTGCGGTATTTATTTCACTATACAGTGCGGAGTAAGCCCTCTCGGCTCTTCGAGCCAAGCCGTCGCAGCAACTCAAAACTCTGATTAACCCTAACCTTAATCATGGGATAATTTACAATGACCAATTAACCTATCCGGTATGTCTTTGGACTGTGGGAGGAAACCCACACACTCCAGGGGGAGGGCATACAGACTCCTTACAGAACCATACCGGAATTGAACTCTGAACTCCAGGATGCCCCGAGCTGTAATAGCATCATGCTAACCATCACACTGCCATGGGGCCCAGTGAATTGATTGTATTTCTTTGGTCTACTCTGAGTGCCGGCAAGAAAATGAATTTCGGGGTAGTATATGGTGACATACAGTATGGTGCAAAAGTCTTCAGCACATATATACAGCTAGGGAGCCAAAGACTTTTGCACAGATCTCTAGTAATTTTATGTATTGCACTGTACTGCTGCAAAAAAAAAACAAATTTCATGACATATGTGAGTGATGATAAACTGATTCTGATATGGGTCTCTGTTGTGGACTGAGAGCATTATGAAAGTATGTATACAATACTGTGCAAAAGTCTTAGGCATATAAATATAGCTAGGGTGCCAAACTAGTTTGTCAACATGGAGCAGAGAGCAAATTTGTAAGTCTGGTGGGAGAAGCGGATATTGGGAATGGTGAGGATGGAGCTCTGCAGGAGGGGTGTGGGACAGGTGGCAGAGAACGAGTGACAGGGGTAGGGAGTGGTGTGGCTGCAGGCACACCCAGCCCTGAGTCTCCAGGCAAGGTCATTTGATTCCAAACAATTGGTTTATTGACATTACAGTGTGTCTCTCTGCTGTTTCCCTCTCCCTTTCCCTTTTCCCAATCATGTTTCCTCTCTCCCTGCCCCCTTCCCACTCTCAGTTAGTCCTTGGTTGAACGCAGAGCCCACTTCCATGCTTCTATCAGCAATGTTTCAAACACAGTCCATTTACTGTGAGCAGTTACATGAAGAAAATGCAGCAAACACAAAACACAATATACAAGTCAAGAAAGACAGAGTGTGATAGTTAAAACACCTTCTGGACCATATTCCTCACTTCAAAGCCAAATTCAAAGTAAATTTACTATCAAAGTATGTTATGTTATCACATACAGTACTACCCTGGGATTCGTTTTCTTTCAGGCATTTACAGGAAAATAAAAAGAAACCAAATATAATTTATGAAATGCTATACATAAATATAGACTGACAAGCCAATGTGCAAAAGAAGACAAATAAAAATAAAAATAAATAATGCTTGAGAGCATGAGTTGTAGAGTCCTTGAAAGAGAGTCCATAGGTTGTGGAACCAGTTCAGTGCGGAGGTGAGTGAAGTTATCCACACTGGTTCAGGAGATTGATAGTTGAGGAGTAATAACTGTTCCTGAACGTGGTGTTGTGGGACCTAAGGCTCCTTTTCCTCTTGCCCAGTGGTAGTCGTGAGAACAGATCATGGTCTGGGTGATGAGGGTGTTTGACAATGGAGGATGCCTTCTTGTGGCAAAGCTCAATGGTGGGGAGGGTTTTGCCTGTGATGTACTGGGCTGTATCCACCATTTTCTGTAGACTGTATGTTCCTGGGCATTGCTGTTTTCATACCAAGCCTGGACTTCTGAAGGAAAGAGTGCCACTTCTGAGTAAATTTAATCCCCTTTTTATTCTGTGGAATACAAGGGGTTAATTTAGAGCTGTACTGTAAAAAATATGAAAATATGCAGTATCCATTTCAGAGATAAGGCTCACCCAGCAGAGTACAAAACAGATTTGAATGACTGAAGAGCAAATGTTTACCAAAATAGTTATTTACCGCGGGGTTGTTAATACTTTAAATCATGTGCAGTTGATCTGTTTGAACTTAACAAACAGATCAATAAGTTGCCGTGCTTTTCTACAGAGTACCTTACTTCAATATCCCACTGAAGTTTGCTGAAGGAAACCTACTCAATTTTAATTCTAGGTTCAGAACCAGAGGCTTGAAGTACAGACATCTTTCAGCTTGTGATCCTGGCATCCATTTTGCAGATGCAGATCACAAACTCTTCCCTTGCTTTTATCCAAAAAGAATTTCAAACCTTTCATTTATGGAGGGACAGGTTGAACTTCACATCAGAGACAATTTATTTCCCATATGATTGTGTGGCAGCAGGGTCACATAGTGACTGGTGCATCGTCTCACAGCGTCAGTGACTGGGGTTCAATTCTAGTTCAATTCTAGAATTATTGACTTTGCTAATTGCACAGTAACTAGTCCCAATTGGGAGAGCACAGTAGCATTGAAGTTAGCGTACTGCTGTTACAGAGCCAGGGATGCAGGTTCGATTCCTGAACCTCCTGTAAGGAGTTCGTATGTTCTTCCTGTGACTGCGGGCTCCCTCTGGTTCCTCTGGTTTCCCCCACTATCCGAAGACATACAAGTTAATTGTTCACATGAGTGTAAATAGATTGTGTGCTCTCATTCGTCTGTTTCTGAGCTGTATCTCTAAATAATAAAATAAATACGACACAGAACAATAGATAAAATTGTTTTCAATACCATTTCTACAGTTCTCAGTGTTGTTATATTTAACTAGACAGAGATTTAAGTTCTATGATATGTGGCCAAGTTATCTCCTCTAATCAATTGCCCTTATTCCCTGCATTAATATTTCAACTTTAATTCCTTTCTGTATTTTGCAGTCTTCCCCCCCAATCAGTCTTTACTCCAGTTAATGGTGGTCTTGCAAGGAAAGGGTCCTTGCTCCCAGAGGAGATGGATTGGCCAGTTACTGAGCAATTCCCACTGCTGTCTGTAAGAAGTTGATATGTTCTCCCTGTGACTGCGCAGGTTTCCTCCAGGTGATCTGGTTTCTTCCCGCATACCAGTAACAGATGAGTTAGGGTTAGCAAGGTGTTGGCATGCTGTTGGTGCCAGAAGTGTGGTGAATCATGTAGCACAGTACAGGCCCTTTGGCCCACGATGCTGTGCTGACCTTTTAACCTACTCTTAGATCAATCTAACTCTTCCCTCCGACATAGCCCTCAATTGCTCTATCATCCATGTTCCTACCTCAGAGCTTCTTAAATGTTTCTAATGTACTTGCCTCTACCACCACCCTTGGCAGTGTGTTCCATGCACCCACCAATCTCTGTGTAACAAATTTACTTCTGACATCCCACAATCACCTTGATACTATACCCGCATGTATTAGCCATTTCCATTTCCATCCTGGTCCCTGGCTGTCCACTCTATCTATGCTCTTATCATCTTATACACTCTGTCAAGTCACCACTCATCCTCCATCCCTCCAAAGAGAAAAGCCCTAGCTCACTCAACCTTTCCTCATAAGACATGCTCTCCAATCTAGGCAGTGTTATGTTTTGTAACTTCAGAACATTAGAGGACAGCACAGTAGTGTAGTAATTAGCAGAACACTCTAAATTCCAAGCAACCGGGGTTCAATTCCCGCCACTGCCTGTGAGGAGGTCGTACATTCTTCACGAAGGTTTCCTCTGGGTGCTCCGGTTTCCTGCCACAGTCCAAAGGCGTATAGTTTGGTAGGTTAATTGGATATTGCAAGCTGTCCCATGATCAGGCTAGGATTAAATTGAGGATTTCTGGGCAGTGTGGTTTAAAGAGCCAGAAGGGCCTATTCCACATTGTATCTCAATAAAATTAAAAATAAGTTAAAAATTAAATTAATTCAAAGGAAGACACGAGAGTCCAGGAATGCTGGTCCAACATCATGCTTACTTTAAGTGTGGTAGCATGATGACGTATGCAGTTAATGTATTTTTACATATAATCTGTAATTAACTATTTAAACAAACAGGAAAACTTAATCAACTAATATATACACAAAATTACTCAAATATAACTGAAATATTAAATACAGAACAGGCAGCATCTTGGTAAGTTTCCTCTGTACCCTCTCTAAAGCTTTCATGTCCTTCCTATAATAAGGTGACCAGAACTGGACACAATATTCCAAGTGTGGTCTAACCCGAGTTTTATAGAGCTGCAACATTACCTCGCAGTAACATTGCAGACTCATAGTCTCAGGCACATAGAGTGCAAACAAACTGCTGGAGGAACATGCAGGTGTCGACCCAAGAGGATGATCCTTCTGCCTCTTCAGATGCTGCCTGACTTGTGTTCCTCCAGAAGTTTGGATCTGGCTCCAGATTCCAGCACTTCCTGTCTCTTGTCTCAACCTTTTGGGAAAATAAATGTTTCGGGCAGCAATGGTAGCGTAGTGTTTAGCATAACACTTTACAGTACAGGCAACTTGAGTTCAATTCCCATCACTGCCTGTAAGGGGTTTGTACGTTCTCCCTGTGACCATGTAGGTTTCCATCGAGTGCTCTGGTTTCCTGCCACAGTCAAAGATGTACCGGTTGGTAGGTTAATTGGTCATTGTAAATTGTCCTGTGATTTTGCTAAGGTTAAATTGGGGATTGCTGGACGGTGCTGTATCTCAATTAATAAATAAATTTAACATGCAATAAGTGAATTGGCATTGTTTTTGCATGTTGCAATGATTCTGCAAGTAATGTAGATTGCACTAGAGCAGAGGTAACTCTGCATCATTAAATCATAGCTCTTATCTCACAAGCTTGTTGTCAACTCTTATCTCACAGGCTTGTTTTCATCAGACAAAAGCTGTGAATTCTGGTACCTCTGGGTTTCCAGCTCAGACATCAACCTGACTTCACAGATCTTGCTCATCAATGATCTCAAAAAAGGAATGCCAACAGCTCTGTTTGTTTGGAGTTTGAGGAGATACGGTGTGTCACCAAAGGCTCCTACAAATTTCTCTAGGTGTACTGTGGCTCATTAAGGTTGTTATAGCCAGGGGTGGTAATGGGGATAGGCTCCCACTACTTGTTAAATGTTCCTCATGGCATGCACCTCAAATAGCCTCTGACAACCAAGTTCAGCTCCCAGCCTTCACGTGTGGTTTAGCTATTAACCCCGGCGGAACTGTTTCTACTGACAGGAGAAAGGGCAAAGGCAGCTTATTGGTGCCTTAAAACTAATCACTTTGGGTAGAAGTGGTTTGTCAGCTGTGGTTGGCAGCTCATCTAAGGGAAGGAAAACGCTGATCTCAAACTTTTGCTGCCTTATGGCTAAACCTGCTCATGGGGAAGGCTTTGAGAGTAAACCCCAAGGGAAGAAGCCAATGGCTTTTGGGACCACCTGGTGAAGGAAGCCACTGAATTAAAACTGGAGAAAAAGAATTTTAACAAAGACGAAGGTCTCACTCTAAGTAGGAACTGGAATTCAATTGTAAGCAAGGTGGGAAAATGGAAATCTGACTGGATGAGAACCAACCAATCAGGAGGGATGGACTATGGGGATATAAATGCTACCAGACTAGACATGCCCAGGCATCATCCCTGATGAAAATGGGATGTCATCGAAACGCTGGGTATACGAGGGGTGATAGATAAGTTTGTGGCCTAAGGTAGAAGGAGTCAATTTTAGAAAACCTAGTACAATTATTTTTCCTATATTTACACACTTAGTCCAGCGGTCGTGGAGCATACGGATCCCTTCTTTGTAGAAGTCGGTGTCTTGGACCTCCAGAAAGTGGTCCACAGCAGGAGTGATTGATAAGTTTGTGGCCTAAGGTAGAAGGAGATGAGTTATTAACTTCAAACTTTCTGCGTAATCACACAAAGAGTTGAACTGCATGTGCATGTAACGAGAGCTATATAACTCATCTCCTTCTATCTTAGGCCACGAACTTATCAATCACCCCTTGTAATCCATACCTGTACCCGGCTGGAAGCCCGAGAAGAGTTTATTTGTCATATTTGCCAGGAAAGCACTAGATCTTTTTTGACTTTGGGAGTAAACCCCGAGGGAAAAATCTGGAGCATGGGGAGTTCAATGTTGACTGACAACTTCTGCAACACTGCTGGTGCCAAACTGTATCGGTCCGCTGGAAAAAGTCTGCTTGCATTAACCCTATCTATACCCTTCATAATTTTGTATACCTTAATCAAATCTCCCCTCAATCTTTTATGTTCTAAAGAGTACAGTCCTAACCTATTCAATCTTTTCTTTTTAACTCAGATCCTCCAGACCCAGCAACCTACTTGTAAATTTTCTCCGTACTCTTTCTACCTTATTTACATCTTTCCCTTAGGTTGTTGACCAAAACTGCATACAATACTCCAAATTAGGCCTCACCAATGTTTTATACAACTTCAACATTAAATCCCATCTCCTGTACTTAATACATTGATTTATGAGGCCAAAGTGCCAAAAGTTCCCTGTGACACCACTTTCAATGAATTACGTACCTGTATTCCCAGATCCCATTGTTCTACCACACTCCTCAGTGCCCTACAGTTCACTGTATAAAACCTACCATGGCTGGTCCTACCAAAGTGCAATCCTGCATTAAATTCCATCTGCCACTTTTCAGCCCATTTTCCAGCTGATATAAATCCTTCTGCAAGCCATAATAGCCTTCCTCACTGTCTACTGCACACCTAATCTTGGTGACATCTGCAAATTTGGTGGCCCAGTTAACCACAATATCATCCAGCTTATTGATAAAGATGACAAACAAAGGACCCTGGGGATCTTGGGGTCTGAGTCCACAGGACGCTCAAAGCAGCTGCGCAGGTTGACTCTGTGGTTAAGAAGGCATACGGTGTATTGGCCTTCATCAATCGTGGAATTGAATTTAGGGGGCGAGAGGTAATGTTGCAGCTATATAGGACCCTGGTCAGACCCCACTTGGATACTGTGCTCAGTTCTGGTCGCCTCACAACAGGAAGGATGTGGAAACCATAGAAAGGGTGCAGAGGAGATTTACAAGGATGTTGCCTGGATTGGGGAGCATACCTTATGAAAGCAGGTTGAGTGAACTGGACCTTTTCTCCTTGGAGCGACGGAGGATGAGAGGTGACCTGATAGAGGTGTACAAGATGGTGAGAGGCATTGATCATACGGATAGACAGAGGCTTCTTCCCAGGGCTGAAGTGGTTGCCACAAGAGGGCACAGGTTTAAAGTGCTGGGGAGTAGGTACAGGGGAGATGTCAGGGGTAAGTTTTTTTACACAGAGAGTGGTGAGTGCGTGGAATGGGCTGCCGGCAACGGTGGTGGAGGCCGATACGATAGGGTCTTTTAAGAGACTTTTGGATAGGTACATGGAGCTTAGAAAAATAGAGGGCTATAGGTAAGCCCAGTAATTTCTAAGGTAGGGACATGTTCTTCACAACTTTGTGGGCCGAAGAGCTGTAGGTTTTCTATGTTTCTATGTTTCTATGACCCAGCACTGATCGATCCCTGCAGCACACCACCAGTCACAGGTCTTTACTCAGAGAGGCAACCCCCTACTACCACTCTCTGACCTCTCCCACAAAGCCAATGTCTAATCCAATTTACTATCTCATCCTGAATGCTGAGCAACTGAACCTTCTTGACCAGCCTCCCACTGGGGACCTTGTCAGGTGTTTTACTAAAGTCCATGTAGCAACATCCATTGGCTAGCCTTCATCCACTTCCCTGGTAACTTTCCCAAAAATTTTCCCACAACTGATGTCATACTCACTGGCCTATAACTTCTTGGTTTAGAGCCTTTCTTAAACAGTAGAACAACATTTGCTATCCTCCAGTCCTCTGGTACCCCTCCTGTCGCCAAAGATGGTTTAAATATCTCTGCTAGGACCACTGCATCTTCTGCACTTGCTTCATACAGGGTCCAAGGGAACACCTTGTCAGGCCCTGGGAATTTATCCACCCTGATTTGCCTCAGGATAGCAAATACATTCTCCTTTGTAATCTGTACAGAGTACATGAAATTACTTAGAAACGTCAAAACATAGAAATCTACAGCACATTACAGGTCCTTCGGCCTACAATGTTGTGCCAACCATATAACCAACTCGAGAAACTGCCTAGACTTTCCCTACTACATAGCCCTCTATTTTTCTAAGCTCCGTGTACCTAAGAGTCTCTTAAAAGACCCTATTGTATCCACCTCTACCACCTTCACTAGCAGTGCATTCCATGCATCCTCCACTCTCTGCGTGAAAAACTTACCCCTGACATCTCCTCTGTATCTACTTCCAAGCACCTTAAAACTGTGCTCCCTTATGTTAACCATTTCAACTCCGAGAAAAGGCCTCTGGCTATCCACACAATCAATGCCTCTCATCATCTTATACACCTCTATCAGGTGTTACGTACCCCGTAACTGGGTTGCCAAACCAGCAGAAATGGATCACTCAGTTGGAGTCTGGAGTACTAGAACTAAGAAAGTTTTATTAAAGAAACAAGCAACACAGTAATCGAAAGGATAATAAATGCAACAGTTCAACAATGATAACCACACAGGTGCACAGAATTAAGATAACAGCATCAATCAAGCTCTATCGTTGTCTAGGGGTAAATGACCAAATTTAAAAGTGACTCAAAGTTCAGTCCAGTTTAGTAGTTCAGTTCGCAGTAATCGTTGCCCTGGCGATGGACAACGTGGGGGGGAAGAGAGAGATAGAACGGGAACAACTGATCATTCAGAACGGCTTCACTCACAGACCGGCGAGATGGCTCACAAGCAGCTTTTGGGCGGGTCCTTGGTGATGTCACCTGAGGTCACCGACTGTGACCCCTCCTCCAGATGCGGTCGATCCTCTGCAGTGAACCCGGCACCCAGGCAAGGGCGGACACACACTGGGTTCCCGCTGATCGTACCTTTCCACCCTGGTCGTTGTCTGATACTTCTCACCCACTCGTGAGAGGCGCACCGCTTCCAGGGTCTCGTTACCTCGGGTGGCGTGTGTCTCCTTGGCGAACCTGTCCCTTTTTATCCCCCTGCTGGGGTATCGCCTGTCCATACTTCAAACAGTTCAAGGTTCAAAGGGGGGGAGCCGCTCCAGACAGCTCTCTCTCCCACGTCCCTTCATTACACATCTCCAGACGCTGCTCCATTGTTCCTTATCTCTCCTTCCCCTGAGGGCAGGTGGCAGACCAACTGCTGATGCCACTGATGCTAGCCCAGGCCAGCAAACATCTTAATTTTATGTGTATTCTCGTCACACAGGTCACCTCTCATCCTCTGTTGCTCCAAAGAGAAAAGGCCGAGTTCACTCAACCTATTCTCATAAGGTATGCTCCCCAATGCAGGCAACATCCTTGTAAATCTCCTCTGCACCCTTTCTATTTTTTCCACATCCTTCCTGTGGTGAGGTGACCAGAACTGAACACAGCAAACCAAGTGGTATCTGACCAAGGTCTTATATAGCTGCAACATTACCTCACAGCTCTTGAACTCAGCCCCATGGTTGACGAAGACCAACACCACATACACCTTCTTAACAACGTTGTCAACCTGTGCAGCAGCTTTGAGTGTCCTATGGACATGGAGCCCAAGATCTTGCTGATCCTCCACACTGCCAAGAGTCTTACCATTAATACTATATTCTGCCATCATATTTGACCTTCCAAAATGAACCAGCTCACACTTATCTGGGTTGAACTCCAACTGCCACTTTTCAGCCCTGTTTTGCATCCTATCAATAACTTGCTGTAACCTCTCACAACCCTCCAGACTATCCACAACACCCCCAACCTTTGTGTCATCAGCAAACTTACTAACCCACCCTTCTACTTCCTCATCCAGGTCATTTGTAAAAATCAAAAAGAGGAGGGGACCTAGAACAGATCCCTGCTGATGTCAATTTGATGCCATTTGATGCTGCTTTGCTTCACTTCTATAGACTCTGTGTCCATACCCTGAGTAAATACAGATGCAAAGAACTCATTTAAGACCTCCCCCCATCTCTTTTGACTCCACACACGGATTACCATTCTGGTCTTCAAGAGGACCAGTTTTACCCCTTGCAATCCTTTTGCTCTTAACATACCCGCAGAATCCCTTAGGATTCTCTTCACCTTGTCTGCTAGAGCAACTCTTCAAGGTTTGTGAGGGAGAAATTAGGTGCTTGGGTGAGAGTATGAAGTGAGAAGCTGGGAGGTGATTGGTGGAAAACGTAAAAGGCTGAAAAAGATAGAATCTGATTGGAGAGGATAGTGGTTTGGAAGTTTTCAAAGAAATGGCAGTTGAATATTGGGAAGATCAGGGAATTGAGAGCTGCAGAGAACCGGTACAGAATAGGGGAGGAGATCAGCATCAATCAACCATGATCATACTGAATGGTGAGACAGGCTTGAGGGGCCTGATGGCTTACTCCTGCTCCTGTTCTCCTTTGTGTTTCTGGATCCACTGCTCTCTGTCATTTCTTATGCACCAGCAGGCTCAAGGGCAGCTTCTACCCTGCTTTAATAAGACTATTGAATGGTTCCCAAGTGCGATAAGGTAGACCCTTGACTTCACAATCTACCGTGTTATGACCTTGCACTTCATTTTCTACTTGCACTGCACTTTCTCTGTAATTGCTACACTTTATTCTGCACTCTCTTATTGTTTAACCTTGCACTGCCTTAATTCCCTGTATAATTAGTCGATAAGACCAAAGGAGCAGTATTCCATCAAGTCTGCTCCACCATTTGATCATGGTTGATTTATGGATGGATGAATTGACCTGTATGTAAGGGGGTTTCGTCTCTTGTGTTACTGCGTAGGCTAATTAAAATGGCTTCTTTGTTATGTTATACTTGGGAATGCTTCTTTGTTATGTTAAACGCTGAGAAAGTTCTTGCGCTGGCAGCTTGTTTTGGGTTAGGCGGTGATAAGAAGATGTTACGAACCAATTGGGATAGTTGTTATGATTTTGGTGTATCTGGAAGATTTGTATGCATGGGGTTTTGGAGGAAGAAGGCGGGAGAGAGAGAGACAGAGAATGGACCAGGTGCTGTGCTGTCCACTAACGGGGTCGGACCCTGAGGAAGGCGTTCAGTGAGGAGACGCAGCCGGACTCATGTGGAGCGTCTGGTCGACCACCATTGTTGGTCCCAGGCGGCCGGTCGAGGTGGTCCGAGGGGTCGCAGGGTGAAGAAGGAGGATCCTGAGCTCCAACTGTTTGTGCACGAAGAGATTGAACTTTGATAAGTGTGGCACCTTTTATTTTCCTTTTATATTTTATTCTCTATTAATTATATAGTTCCAGTAATATCTATAAACCGTAAATCATTTAATCGTATCTGGTATATTGTCTGTTATTTGGGCGGGGTGGGGTACATCACACAGCATCCACACAAACTAATTACCCAGTTTGGCGGGGCTGAGGGCTGTTTCCCTAGATGACAGCGAGCCGAGCGACCCTGAGGGTGGCCAGGGGGGCTACATGTATAAATAATGTGCAAGACAAAACACAAGAGATTCTGCAGATACTGGAAGACCAGGGCAACACACAAACAACCCAATGAATGGTTTTGGTCTGAAATGTTGAGCGTTTAATCCTTGCTGACCTTTTGTGTGTAGTATGCAACACAAGATTTTCACTGTACTTTGGTACTTATGAGAATAAGAAACCAAATTCCAAGAATCAGACCCTATTGCAAATAATTTTCCTCATCCTAGTTTTGATTGGCTTTTGACAATCCAGGTTTTCAGTGCTGTGAGTTGGGAGGGTGGCTTGCAGCTGTGAGAAAGCGCTAGCAGTTCTGGCAAATAATGTTCCTGAGGCCCAAGGTGAATGCTGGAGGGTCACCAGTTCTCACTGTGGGATAATCCAGCTGATGGTGGAATACACCCAAATTCCTTCAGCTGTCAGGCATAATTAAACTGGGCAATGTCACAGGTACATCACATCAACCTGCATCTCTATGTTTTAGACCTGACAGAGTGGAGGGATGGCATGACTGGTCAAGTAAAAATGTCACGGCAGTACTCCATTAGGACAGACTGGAGAACTTGACTACTGAGGCGTTATGGGTGGAAATAAGAAATAAGAAAGGTATGACCACATTAATTGGGCTATATTACAGGCCACGCAATAGAGATTGAGAGGTACAAATTTGTAAAGAGATAGCAGACTGTTCCAAGAAACATAATGTTGTTATAGTAGGTGATTGACTGGGAATTCTATACTGTAGAAGGACCAGATGGGAGACAGTTTGTCAGATGTGTTCAGAAAAGTTTTCCCAATGTGAGAGCGTGTGATACTGGATTTACTATAGGAAATGAGACAGGGCAAATGAGAGTAGTTTGGATTTGGACAGGTTGTTTTCTGGCAAAGAAGTACTTGGAAAGTGTGAGGCTTTCAATAATGAAATTTTGAGAGTACGAAGCATGTATGTGCCTGTCAGAATAAAAGGTAAAGATAACAGGTTTAGGGAACTTTGGTTTTCAAGAAATATTGAGGCTCTAGTTAAGAGAAAAATGGAGGCGCATAGCAGGAATGGGCAAGTTGGAACAAATGAGGTGCTGATGGAGTATAAAAAATGCAAGAGAGCACTTAAGAAAGAAATCAGGAGGGCTAAAATCGAAGTATTAATATACTTATTAATATAAGCATTAATATCGAAGTAGTAAAATGGATTCAGCAGTGGCTGGATGGGAGATGCCAGAGAGTAGTGGTAGATAACTGTTTTGTCAGATTGGAGATCGGTGTGTAGTGGTGTGCCTCAGGGATCTGTACTGGGTCCAAAGTTGTTTGTCATATATATTAACGATCTGGATGATGGGGCGGTAAATTGGATTAGTAAGTATGCAGATGATACTAAGATAGGTGGTGTTGTGGATAATGAAGTAGGTTTTCAAAGCTTACAGAGAGATTTAGGCCAGTTAGAAGAGTGGGCTGAAAGATGGCAGATGGAGTTTAATGCTGAAAAATGTGAGGTGCTACATTTTGGTAGGACTAATCAAAATAGGACATACATGGTAAATGGGAGGGCATTAAAGAATGCTTTAGAACAGAGGGATCTAGGAATAATGGTGCATAGTTCCCTGAAGGTGGAATCTCATGTGGATAAGGTGGTGAAGAAAGCTTTTGGTATGCTGGCCTTTATAAATCAGAGCATTGAGTATAGGAGTTGGGATGTAATGTTGAAATTGTATAAGGCATTGGTAAGGCCAAATTAGATTAGATTAGAATATGAGGACACACAGTCCTCTTTTATTGTCATTTAGTAATACATGCATTAAGAAATGATACAATATTCCTGCGGTGTGATATCAAAGAAACACAGGACAGACCAAGACTGAAAAACTAACAAAAACCACATAATTATAACATATAGTTACAACAGTGCAGCAATACCATAACTTGATGAAGAACAGGCCAAGACACAGTAAAAAGTTCAAAGTCTCTCGAAAGTCCCACATCTCATGCAGACGGGAGAAGGAAGAAAACTCTCCCTGCCATACCCGACCACAGTCCAACTCTGAGTCGTCCGAAAATCTTCGAGCTCTGATCAGCCCTCCGACACTTACTACCGAGCACCATCTCTGCCGAACGCTTTGACCTCAGCCTTGGTCGCCAGCAGCAGACAAAGCCAGTGATTTTGGGGCCTCCCCACCTCAAAGGGCTGAATGGCCTACTCCTGCACCTATTTTCTGTGTTTCTATGTTTCTATGATTCTTGATCACACAGTTGCCGTGGCAGCGAACCGGGCATTTCAGAAATTTCTCCAGATGTTCCTCTGCTTCTCACGTCTGTCTCCATCAAATCAGAATTGTGCACGGCATCCTACTTACAAATACGATATCATTTCACCGGAGAGCTGCTGCGCTGCATTGCGCTGCCATCTTCTCCTCCCGCCTGCTGTGTATAGGAGTATTGTGTACGGTTCTGGTCACCGAATTATAGGAAAGATGTCAATAAAATTGAGAGAGTGTAGAGGAGATTTACTAAATTGTTGCCTGGGTTTCGTCTCCAAAGTTACAGAGAAAGGTTGAACAAGTTAGGTCTTTATTCTTTGGAGCATAGAAGTTTGAGGGAGGACTTGATGGAGGTGTTTAAAATTATGAGGGGGATAGATAGAGTTGACGTGGATAGGCTTTTTCCATTGAGAGTGGGGGAGATTCAAACAAGAGGGCATGAGTTGAGAGTTAAAGGGCAAAAGTTTAGGGGTAACATGAGGGGGAACTTCTTTACTCAGAGAGTGATAGCTGTGTGGAATGAGCTTCCAGCAGAAGTGGTTGAGGCAGGTTCGATGTTGTCATTTAAAGTTAAATTGGATAGCTATATGGACAGGAAAGGAATGGAGGGCTATGGGCTGAGTGCAGGTCGGTGGGACTAGGTGAGAGTAAGATTTCAGCATGGACCAGAAGGGCCGAGATGGCCTGTTTCTGTGCTGTAATTGTTATATGGTTATAGGGTTAAAAGAAGGCATGAGGTTTCTCTAGTGGACAAGGTGAAGCAGAATCCTACGGGATTCTACAGATATGTTAAGAGCAAAAGGATTGCAAGGGACAAAATTGGTTCTCTGGAAGACGAGAATGGTAAACAATGAGTGGAGCCAATACAGATGGGGGAGATCTTAAATGCTTTCTTTGCATCAGTATTTACATGGGAGACAGATACAGAGTCTACAGAAGTGAGACAAAGTGGCATCAACTTCATGGACCTTGTACAGATTACACAGGAGGAGGTGTTTGCTACCCTGAGGCAAATCAGGGTGGATAAATCCCCAGGGCCTGACAAAATGTCCTGTCAGACTCTAAGAGAGTCAAGTGAAGAAATTGCCAGGGCCCTAGCAGAGATTTTTAAAACATCCTTCGTGACAAGGTCCTTAATGTTGACATAGCCGGGGGTGGTAGTGGGGATAAGCTCCCACTACCTATAAAGTGTTCCAAATGGCGTGCATATCTAACAGCCTCTGATAACCAAGTCCAACTCTTGGCCTTCATGTGTGGCTTAGCTGTTAGGCCCGGAGGAACTGTTTCTACTGACAAGAGAAGGGGCAAAGATGGGCCATTGGCACCTCAAAACCAGTTGCTTTGGGCAGGTGGGGCTCATCAGCCTTGGACAGCAGCCTGCTTAGGAGAAGGAAAACTCTGATTTAAAACCTCTGCTGTCTTGTGGCCACACCCACCCATGGGAAAGGCTTCGGGAGTAAACCCCGAGGAAGAAATCCGGAGCTGGGGCCCCTAAGGGAGTTTGATGTTGTTTACAGCTTCTCTCTGGCAACCTCTGAGATGACACTGATGCCTGGCTGTATTGGCAATTAACCTTCCCTTGGACTACATCAGTGACGTGGAGGGGGGAACCTGCTGCACGGGCAACAGTCGGTTCTTCAAATCTTCCCACCCAAGCTTGTGCCCTGGAGAGGACACAGTCCTCCAGAGGTGCAAACCCATGATCCCCGGGATCAACGGCTGCCTACTACTAGTGACAGGAGAGGTACCAGAGGATTGGAGGATAGCCATTGTTGTTCTTCTGTTTAAAAAAGGCTCTAAACAGAAACCAGAATATTATAGACCAGGGAGTCTAACGTCAGTTGTGGGAAAGTTATTGGAAGGCATTCTAAAGGACCGGATATATAAGTATTTGGATAGACATGGACTGATTAAGGATAGTCAGCATTACTTTGTGTGTGGTAGATCATGTCTAACCAATCTAGAGTTTTTGAGCAAGTTACCAGGAAAGTTGATGAAGGCAAGGCAGTGGATATTGTCTCATCATCATCATCAGGTGCGATGCCCAATTTGAGCTTTGACTGCCATGGCCCACACACTCCTGTTTCAGGTCAAGTGGATCAATTCATTGGTATTCATTTCCAATTCTCTGGCTGCTGTCTCCATCATCATTTGTCTTTGCCTTCCTTTTACTTTCTTCCCTTCAATCTTTCTCATAATTACCGTGCATTCTAACTCCTCTTTCCTAATCACGTCCAATGAAGTTATGTTACCCTTTCATGATTTCATACATTATTTCTCTTTTTGTACTTGCTCTCTTCATGACATCCTAATTAGCTATTCGTTTCGTCCATGATATTCTTTGCATCATCCTCAAAAACCACATCTCTGCTGCATCAACTCATTTCCTCATGTTACTAGATATTGTCCAACATTCTGAGCCATATAACATAATTAGATAAATGTGACATTTCAGTACTCTGGGGTGGGTTGTCATGCCTAGTTTAGTGTTGGTCAGTATACTCTTCATTCTCATAAAGGTGTCTTTTGCCATCCCTATTCTTCTTTTGATGTCCAAGTCGCACCTGCCATCTGATGTCACACAGCTTCCTAAGTAGCAAAAGTTCTGTACTTGTTTTATGTCTTCCCCGTTTATTCTCAGCCTGTAGATAGGATTCTCCTTCTTTCTGGATATCACCATACATTCTGTCTTTTTGCAATTGATAGATAGACCCATTTTTGCACTTTCTTCAACAACTCTATCAATTAAGTTTTGTAGTTTTTCCTCCCTACTTGCAATTAACACAGTGTCATCCACATATCTGAAATTATTGATGTTTTCACCGCCAACTTTGTTTTCCAGGATGTCTCTGGGTCCTGGGTATGACTCTAAGCTGCAACCGGTGATGAGGCTCTGATTGGGGACTTTCAGAGCTTTGGGGAAAGTGGAGTTACCCCATAGTCATTCATTGCTCCCAGCGCCGCTCTGACCCAGAACGGTAGCACCTGCAAGGGTTCCTGCTCAGGATATGAGCGAAGGTCAACGGCAGATCCGGCAGGTTCAGTAACTGAACTTATGATGGAGAAGGCGGATGAGCTACGACCTCAAATAACAACGGCTATAGTACAGGCGGATGAACAGTTGGGAAGAGAAATGGCAATTTCTTCAGTTTGCCCAATGGAAGGCAATAGCAAACCACTGTTGCTAGATACTAGGTTTCCTAGAATCTATTTGCTAAGAAAACCTGCAAGACAATTCTGAAGATACTTTGCTCGGTAGGGTTGATTCTGGGCAGCAGGGGATCCCTGACCGTCATCAAGCTACTGCTCATAAAATTCAAGTAACACAAAAGAAAATTATTGCCACTTAGAATGTAAGAACCCTATATCAAGCAGGAAGATTGGACAATGTGATAAATGAAATGGAAAGACTAAAAGTTAACATCATGGGAATTAGTGAAGTTTGTTGGACAGGTACTGGAACATGTCAGAATAGAAATAAAACACTAATTTATTCTTGTGGAACATCCCATACTAATGGAGCAGGAATTCTTATGGATGAAAACATGGCAAAAAGTGTTTTAGAACATTGGGCAATATCAGAAAGAGTGTTCCTTGTTAGCTTCAGATGACAACCATTTGATTTGATATTGTCTACATGGACTTTAGTAAGGCATTTGACAAGGTCCTGCATGGGAGGCTGGTCAAGAAGGTTCAGTTGCCCGGCGTTCAGAATGAGGTAGTAGATTAGATTAGACATTGTTTTTGTGGGAGAAGCCAGAGAGTGGTAATAGAGGGTTGCCTCTCTGACTGGAGCCTCTGCCTGTGACTAGTGGTGTGCCACAGGGATCGGTGCTGTTGTTGTTTGTCAGCTATATCAATGATCTGGATGATAATGTGGTTAACTGGATTGCCAAATTAGAGGATGACACCAAGATTGGGGGCGTCTTGGACAATGAGGAAGGCTATTGTGGCTTGCAGAGGGATATGCACTAGCTGGAAAAATGGCAGATGGAATTTAATACAGACAAGTGTGAAGTTTTGCACTTCGGTAGGGTCAGCCAAGGTAGGTCTTACACAGTGAACGGTAGGGCACTGAGGAGTATGGTCGAACAAAGTGATCAGGAAATACAGGTCCATAATTCATTTAAAGTGGTAGTACAGGTAGGTAGGGCCTTAAAGAAAGCTTTTGGCACAATGGCTTTCATAAATCAATGTATTGAGTACAGGAAATGGGATGTTATGTTGAGGTTGTATAAAATGTTGTTGAGGCCTAATTTGGAGGATTGTGTGCAGTTTTGGTATTCTACCTACAGTAAAGATGTAAACAAGGTCAAAAGAGTGCAGAGAGAATTTACAAGGATACGATTTTGCCAGGTTTGGAGGATCTGAGTTATAAGAAAAGATTGAATAGGTTAGGACTGCGTTCTTCAGAAAGTATAAGACTGTGAGGAGATTTGATAGAAGTATACAAAATTATGAGGGATATCGACAGGGCAAATGCAAGCAGTTTTTTTCCACTGACATTGGGTGGGACTACAACTAGAGGTCATGGGTTAAGGTTGAAAGCTGAGAAGTTTAAGGGGAACATGAGAGGAAACTTTTTCACTCAGAGGGTCATGAGGGTGTGGAATGAACTGCCAGCACAAGTGGTCCATGCGAGCTTGATTTTAACGTTTAAAAGAAGTTTGGATAGGTTCATGGATAGCAAGTGCGGGTCAATGGGAGTAAGCAGTTCAAATAGCTTCAGCATGAACTAGATTGGCCAAAGAGCCTTTTGATATGCTGTACTCCTCTATGACTCTGTGACTCTATAGTGGATGTTGGTGGGACACAAGGACACAAGTTACAGGGAATGGTTCAATAGGTTAGAACTTAAAACATGGGAGAATGAGGAGAAATTTGATAGAGGTATACAAAATTATGAGGAGTATCCTTCTTTTGCCCGTTACACCGCTGGTGTTTAGGTCAGCAGTGAAAGTCCTCCAACTCTGGGGGCAATCACGGCTTCCTTCATCATGTCCGTAGCTTCTTCTCGATTTACTGTCAGTCATGGAAGTCCCAGGTGGAGACTCCGGGACACCGTCACACACACATTCTTTATTACTGCTTCTGTAACAGTTTTGTTTGACTAGTCAGGGTTGTTCACCCGGAGCTGAACCCCCTAATCTGAGTGATTGACTTCTACCCTTTGACATGTTTGCCATGGTGACCCTACCAAGAGCCAAAGCACAAAGCCTGACTCCAGCCAGGTCATTGAGGCACACAAGCCTCCAAACCATGACAAGGTTGTGGTCCTCTTGGAGGTGTAGAACATAGAACATAGAATAGTACAGCACTGTACAGGCCCTTCGGCCCACAATGTTGTGCCGACCCTCAAACTCTGCCTCCCATATAAGCCCCCACCTTAAATTCCTCCATATACCTGTCTAGTAGTCTCTTAAATTTCACTAGTGTATCTGCCTCCACCACTGACTCAGATAGTGCATTCTACGCACCAACCACTCTCTGAATAAAAAACATTCCTCTGATATACCCCTTGAACTTCCCACCCTTACCTTAAAGCCATGTCCTCTTGCATTGAGCAGTGGTGCCCTGGGGAAGAGGCGCTGGCTATCCACTCTATCTATTCCTCTTATTATCTTGTACACCTCTATCATGTCTCCTCTCATCCTCCTTCTCTCCAAAGAGTAAAGCCCTAGCTCCCTTAATCTCTGATCATAATGCATATTCTCTAAACCAGGCAGTATCCTGGTAAATTTCCTCTGTACCCTTTCCAATGCTTCCACATCCTTCCTATAGTGAGGTGACCAGAACTGGACACAATACTCCAAGTGTGGCCTAACCAGAGTTTTATAGAGCTGCATCATTACATCGTGACTCTTAAACTCTATCCCTCGATTTATGAAAGCTAACACCCCATAAGCTTTCTTAACTACCCTATCCACCTGTGAGGCAACTTTCAGGAATCTGTGGACATGTACCCGCAGATCCCTCTACTCCTCTGCACTACCAAGTATCCTGCTATTTACTTTGTACTCTGCCTTGGAGTTTGTCCTTCCAAAGTGTACCTCCTCAAACTTCTCTGGGTTGAACTCCATCTGAGGAGTACAGATAGGGTAAATTCAAGCAGGCTTTATCCACTGAGTTCAAATGTCACACACAATTGTCATTCAACCATACATCACTATAGACAAATGAAACAACGTTCATCTGGAACCAGCTGCTTCCACCAGCGTACAACACACTGTCCAAAGCACATATGGTTACAAATTCAGAAAAGGATACAGTCACAAAGAGAAGAAATAATAATAACATCACCTCAGTCCATGAGTTTCTATTTCTATGCTGTAGAATGGCTGCTTTCTATGTCTTGTACACAGGCGCGCACACACACAATGCTATTATGAGATTATTATTTAAATGGTAAAAAATTGCAGCATACTGCTGTGCAGAGGGACTCGGGAGTGCTTGTGCATGAATCATGGTTTGCAGGTGCAGCAGGCTATCATGAAGGCAAATGGAATGTTGGCCTTCATTGCGAGAAGGATTGAATTTAAGAGCAGGGAGGTTATGCTGTAACTGTACAGGGTACTGGTGAGGCTGTACCTGGAGTACTGCCTGCAGTTCTGGTCTCCATACTTGAGGAAGGATATACTGGCTTTGGAGCCAGTGCAGAGGAGGTTCACCAGGTTGATTCCAGAGATGAGGGGGTTAGACTATGAGGAGTGATTGAGTCACCTGAGACTGTACTCACTGGAATTCAGAAGAATGAGAGAATATCTTAGAGAAACATATAAAATTATGAAAGGGATAGATAAGATAGAGGCAGGAAAGTTGTTTCCACTGATAGGTGAGACTAGAACTAGGGGACATAGCGTCAAGATTTGGGGAGTAAATTTAGGATGGAGATGAGGAGGAACTGCTTTTCCCAGAGAGTGGTGAATCTGTGGAATTCTCCGCCCAATGAAGCAGTGGAGGCTCCCTCAGTAAACATATTTAAGACAAGGTTGGATAGATTTTTGCGTAGTAGGGGAATTAAGGGTTCTGAGGAAAAGGCAGGTAGGTGGAGATGAGTCCATGGCCAGATCAGCCATGATCTTATTGAATGGCAGCACAGGCTCGATGGGCCAGATGGCCTACTCCTGCTCATATTTATTATGTTGTTATGCTGTCTGTAGCCTTTCTCTGCCTGTATTAGCCACAAGATGGGCTGTGGTGCCTTATCAGAGAAAGAAGAACAAGAAGAAAGAAAAATCGGCTTTATTTGCAGATGTACACGAAAACATGCATGAATTACATTGCTTTGCATCACTGACCAACACAATCTGAGGACTGTGCAGGGTGCAGTCTGTGAATGTCACCTTGCTTCCAGTGCCAGTATAGCATGCCCACAACTTACTAACACTAACCTATTTTTGAATTTTGGAGGAAACCAGATCACCCGGAGGAAACCTGTGCAGTCATGGGGAGAACATGCAAGCTCCTTACAGACAGCAGTGGGAATTTCTCACTTATTGGCCAAACCATCTTCTCTAGGAGCAAGGACCCTTTCTTTGCAAGACCTCCATTAACAAGAGTAAAGACTGATTGAGGCAGAAGATTGCAAAATACAGAAAGGAATTAAAGTTGAAATATTAATTTGAGGAATAAGGGCAATTGATTAAAGGAGATAACTTGGCCACATATCATAGGACTCACATCTCTGTCTAATTAAACGTAACAAAACTAAGAACTGTAGAAATGGTATTAAAAACAATTTTATCTATTGTCCTGTATATTGCTTGCCAACTAGGACTGGTTACTATACACTTAGCTAGGGCAGTAATTCTAATCAACTGCAGGAAATCTCGTGAAGCCTTATGTTTCAAACCTGCATTGATTTTCTGCTAAGTACCTGAGGGGAAATCAATCTATAAATTATCACCAGAAATATAAAAGTCTAATCATTGCTACATATAGCACAGGATCCCTCAATTTGTCCAAATTCATTTACTCAAGAGCAGTCGTGGCAAAGTTTAATAAATATTGTCGGCTTATACCTATCCCGATATCACCAGTCTCATATGGTCATGTGATTAGATTAGATTATGAGGACACGCAGTTTTTCTTTTATTGTCATTTAGTAATGCATGCATTAAGAAATGATACAATATTCCTACAGTGTGATATCACAGAAACAGAGGACAGACCAAGACTGAAAAACTGACAAAAACCACATAATTATAACATATAGTTACAACAGTGCAAGCAATACCGTAACTTGATGAAGAACAGGCCATGAGCACAGTACAAAAGTTCAAAGTCTCTCAAATGTCCCACATCTCACGCAGATGGGAGAAGGAAGAAAACTCTCCCTGTCACGCCCGACCATAGTCCGACTCTGAGTCGTCCGAAAACTTCGAGCTCCGACCAGCCCTCCGACACCAAGCACCGAGCACCATCTCTGCCGAACGCTTCGACCCCAGCTCCAGCTGCCAGCAGCAGGCAAAGCTGAGGATTTTGGGGCCTCCCCACCGGAGATTCTCGATCGTACAGTAGCAGCGGCAGCGAACCGGGCATTTCAGAAGTTACTCCAGATGTTCCTCCATGCTCTCACGGCTGTCTCCATCAAATCAGAATTGTGCACGGCATCCTACTTACAAATATGATATCATTTCACCGGAAAGGCTACGCGCATTGCGTCGCGCCGCCATCTTCTCCTCCTCCTCCCTTGATGTCCCTTGCTTCAGTGGTTCTTCATTACAATATAAATCTAGACTATCTGGAAACCATCATCAAGGACATCCATCATCAAAGACCCCCACCATCCAGGCCGTGCTCTCTTCCTGCTGCTGCCAGTGAGAAGGAGGTTCAGGAGCCTTAGGTCCCGCACAACCAGGTTCGGGAACAGTTATTCAACCATCAGGCTCCTGAACCAGCGTGGATAACTTCAGTCACCTCAACACTGAACTGATTCCACAACCTATGGACTCACTGTCAAGGACTCCACAACTCCTGTTCTCAGCATTATTTATTTGTTTATCTCTTTATTGATTTATTTAGTATCTGGACAAGTTGTCTTCTGTTTCACATTAGTTGCTTGTCAGTCTTGGTGTGTGAATTTTCATTGATTCTATTGTATTTCTTCACTCTACTGTGAATGCCCACAAGAAAATGAATCTCAGAGCTGTAAATGGTAACATATATGTACTTTGATAATACACTTTCTTTCAACTAATTTTCAGAGAACCTAGCAGTTGTACTGTGGAATGAACGTGTACCAAAATGAACTTCAATCCAGATATTAAGAAGTTTCTGATGAAGGATCCGAACCGCTCAAATTCAAATAGCAGGAATATCCAGTATGTAAAATTCCCAAAAAGGCAGGTTGGACCAGACGCAGGGTTCACAATGAAATCAATGACTCCAAGCAAAGCAAAACACAAGATTGTGATGGAAACAAAAAGATAGATTTATCTTAGGTTGCTAAAATAAACTGAGAAACTTTACAGGCTGCTCAACAAACATAAGGAATGAATTAAAACGCTTTTGGTTCATACTCAGTAAGGCAAGACACAGGCCTGAAGACCATAAGACACATGAGCAGATTTAGGCCATTCAGCCCATCGAGTCTGCTCTGCCGTTCCATCATAGCTGATTTATTATCCCTCTCAACCCCATTCTCCCTGTGACCTTTGCCACAATCAAGAACCTATCAACCTCCACTTTTAATATACTCAATAAATTGCTCCACAGCCTTCTGTGGCAATGAATTACACAGATACAACACTCTCTGGCGAAAGAAATTCCTCCTCATCTCTGTTCTAAATGGACGTCCCTCTATTCTGAGGTTGTGCTCTCTGGTCCTAGACTCCCCCACCATCGGCGAAACATCGCCTCGATGTTTGCTCTGTCTAGGTCTTTCTATATTCGATAGGTTTCAATGAGATCAGTGGGCATCCTGATGCCTCCTCCATCATTTTGGGGGATTTTAACCAGGCCATCTTGGAAAGGTCACTAAATAATTATCACCAGCATATCACCTGTGGAACCAGAGGAGCCATCCCTTACCCACACTTTGGAAAGACAGATCATCTGGCTGTACTTCTACTCCCTGACTATAGACAGAGACTGAAGACTGCAGCACCAGTAGAGAGGACCAGGGAGGCACAGGACTGCATTGGACTGGATTGTTTACAGGGATTCATCTTCAAATCTGAATGAATATGCCACAGTTGTCACTGGCTTCATCAAAACCTGTGAAAGAGTGTGTGCCGACGAGAACGTGCTGTACATACTCGAATCAAAAAGCATGCTGGGGGATTCAAGACTGGTGATCCAGGACTATGCAAGAAGGCCAAGTACAACCTATGGAGGACTATCTCAAAAGCGAAAAAAAACTACTCCAATTGAGGTTAAAGGCGGGATTGGATGCACATCAACTCTGGCAGGATTTGCAGGCTATTACTTCCTACAAAGCAAAACCTCACATTGTGAATGGCTGTGATGCTTCTCACCAAGATAAGCTCAATGCCTTTTATGCACGCTTTAAATGCAGAATAAAACTACAGCTTTGAGGATCCCTCCAGCACTCAGTAACCCTGTGATCTCTGTCTTGGAGGCAGGCTTTAGGAGGGTGAACTGATGGGGTATCTGGTACAGCTCTGAAACCTGTGCCAAACAACTGGTAGGAGAGTTCAAAGACATTTTCAGTCTCTCATTGCTACAGTCATCAAAGCAGTCCATGTATCCCAACTCTCTGCTTTCTATTAGTTAACCAATCCTCTATCACCCCCAACTCTATTCATCCTGATCTTATGGATGTCTTTTATGTGGCACTTATCGAATGCCTTCTGGAAATCCAAGTAAATAACATCCATCTGTTCCTCTCTATCCACTGTGCTTGTTATATCCTCAAAGAACTCTGGTACTTTTGTCAAACAGGACCTGCCTTTGCTGAATCCATGCTGTGTCTGCCTGATGGAGCCACTTCTTTAATGATAGCTTCAAGCATTTTCCCAACTACAGATGTTAAACTAACTGGTCTATAGTTACCTGCCTTTTGCCTACATCCTTTTTTGAACAGTGGTGTGACATTTGCCATCTTCCAATCTGCAAGAACCTGCCCAGAGTCCAGAGAATTTTGGTAAATTCACATCCAAAGCCTCGACTATAACTTCTTCCATTTCTAGGTGCTATCTCTAAATTTGCTGACAACACAAGTACTGTTGGCAGAATTTCAGATGGTGACAAGAAGGCGTACAGGAGTGAGATAGATCAGCTGGTGGAGTGGTGTCACAGCAACAAACTTGCACTCAAAATCATGAAGACCAATGAAATGATTTTGAACTTCAGAAGGAGTAAGGCAAGGCAACTCACACCGGTCCTCATTGCGGGATCAGAAGTGGAGACGGTGAGCAACTTCAGGTTCCTGGGTGTTAACATCTCTGAGGATCTATCCTGGGCCCAACGTATGGATGCAGTTACAAAGAAGCCTATATTTCATTTGGAGTTTGTGGAGATTTAGTATGTCACCAAAGACACTCACAAATTTCTACAGATGCACTGTGCTGAGCATTCTAATTGGCTGCATCACCGTCTAGTATTGGGGGGGGGGTGCGGTGGCTATTGCATCAAAATAAGCTGCAGAGAGTTGTAAACTCAGCCAGCTCCATCATGAGCACTGACCTCCATATTATCCAGGACATCTTCAAGGAGCGATGCTTCAAAAAGGTGGCATCCATCATTAAGGACCCCCATCACCCTGGACATTCCCTCTTCACACTCTTACCATCAGGTAGGAGGTACAGGAGCCTGAAGACACACACTCAGCGATTTAGGAACAGCTTCTTCTCCTCTGCCATCCGATTTCTGAATGGACATTGAACCCATGAACACCACCTCACTGCTTTTTTTTCTTCTTTTGCACCATTTATTCAATTTAACTTTTTAACATATATAATGTTATATATATGCTTCTTACTGTAATTCACATTTTTATTATTATCTATTGCGATGCACTGCTGCCACATAACAACAAATTTCACGACATGTGCTAGTGATATTAAACCTGATTCTGATCTACTCATATTGCTCTGAAGTCCAGCTTCTAAACTTTCTTCTGAAAGCAAAAATCTTCTGAGCAACTGTGGTAAACTATTGATGGACAAAATGAGGAAATTACTATTGCACCTTCTAAATGTCAAATCATTAATTGCAACATTCCTGGCAGCGAGTTTGCAATTTCCTCTTTTTGATACAGCAAGAGAATTTGCATCAAAACAGGACACTGTATTTGGAAAATAAATAGCAAATGTCACCTATGCAAATAGGTTTCTGTCAACAATATGTGAATGGTAGCAAAAGACTGTATCAAGCTGTGAAATTTTTAGATGGAATTTTATATTATAGGTATTAATGCCAAATGGGCTTAAGTTTAAGATGAGAGGAAGAAATTTTAAAGTGTTTTTTCACAAATGAAAGCCCCGCTGGTTTCCTTGGCTACATAAGTCTAGGGAACACACACTCCAGTCCCGCCAAACCTGTGAGATTAAGTCTGCTCTCCCACCCCAAACCCCGGTGCCAAGAGATAACAGGCAGCACACTGCATACAATTAAGGGAATTATATTTATGAATCTTAACTTAACTGAAGGGTTAGTAAAGAAAAGAAAGGAAAAAAAGGCCCATTATAATTAAACAGTCAAATGTGCACAAGTTAGAGCTCAACTCTTCCCAAAATTCATATTCACTGATCCTTAGTCGAGCTCGGCACCTTGCTCCATTGAATCATGGTCCTCCACTGGGTTGAATTCTACAAGCAGTTCTCTCCGGCATCTTCTCTCTTCATCTCCCACCAAACAAAGGACCCCAGCTCACACCGGTGTCTTTCACACAACCCGAAAGAACCCACCCTCCTGATTGGATAGCTCACGTTCCAAAGGACCCATTATCTCTAGCCATAGACCAAACACTGCTGCTACAGGAAGACCATTATGTTAGCAGTGAAACCTTTCCCAGGGTGTTACACAAAGAATGTTAATATTTGGAGTCAAATTTCTCACTGAATTACACTGATCTTAAAAACTTTTCTAACTGGCAGTGAAAATAAGGCCTTTACATTATAAAAGTTTGGCAACAAATGCTTTAAAAAGATAACATCAATAGTTATTTTAATTCAAAAAACAATGATGCGTTGAATTTAATCAGTCTGCAGTGTGGTGGCTGAGAATTTGAACCTACAAAATCACCCTCCCCCACCCCTCCCACAAGGGAGGTAGTTCATTTGTTTATCCTGGAAAATGCTCTGTCTAGATTCTGACTTTCTTTAAACCAAGAAGGAATAAATGTTGATGGTAAGCAGAAAATGACAAACATAGAGACTATCATCCATTAAGTATACAGTATGTTTAAGGCTGATCATCCAAGCATTGTTGGCAATGTTTCAGGGCCAATATGCTTTTATTGTTGAAATGTGCAGTTAAGATTGGGATCATGATTCCCCAACAGATCATGTACACTGAATGGCCACATTATTAGGTACAACTGTACACCTGTCTGTTAATGAAAATATCTATTCAGCCAACTCAATGCATAAAAGCAAGCAGACATAGTTAAAATGTTCCATTGATATTCAGAACAACCATCAGAATGGGGAAGGAATGTGATCTAAGTGACTTTGACTGTGGAATGATTGCTGGTGCCAGACGGGGTGGTTTGAGTATCTCAGAAACTGCCGATCACCTGGGATTTTCATTCACAACAGTCTCTAGAATTTACAGAGAACGGTGTGAAAAACAATAAAATATCCAGTGAGCGGCAGTTCTGTGGGTGAAGACGCCTTGTTAGTGAGGGAAGTCAGTGAGAATGGCCAGAATGGTTCAAGCTGACAGGAAGGCAACAGTAACTCAAATAATCATGAGTTACAACAGTGGTGTGCAGAAGAACATCTCTGAATGCACAACATGTCGAACCTTGAAGTGGATGGGCTACAGCAGTAGCAGACCATAACTGTACACTCAGTGGCCACTTTATTGGGTACAGGAGGTAATTAATAAAGTGGCCACAGGGTGTATGTGCTGGGACATAAAAACAATGAATACCAGAGCTCAGTCAGGGTTGCAGTGACCTTCTTCTCCTCATCCCCTTGGGGTAGAAGATACACTGTCGCTTCATTGGATTATGAGGAGTCTGAAGAGTCCCACATGGGGTCCGCAGACTCTGCTGAGAAAGATGGTGCTGCTGTTGGATTATTATTGTCACTGAAAAACTTGTCTTCGCATGCTGTTGTTGCATAACATGGAACTCCTGGTGCTTGATGTGGTACTTTGTTTAAATTCATTTGCAAGAGGCGATGCCTCAAAAACGTGGTAGCCATCATTAAGGATCCCATCTCCCAGGACGTGTTCTCTTCTCATTGCTACCATCAGGGAGGTCGGCAGGAGCCTGAAGACATGGTTATGGTAGTGTAGTAGTTAGCACAACATCCTACGGTACCAGCGACCTAGCTTCAATTCCCAGCGTCTGTAAGGAGTTTGTTCATTCTCCCCGTGACCGCATGGGTTTCCTCTAGGTGCTCTGGTTTCCTCCCACAGTCCAAAGACGTACTGGCTGGTAGGTTAATTGGTCGTTGTAAATTGTCCCGTGACTAGGCAAGGATTAAATCAGGGGTTTCTGGGTAGCACGGCTTGAAAGGCTGGATGGGCCTGTCCCATGCTGTGTTTCAATAAATAAATAATAAATAGAAAAACAAATAAATAAACAAACAAACAGACAAGTAAGTAAGTAATAAATAGATAGATAAATAAAAAAACACACACACAACAGTTTAGGAACAGCTTCTTCCCCTTCACCATCAGATTTCTGAATGAACAATGAACCAACCCATGAACACGACTCTCTTTTTGGTGTCCCTTGTGTCTGCGTATTTTAAAACCATGGAATCAGGCACACAGGTAGCACAACCTCTCCACCAGAGCTGGCTGAGTTACGTTAGTGCTTCAGTGTTGAGGATGTTGGCCAGGGAGAGCACACCAACAGAGTCCTGAGAGAAGTTGCTGAAGAGATAGCAGGTCATTGGTCATGATCTTCAAGAATCACTTGATTCTGGCATGGTCCTGAAGGACTGGAAAATTGCAAATGTCACTCCACTCCTTAAGAAAAGGGAGGAAGGCAAAAAAAAGGAAATTATAGGCCAGTTGGTCTAACCTCAGTGGTTGGGAAAGTGTTGGAGTCTATTATTAACGATGAGGTTTTGGAGTACTTGGAGACTAATGATAAAATAAGTCAAAGTTAGCATGGTTTCTGTCAAGGGAAATCTTGCCGAACAAATCTGTTAGAGTTCTTTGAGGAAGTAACAAGCGGGGTGGGCAAAGGAGAGGCTGTGGATGTTATTTACTTAGATTTTCAAAAGGCATTTCATAAGCAACCACACATGAGGCTGCTTAACAAGGTAAAATTCGATGGTGTTGCAGCAAAGACAAAGGCATGAATAGAGGAATGGCTGACAGGCAGAAGGCAGAGTGGGAATATAGGGGGTCTTTTCTGGTTGGCTGCCAGTGACGAGTAATGTTCCTCAGGGGTCAGTGTTGGGACCACATTGTTTGTCAATGATTTGGATAGTGGAACTGATGGCTTTGTGGCAAAGTTTGCAGATGATATAAAGATAGATGGAGGGGTAGGTAGTGCTGAGGAAGCAATGCAATTGCAGCAGGACTTAGACAAATTGGAAGAATGGACAAAAAAATTGCAGATGGAATACAGTGTTGAGAAATGTATGATAATGCATTTTGGTAAAAAGAACAATAGTGCAGACTATTATCTAAATGGGGAGACGATTCAAACATCAGAGGTGCAGAGGGACTTAGGAATTCTCATGCAAACTCTTGAAAGGTTAATTTACAGGTTGAGTCCATGGTAAAGAAGGCAAATGCAATGTTGGCATTTATTTCAAGGGGAATAGAATATAAAAACAAGGAGATAATGCTGAGCAACACATATAAAAGTTGCTGGTGAACGTAGCAGGGCAGGCAGCATCTCCAGGAAGAGGTACAGTCAACATTTAGGGTTGAGACACGAGTTAGGCCACACTTGGAGTATTGTCAACAGTTTTGGGCCCCATATCTCAGAAAGAATGTGTTGTCATTGGAGAGAGTCCAGAGGAGGTTCATGAGAATGATTCTGGAAATGAAGGAGTTAACATACGGGGAGCGTTTGGCAGTTTTGTGCCTGTACTCAGTGGAATTTAGAAAAATGCAGAAGGATCTCATTGAAACCTACCGAATGTTGAAAGGACTAGACAGGATGTGAAGAGGATGTGTCCTATGATGGGGGTATCCAGAACTAGAAGGAACAGCCTCAAAATTGAGGGGCGACCCTTCAGACCAGAGGTAAGGAGGAATTTTTTTTTAGCCCGAGAGTAGCAAATCTGTTGAATTTTCTGCCACAGACTGCTGTGGAAGCCAAGTCCGTGGGAATATTTAAGGTGGAAGTTGATCATTTCCAGATCGGTCAGGGCATCAAAGGATATGGAGAGAAGGCAGGTGTATGGGGTTGATTGGGACCTGGGATCAGCCATGATGGAATGACAGAGCTGACTCGATGGGCTGAATGGCCTAGTTCTGCTCCTATGTCTTATTGTCTTATGGTCTAAGCACTGCTTTTTAAATCATGACTGTGGACCTGACTGAAAGGTAGCTCTTTTTACACACTCCTCACATTGATTGCCCAACTCAATCAACACAATCCACCCCAAAAATGGATAATCACAGTCTTTTAGCCCAGGGTAAGGTAGGGGAGTCTAAAACTAGAGTGCATAGGTTTAAGGAAAAAGGGAAAGAGCCCTGAGGGGCAACTTTTTCCACACAGAATGGTCGTGGTTAATTGGTATGAGCTGCCAGAGGAAGTGGTAGAAGTGGTTACAATTGCAATGTTTGAAAACATTTGGACAGAGAGGTGAATAGAAAAGGCACAGGCAAATAAGACGAACTTAGACCTCTTGGTTGCCATGGACAATTTGGGCTGAAGGCCTGGTCCATGCTATATAATTCGATGACTCTAGCTGAGAAGCTACATGAACAAATAGCCAAAAAAGAGGCATAGGCCAGAGCCACAATGTACAGGTAAAAAGAATCTTACAATGCAGAAACAGGTTCTCATCTGACCATATCCATATGGACCATTTTACTGAACTGTTCTTTTTTCACTCGTCTACGCTACACCTGTATCCTTCATGGTTTTTGCTTCATGAGAATATAACACAGAAGGTGTCAGTGATTGTGGCCTCTCCGCAGTAACTGTGGGAAAAGAACATGACCATTCAAGGGCCCCCTTCTCTAAAGTCGGATGCATTGTTAAAAAGGCGTTCCAAAACCTCTGAGTGTTCATGACAGTGGATTTTATTAAAGTGATGGCTATATACTGTCTAAAGGCAGAGTATATAAATGGTGTGTGAAGGAAGTCTGAACATTGATTTGGAGGAAGGTGGGTCCCAAGCGATAAGGAAAGCAAGAATCATGCATGGATTGCAATTGGGCAAAAAGAATGTTGGGTGGCAGGTGCAGTTTCCAGAAGAACAAGTTGAGAATGGCTAGGACACCAATGGCAGATATTGAAAAGGTTCAATACCGGGGGTTCTCAACATTTTCTAAGCCATGGAGAAATACTATTAAGTAAGGAGTCTGTGGAAGACATTGGGAACCGTTGTTCTGTACATTCATTGAAACAGCAACTTATGTAGACAACTGTGGCCTTGTCATTGGCTGTTGATTCTTGTGTTTGCCATCTGTAAGCATCACTTCTAATCTTCTCCCTATAATAGAGTCATAGAGTCACAGAGTACTACAGCAGAGGAGCAGACCCTTCAGCCCATCTAGTCCGTGCCAAAAAGCTATTCTGCCTAGTCCAATCGACCCACATCAAGACTGTAGCCCTCCACACCCCTCATATCCATGTGCCATGTGTTGTATGCAAGTTTTGGTCATCATGATGCAGAAACCCTTGTCCTTGTCAGATTCCTCCTGTTATTAACAACAAAGTCTTCTCCTTGTCTGATTCCTCCCATTATTAACAACAAACCCTTGTCCTTATCTCATTCCTCCTGTTACTTGGAAGATGCAAACCACAAGGCAGACTCAGTCAGACAGAAGAATCAGAATGAAGTTCTCTTGTTAAAATGCAGTGATAGAAGCTTTGCAGTCTCTAAAAATATCCCAGATTCAGGAAATAACACCTGCATTTGTAGACAGACCATATTTCAGAAAATAAATTAACCTGACACAGGCGAGTACTTTGTTGTCAGGTGGGAGACAAGCAGCATGAAGTGCTTTGAATGTGTACTTTATGGCATTTTCTGTTATAGATGACAGGACCTCTGGTTTAGCAGTGGAGGGAACGTATTTAGGGGAAGAGATTGCAATTGTCCACTTATAATGCTGTTTTAAAGAACCTCACCATTATCCTGCTCACAGCAGCTCTATTGATTGCATCCCCTGCACGCTCACATCCCCCTCAGATATACAATGTTTGAAGTGTGTGCCACTTAAAAAATACAGTGCAGTTACTTCCCTGAGCTATTCTGACAACACCTTGCAAATCTGTGATACCTACGAGCTAGAATGGTAAGAGCTTTACCTGCAAGCACAAGCCTCCATGTTGCGTACTAACCAGCCTTGGTGATATATTGTTCTTCCTTCTCCATTGCCAGATCTAACTCCCTCCCTGACAGCAGCGTGAGAGCACATTCGCCCAGAAGGACCGCAGAGTCCGTGAAGGCAGCTCACCATTATCTTCACGAGTGTATTCAGAGTCAGAGATAGAACGTTCTTGTTGGCAATGTCCAGAATCTCCCCAAAAAGCTGTTTAAATAAAAATTAACCTAGAATACTGCTTAAATTGACAAACTTTGCATATTAGAATCATAATCTGGTTTAATATGGCTAGCATAAGTCGTAAAATTTCTTGTCTTTGTGGCAGCAGTACAATGCAATACATAATTATAGAAAAAATGTGAATTACGTTAAGCATATATATAATAGTTAAATAAGTCATGCAAAAATAGAAGTCAAAAGTTGTCAGGTCGTATTCATGGGTTCAACGTCCATTCACTAATTGGATGGCAGAGGAGAAGAAGGTGTTCCTGGATCATTGAGTGTGTACCTTCAGGCTCCTGTACCTCCTCCCTGATGGTTACATTGAGAACAAGGCAAGACATGGGTGATGGGTGTCCTTAATGATGGATGCCACCTTTTTGAGCCATTATCCCTTGAAGATGTCCTGGATGCTGGGGAGACTTGTGCCCATGATGGAGCTGACTACTTTTACAACTTACTTCGATCCTGTGCAGTAGACACCCCACCCCATACCAGGTGGTTATGCCGCCAGTTAGAATGCTCTCCATGGTATATCTGTAGAAATGAGAGTGTTTTAGGTGATATACCAAATTCCTCAAACTTCCAATGAAATATAGCCACTGTTGTGCCTTTTCGTAGCTGCAGTGATATGTTGGGCCCAGGATAGATCCTCAGAGATATTGACACCCAGAAACTTGAAATTACTCACTCTCTCCACTTCTGATCCCTCCATGAGGATTGATTTGTGTTCCCTCATCTTACCTAAACTGAATTCCATAATCAGTTCTTTGGTCTTACTGAAGTTGAGTGCAAAGTTATTGCAGTGACACCACTCAACCAACTGGTATACCTCACTCCTGTACGCCCTCGCATCACCATCTGAAATTCTGCCAACAATCATTGTATCGTCAGCAAATTTAGAGATGGCATTTGAGCTGTGCCTAGCCACACAGTCATGGGTGTAGAGAGAGTAGAGCAATGGGCTAAGCACACGCTCCTGAGGAACTCCAGTGAGGCGGAGATGTTATTTCCAATCCACAAAGATTGTAATCTTCCGGTGAGGAAGCTGAGGATCCAGAGGGAGGTACAGAAAGATTAGCGTAATTTGTCACATGTACTTCAAAATGTACAGCAAAATGTGTCATTTGCATGAAATCAAATCAGCAAGGATTATGCTGGGAAGCCCACGTGTGTCATCACCCTTTCAGCACCAACATAACATGGCCACAATTTGCTAACCCTAACCATATGCCTTTGGATTAGAGCTTCCGATCATGACATCTTAGATCAAGTTATCAGAAACTTTTCCCAAAGCTTTCACTTGCGCTCAATCTCAGGTCACTGATGCATGTTCAACTGTGAATTTGTGTTGGTTAGAGGCTGTGTCATTAACAAGACTTGCAAAAACAGTCTGGTTCTACAGACCGCAGTTTGCACATCGGCTATATTACCCAGCAATTTTATTAAATTTGAAACCAACTGAGTTTGTTATTTAATCTTTCAAAAGGTCAGACGTTTCAACCCCAGAATTAAAGATTAGCAAATTATGTTAACCCAAGCCTTTCATATAAACTGACATTTGTTGAAAGTTAACGACTCAGAATTTTGTAACAGCTTCAAATAAGCAACTTGTCCATGCCAACCAAGATATCCATCTGAGCTAATCTCATCTGCTTGCATTTAGCCCCTATCTGGCTAAACAATTCCAATACAGATTACAGAGAAAGAGGTTTTTCCTGACTTGAGGCAAATCAGGGTGGATAAATGCCCAGGGCTTGACAAGGTGTTACCTCAGAAATTGCAGGGGCTGTAGCCCAGAGATTCAAAACATCCTTAGCGACAGGAGAGGTACCGGAGGATTGGAGGATGGCCAATGTTGTTCCACTGTTTAAGAAAGGCTCTAAAAATAAACCAGGAAACTATAGGCTGTTGAGCCTGATTTCAGTAGTGGGAAAGATATTGGAATATATTCTAAGAGAATGGACATGTGAGTATCGAATAGGCATGGACTGATTAGGGATATTCAGCGTGGCTTTGTGCATGATAGGTCATGTCTAACCAATCTTATAGATTTTTTTGAGGAAGTTACCAGGAAAGTTGTTGGAGGGGCAAGGCAGTGGATATTGTCTACATGGACTTTGGCAAGGCCTTTGACGTGGTCAAAACTGTTCAGTCACTTGGCATTCAAGATGAGGTAGTAAATTGGATTGGACATTGGCTTTGAGGGAGAAGCCAGATAATGGTAGTAGATGGTTGCCTGTTTGACTGGAGGTCTGTGACTAGTGGAATGTCGCAGGGATCAATGCTGGGTCCATTGTTGTTTGTCATCTATATCAATGATCTGGATGATAATGTGGTAAACTGGATCAGCAAGTTTGCAGATGACGCCAAGATCGGGGATGTAGTGGACAGCAAGGAGGACTATCAGAGCTTGGAGCAGGATCCGGGCAGAAAAATGGGAGATGGAATTTAATGCAGACAAGTGTGAGGTGTTGCACTTTGGTAGGACCTACTAGGGTGGATATTACACAGTGAATGGTAGGGCACTAAGGAGTGTGGTAGAACAAAGGGATCTGGGAATGCACATCCATAATCCATTGAAAGTACCATCATAGGTAGATAGGGTTGTAAAGAAAGCTTTTGGTACATTGGCCTTCATAAATCAATGTATTGAGTACAAGAGATGGGAATTATGTTGAAGTTGTGTAAGACATTGGTGAGACCTAATTTGGAGTATTGTGTGCAGTTTTGGTCACCTACCTACAGGAGAGATGTAAACAAGGTTGAAAGAGTACATAAAAAATTTACAAGGATGTTGCCAGAACTGGAGGCCCTGAGTTATAAGGAAATATTGAATAGGAATGTAGAAGATTGAGGGGAGATCTGATACAGGTATACAAAATTATGAGGAGTGTATATAGGGTAAAGCAAGCAGGCTTTTTCCACTGAGATTGGGAGGGACTACAACTGGAGTGGAATGTGAAAAGCATAAGGGAACATGAAGGGAAACGTCTTCACTCAGAGCATGGTGAGAGTAAGGAACAAGCTGCCAGCACAAGTGGTGCATGTGAGCTTGATTTCAACTTTCAAGGGAAGTTTGGATAGGTTCATGGATGCAGGGGTATGGAGGGCTATGGTCCCAGTGCAGGTCAATGGGAGTAGGCAGTTTAAATGGTTTGGCATGGACTATATGGGCCACATGTGCTATACTTTTCTATGACTCTATTCCTATCTATGAACCTGTCCAAATGTCTTTTAAATATTGTAATTGTACCATTCCTAATACTTCCTCTGGCAGACAAAGAGGCTATTCAGCTATGCTGCATTGTCTATTCAAGCTTAAAATGGAAAATGGACTTTTGCACTGTGGGCAGTATCACTCTTGTAGTTCCAAAAATGGTGGTAATTACTTTCTCTCTCTTAGCTTTTCTTCGTTAGTTTTCTCAGATTCTCAGTGTGAAGTACGCATAGGCTAATGGAATCAACTCCAGCTGCATCTCTGTTGTTAGACTTCCCAAGGGCATGAACAGTAGAATCACAAAGAAAAACAAGTCTTCAGTTTCTCTTTTACAATAGTAGATTTTTAGCTGCTATGTCAGAACGACTTTCCTTTTCACTGACCTTCCAGCACTCTTACTTTACACACCAGACACCCACCTGAAAGTGTGTTGACATGGGATATTTCATTCCATAGGATTCTCACATAACCAAGTTGCATCAAAGTTAGTTTAAAGCAAGAGATATTGAAGAGATTTGCTTTATTAGTCACGTGTACATCGCAACATACAGTGAAATGTTTGGTTTGTGTCAAATCAAATTAACGGAGATATTGCTGGAGACAGCCAGCAAGTGTTGCTATGCTTCCAGTGCCAAGGCAGCATGTCCACAACATATGCTTTTCAAATGTAGCTTTACTAAGTAATGTGTCAGAAGTCAACTCCTTAAATGTTTTGTCTGTAGGGTTGTAGGATTGGAAAGAACCCCTTATTTAAACTAGTAGCATGCTATAGCCATTGCCTTCATTGATAGTGAGGTACGGAAGTTTACTAAGAGCCAACTGTTTCAACTAACACACACAAAATGCTGGAGGAACTCGGCAGATGAGGCAGCATCTATGGAAAAGAGTAAACAGTCAACATTTCGGGCCAAAACTCTTCATCAGGACTCGTTACAACAGGACAACTGCTTACAGGTGATGCTTCAAGATGAGTCAAGATTTCCAAAGCATTGTTCACACCCCAGCCGTCATTTCATTACAACTGGGAAAGCTGACATGAGAATTCTTGCGATTTCTCCCAATCCCAATGAATGATTGCTACTCGTTTCACGCAGTGCAGGTTTATTTTTCCAGGGAAATCCATTGGGCTTAAAGAAGGACATGTTGTCATAATTACCTGTCATGTGAAAGTTACATGTTTTCAAATAAGCTGAAATATTGATTATTGGTTGAAATCAGTCCCATGCTTAACCAACCCAATTTAAAGCCAGTGCCTGTAGGAGAGCATTCCTGTCTTAAATAAACTGCATATGTGCAATAGAGATGATGAGTACAGGTAATGAATCCTCCGGTGCAAGGCATTGCCGTCATATCCACAGGGGTCCATGGTGAATTCCATGACTTCATAGAGCATTAAGTGTAAAAATATTTGTTCTCTTTTTAAATCTCTAAGGTATTACTTTCTGGAATTACTGCATTATTACCCAAACCTCAGAATAAGTTTAGAGTCAATGATTCCATCTATTTCTCATTATAAAATAATTTATTCAACATTCAGAGAATTGCTATAATACTGAGCAGTATTTTTGCAGTATGGTATCTGTGCTGAGCTATTCCTCGTAAGATGCATGTGGAATTTAATTACTCTGTTATTTTCAGCATGCAGTTTCTGAATCAAATATCTGTTGTATCTGAAGTCAGCTGATTTCACACTTCAAGTATTTTCTTGAAATTCCACAAAATAACCCTGTCTATCATGGAAGGTCAGTATGGTCCTGCCAGAGCATGTTTGCTCTAACACATCTCTTTGCCTTCAAATTGCAGGTTTAGATTTATTTATTTATTACATCGAAACATACAGTGAAATACGTCGTCTGCATTAACAACCAACACAACCCAATGATGCTCTGAAGTGTCGCCACACATTCCAATATCAACATAGCATGCTCACAATATTCAACAGAATAAACAGTCGACATTTTGTACCGAGATCCTTCAATAGCTAAACAGATTCCTTTCCTCCCTCCCACTCACTCATACACACAGACATTCCTCCAACTCCAGGATAAGCCGCCTCCAGACAGGTACAGGAATTGAAACATTATTGTGACACATACTGAGTACGGTGCAAAACTTCTGTTTTGTGTGCCATTCATACAGATCATTTCAACTGATCAGTACATTCAGATAGTACAAGGGAAAACAATAACAGAATAAAGTGTTACAATTACAGAAGTGCAGTGCAGCCAGATTTCAAGGTGCAAGGCCATAACAAGGTAGGTTGTAAGGTCAAGAGCCCATCTTATTGTACAAGAGCTTTGTTCAATAGTCTTACAACAGTGGTTTAGAAGTTAGAAAACATACAGCACAATATAGGCCCTTCGGCCCACAAAGCTGTGCCAAACATATACTGACTTTCGAATGCTTTACCCATAGCCCTCCATTTTTCTAAGCTCCATGTAGCCATCTTAAAGACCCTATCATTTCCACCTCCACCACCACTGCCAGCAGCCCATCCCACACACTCACCACTCTTTGCATAAAAAACTTACCCCTGACATCTCCTCTGTACTTACTGCCAAACACTTAAACCTGTGTTTTTTTTTTGGCAACCACTTCAGCCCTGGGAAAAAGCCTCTGACTATCCACACGGTCAATGCCTCTCATTATCTTGTACACCTCTATCAAGTCACCTCTCATCCTCCGTCGCTCCAAGGAGAAAAGCCAGAGTTCACTCAACCTATTCTCATAAGGCATGCTCCCCAACCAAGGCAACATCCTTGTAAATCTCCTCTGCACTCTTTCTATGGTTTCCACATCCTTCCTGTAGTGAGGTGACCAGAACTAAGCACAGTACTCCAAGTGGGGTCCGACCAGGGTCCTATATGGCTGCAACATTACCTCTTGGCTCTTAAACTCAATCCTGTGATTGATGAAGGCCAATGCACCGTATGCCTTCTTAACCACAGAGTCAACCTGTATAGCAGCTTTAAGCTTCCTATGGACTTGGATCCCAAGATCCCTCTGATCCTCCACACTGCCAAGAGTCTTACCATTAATGCTATATTCTGCATATTTGACCTACCAAAATGAACCACCTCACACTTATCTGGGTTAAACTCCATCTGCCACTTCTCAGCCCAGTTTTGCATCCTATCGATGTCCCGCTGTAACCTCTGACAGCCCTCCACACTATCCACAACACCCCCAGCCTTTGTGTCATCAGCAAATTTACTAACCCATCCCTCCACTTCCTCATCCAGGTCATTTATAAAAATCATGAAGAGTAGGGGTCCCAGAACAGATCCCTGAGGCACACCACTGTTCACCGACCTCCATGCAGAATATGACAGAATTTGTCCTTGACCATGGTGGTTCATGCTTCCAGGCTTTTGTATCTTCTGCATGATGAGGGTAGGGAGAACGCCTAGCTTAGGAGGGGACTTCGATTATGTTTGCTATCTTTGGTACTAGCCTACAAAGTACCCAGGATATCTTCAGGGTGAGGTGTCTCAGAAAGGCAGTGTCCATTATTAAGGACCTCCAGCACCCAGGGCATGCCCTTTTCTCACTGTTACCATCAGGTAGGAGGTACAGAAGCCTGAAGGCACACACTCAGCGATTCAGGAACAGCTTCTTCCCCTCTGCCATCCAATTCCTAAATGGACATTGAACCCATGAACACTTCCTCACTTTTTAAAAAATATACAGCATTTCTGTTTTTGCATGTTTTAAAATCTAATCAATATATCTATACTGTAATTTATTTATTATTACTATTATTTATATTTAATATTTATTTATTTACCTTATGTATTGCATTGAACTGCTGCTGCTAAGTTAACAAATTTCACATCACATGCCAGTGATAATAAACCTGATTCTGATTCTGAATTCATTACTGAGACAGGGAGATGTCATTACCTTTGAAAGTTATGCTGACGCTTGAAAGCTGGAGGATTAATCTCAGCCCAAAATATCACAACTAGAATCAGGTTTATTATGGCTAGAACACTGTATGCCACAAAATTTGTTGTTTTGCAGCAGCAGTGCAGCTCAATACATAAAAACTATAAATTATAATAAGAAATATACACAAAAATTAAATTAAATGAGTAATGAAAAAGAGAGTTTTTTTCGGGCATTGAGTTTTGAAGATGTCCTCAATCCTGGGGAGACGTGCCTATGATGGAGCCAGCTGAGTTTGCAAACTTCTGCAGCTTTTTCCGATCCTGTACAGTGGCCCCTCCATGTCACGTGGTGATGCAACCATTTGTAATGCTTGCCTCAGTAAATCTGTACAAATTTACTCGAATGTTTGTTTCCCCTCCATAGATCCTACCTGATTTCCTGCGTTCCTCCAGCATTTTGGGTGTGTTGCACAAGATAGATCTTATGGCTGGAAGGACAAACTCATGGATTTGGGTCAATAGACTATGAATGCCACTGATAGTCCAATAATACTACCACCACACTGCCCAATTATACCCATGTGAATAATTAACCTACTTACTTGTATACTTGTCCTGACGAAGGGTCTCGGCCTGAAACGTCGACTGTTCCTCTTCCTAGAGATGCTGCCTGACCTGCTGCGTTCACCAGCAACTTTGATGTGTGTTGCTTGAATTTCCAGCATCTGCAGAATTCCTGTTGTTTACTTGTATACATCTTTGGAATGCGAGAGGAAACTGGAGCATGCAGAGGAAACCTAGGAATTGAACTCTGGTTGGTGATTGCTGGTACTGTAAAGTGATTGTGCTAACCACGGTGCTACCATAGTGACAGTGTAGTCACGGAAATAAAGTCCAGTGTGTATTTGAGGGTATTTTTCCCAAAATGACTATGTTGAATACTTCTTAGAGGAAATTCCGTCATACTGAAGTAAAATACAATTACTTTGCTTAACGTCTATTGTAGCACGTAGTGCCAAATTAAAACTGACAATGAAAGGGTTTCACTATGTTAAACATTATAAGTATTGACCAGGTTATAAGCAGAGAGAAAATTACATGCAACACACAGGAACACAAGATCAATAATAGGTGAACTAAAGTAAATGTTTTATATATATATATATATAATGAAAGCATCACCAATGGTGAGAAAAAGGGAAATAAGTTTTGATTCTGAGAGAACCCAAAGGAATTATGTTTAGTGAAGGTATAGAAGCCTTAATCGAGTTATTCTGATAACTGGTAGGTAGGCGACCTTGAACCCAAACAGAAGAATTTCTTCAGCCAGAGGGTGGTGAATCTATGTAATTCATCACCACAGGCGGCTGTGGAGTCCAAGTCATTGGGTATATTTAAAGCCGAGGTTGACAAGCTCTTGATTAGTAAGGGCATCAAGGGTTACAGGGAGAAGTCAGGAGAATGGGACTGAGAGGAATAACAAATCAGCCATGATGGAATGGCAGAGCCATCTTGGTGGGCTGAGTGGCCTACTTCTGTTCTTAAGTCTTATGGTCTAACACAACAATCAAGTTTAATGCTCGACTACTGGATGACAAACAAGTGCTGTTGGACTTCATAAACCATCAAGCTGACTTGAGGCTCGTCAGGTGGTGAGGTGGGATTGGGTGAATGTACAAGTCTCAAGTTTGTAGCCCTGACAACATACAGTAATTTCTACATTTATACTTTTGCCTAATGGTAAATTCTGAAAAAAAAAAAATTACAAGAGGAAATGCATTGATTGTGATTGAGATGGGCTCCTGTAGATAGATTTAAAGTCTGGGAAACTTTGGAAATAATTAGCAGATCCATTAACTATATGCCCTTCACCAGAACTCAAGGCCAAACCAGAAAATATTAAAGGGTCTTTATAAAGATTTGTTCATGCAGATGCTTTACAACAGTTTAATCTCTTGCTTTCCAGTCTTGAAGAATGGTCTTGGTCTAAAATGACAAATGCCTATTCCCCTCCATAGATGTTGCCTGACCTGATGAGTTCCTCAGCATTTTGTGTCTGTTTCTCTGGATTTCCAGCATCTTCAGAATCACTGGAGTTTAATCTACATTTGGGATGGGTAATAATTGCTGGCCCTAAATCTCTTTCAACTTGAAGATGAAGGGCTCGAGAACCAATACCAGGTTATGCTTTACACAAGGAAGATAGAGCCCCCACTCCCCAAACCCAGCTGACCCCTTTCCTCACACCATGAACATATCCGCACTGATAGGTAATCGGCCGCTGTTCCCATCATGTGAACTCACTTCTAACCATCAATATTCCTGCCAGATGGCAATACCTGCACTGTTACTGAGCAAGGACAGATACCACTGGGATCCAGACTGGGACCTCCACTATTTACGATATATGTATCGCACAGGAAAGATATTAGTAATATTGAATTACAAGGATGATGCCAAAACTTGAGGACCTCTCTTATAAGGAAAGATTAGGACTTTGTTCTCTGGGACATAGGAGAATGAGGGGCGATTTGATAGAGGTATACAAAAATTATGAGGGGTACAGATAGGGTAAATTCAAGCAAGCTTTTTCTACCAAGGTTAGGTGAAACTAGAATCAGAGATCATGGATTAAGGGGAACTTGAACGGGAACTTTTTTTCTCCGAGGGTGATGAGAGCATGAAATGAGCTACCAGTGGAGGCTGTGAATATGAGTTCAATTGCAAAATTTAAGAAAAATTTTGATAAATGTATGGATGGGAGGGGTATGGATGAGTATGGTCCAGGTGCAGGTCGTTGGGACTTGGCAGAATAGTAGTTCGGCAAGGACTAGATGGGCTGAAGGGCCTGTTTCCTGCTGTAGTATTCTATGACTCTATGACTTGGATGAATGGGTTAATAAGTTTGCAGATAACACAAAGATTTGGTATCGGAGTTAGGGGTTCAATTCCTGTGTCCTCTGTAAGGAGATTGTACATCTTCCCTGTGGAACGTGTAGGTTTCCTCTGGGTGCTCCAGTTTTCTCTCGCAGTCCAAAGATGTACCAGTGGGTAGGTTAATTGGTCATTGTAAATTGCCCCGTGATTAGGCCAGGGTTAAATCTGGGGAATGCTCTGCGGAGCGGCTCGGAGGGCCTGAAGGGCCTACTCTGTGCCCTATCTCTAAATACTAAATAAAATCAATCATTAAGGACCCCATCAAGCAGGACTTGCCCTCTTTTCACTGCTACCATCAAAGAGGAGGTACTGAAGCCTGAAGACACACACTCAGTGTTTTAGGAACACCTTCTTCCCCTCCACCGTCAGATTTTTGAATGGACAATGAACCCATGAATACTTTTTTCCCTCTCTTTTTGCACTACTTATTTAATTTAATTTATATATACATATATATTTCTTCTTGTAATTTCTAGGTTTTTAAATGATGATTATGTATTGCAATGCACTGCTGTCACAAAAAGATTTTCACGACATGTACCAGTGAGATTAAACCATTGTAGCAGTGAGATTCATTGATAGAGTGGTAGGTAAGAAAGTGCTTGCCTTTATTAGCTGAGGCCTTGAGCTCAGGAGTTGGGAAGTTATGTTGCAGCTTTTACAAAACTTTGGTTAAGCCACATCTGGATTATAGTACTACATTCATTTCTGGTTGCCCCACTATAGGAAGGATGCCAAGGCTATGGAGAGGGTGCAGAAGAGGTTTACCAGGATGCTGCCTCAATTATTAGGCAGGTGCTGTAAGGAGAGGTTAGAGAAACTTGGGTTGCTTTCTCTGGGGCATCATAGGGGAGACCTGATAGCTTATAAAGTTAGGAGAGTCATGTATAGAGTAGACAGCTGGTATCCTTCTTCCCTAGAGTGGAAATGTCTAATACTATAGAGCAGCAAGTATTTAAAGGCAAGTGGGGTAAATTTCAAAGGAAATGCGTGGAGTAATTTTTAACATTTTCTTTTAAACTGAGGATAGACGCCTGGAATTCACAGCTAAGGAGTAGTGATGGAAGCAGATGCAGAGGCATTGAAAAGCCTTAGATAGGGCACAGGAATGTGCAGGAAATGGATGGATATGGATTTGTTTAATTGGACATCATTAATACTCCCAGCCTAGCCAGTCTCTCTTTTTAACTCAAGCCAGCCATTCCCAGTAACAACCTTGTGAATCTTTTTGCCATCCTTGTAGCTATCAGGAGATTTAACAACCTTGACTTCAGTACCTTCATCCAAATTGTAAAACATTTACAAATGACTAAATGCAGAGAGAGAACATGTTGAAGGGATTTCCATGGGAAAGTGACTCAGAGGCGTAGAGCTATACAACATGGAAACAGACCCTACAGCACAACTCATTCATGCTGACAAATTTGCCCACCGGGTGGGAGGGAAAAGAAAGAGAGGGGAGGGATGGGGAGGAGTGGAGAGGGACAAAGGGAGGGAGGAGAGGGGGAGAGAAGTGGGAGAGAGGGGGAAAGAGGGGATGGGAGGAGAGAGAGGGGGAGAAAGGGGAAAGGGAAGGGGGGAGGGAGGGGTAGAGGAGGAGAGAAGGGGAGAGAGGGGGTGGAGGAGTAGAGGGAGAAAGCAGAGATAAGGAAGGAGAGAAAGAGATGGAAGATATCATGCATTAGGAAGTCACATGCATCACCTTCAAACCCTGTGCCGGAGAGGGGGAAGAATGAGATGACTTCCTTGGTTGACATGTGCTCCTACCTCCTCCCATTTCGGATCGCTTTTCCAGTCCCAGCTGAGGAGGATCCTGACCATTCTCCGAAAGCATCTGAAATACTGAATCATCCCTTTGTATATTCCGGTTGTCAAAGTGTTTTGACAACTTCTTTCACTTCTGATCTGTTGAGTTGAACATTTCCTGCCATGAACTTTTACAATTTGACATTTCCTCAAATTTACCTTAATGATCCTCTTTGCTGTCTTGCTGCAGTGCCAGTTGTTTCTGGTTCCTCTCAAAGCTCCACAGAAGAATCTTAATTACACCCACATTGATTCCCCCTTCCCTGTCTTGGAAGTAAAGGGGATACAATACACTCAAAACTAGAATATTTTCAGGTTACTTCACTTTTCACAGATGCGACCTGACGTGAGTGTCAGCAGCATTTTTCTGTTTTTATGTCAGCTGTCCAACATCGGCAGAATATCGTTTTTAGCTTTTCAGCTAAGCTGACGGGTAATTCTGTTACAAGGTAGTTCTTTGCTGTAATCAAATACTGCTGTTCTTAATTAGAAGTATTTCATGGGGAGTAAATCTCAAGGATTTCTGGAATCTCTTGCATAAAATAATCCCACAATATTCTGTACGTCTCCCTCTCTGTCCTGGAGTCCAGCAAGACATTTTAATGCTTTATGGTGCTAACCAGATACCATTAATAAAATGCAAACAACAGGAATTCTGCAGATGCTGGAAATTCAAGCAACATACATCAAAGTTGCTGGTGAACGCAGCAGGCCAAGCAGCATCTATAGGAAGAGGCGCAGTCGACGTTTCAGGCCGAGACCCTTCTCGGCCTGAAACGTCGACTGCGCCTCTTCCTATAGATGCTGCTTGGCCTGCTGCGTTCACCAGCAACTTTGATGTATGTTACCATTAATAAAATGATATTTTCTAATGGTGTACAGCATTCACAGTCAATCTAATATCAAAACCATAGCCAGGGTTTCCTAATCTTGAAATTGTTGATTAATTTGCTGTTTGATTTGTTGATTAAAAATTGGCATGGGGGAGGGGGGAAACTATTCCTTTCAGCAAATATAAAGTCAAAAATAAATCTAGCAAATGCCAAGTTTGAAGAGCCACACACACCTTTACATAGGTAAGTGGATCTTTGGCAATGAGCACTCTCAGCATATCAATAACCCCTTGAAGAAAGATGAATGAATACTTGGGCAGGAAGGAGGTACAGTTCATGCATAGCAGCCCAATGTCAAGCTGAGTTATGTCCTCAGAAACATAGGATGTTTGGCGAATTTCTATCAATGACAATATTTAGTGCTTCACATTTTGTTCTCTTCAAGTCAGCTGGATATGTCAAAGATTACTTGTTGGAAGTGTTGCTTTTCATCTGCATCCGAAGCGCAATCATCAAATGATTCAATCCTCAGAATGGAAGCAGTTCGCCTACCAGCCCCGACTAGGAGTTGAGGATGCCATTGTCTTCCTGCTGAACCGTGTCTACACCCACCTGGGCAAGCCAGCGAGCACTGTGAGGGTCATGTTTTTTGACTTCTCCAGTGCGTTCAACACCATCCGCCCTGCTCTGCTGGGGGAGAAGCTGACAGTGATGCAGGTGGATGCTTCCCTGGTATCATGGACTCTTGATTACCTGACTGGCAGACCACAGTACGTGTGCTTGCAACACTGTGTGTCCAACAGAGTGATCAGCAGCACTGGGGCTCCACAGGGGACTGTCTTGTCTCCCTTTCTCTTCACCATTTACACCTTGGACTTCAACTACTGCACAGAGTCTTGTCATCTTCAGAAGTTTTCGGATGACTCTGCCATAGTTGGATGCATCAGCAAGGGAGATGAAGCTGAGTACAGGGCTACGGTAGGAAACTTTGTCACATGGTGTGAGCAGAATTATCTGTGGCTTAATGGAAAAATACTAAGGAGCTGGTGGTAGACCTGAGGAGAGCAAAGGTACCAGTGACCCCTGTTTCCATCCAGGGGGCTAGTGTGGACATGGTGGAGGATTACAAATACCTGGGGATACGAATTGACAATAAACTGGACTGGTCTAAGAACACTGAGGCTGTCTACAAGAAGGGTCAGAGCCGTCTCTATTTCCTGAGGAGACTGAGGTCCTTTAACATCTGCCGGATGATGCTGAGGATGTTCTACGAGTCTGTGGTGGCCAGTGCTATCATGTTTGCTGTTGTGTGCTGGGGCAGCAGGCTGAGGGTGGCAGATACCAACAGAATCAACAAACTCATTCGTAAGGCCAGTGATGTTGTGGGGATGGAACTGGACTCTCTCACGGTGGTGTCTGAAAAGAGAATGCTGTTCAAGTTGTATGCCATCTTGGTCAATGTCTCCCATCCACTACATAATGTACTGGGTGGGCACAGGAGTACATTCAGCCAGAGACTCATTCCACCGAGATGCAACACAGAGCGTCATAGGAAGTCATTCCTGCCTGTGGCCATCAAACTTTACAACTCCTCCCTTGGAGGGTCAGACACCCTGAGCCAATAGGCTGGTCCTGGACTTATTTCCTGGCATAATTTACATATTACTATTTAACTATTTATGGTTCTATTACTATTTATTATTTATGGAGCAACTGCAACGAAAACCAATTTCGCCCGGGATCAATAAAGTATGACTATCACTATGACTATGACTACCTACAAAGACTGACAAGAGGATTCAACCTCCAAGCCATTACATTTTCAAGTATTTACACTCACTCGTAAGTTTAAGGATAAAGTGTGGCATTTGCCTACTGGGAAGGTAATCTGAATCCTCATGGTCAGACATTCTCAAACCTACCTTCACCAATAGAAGTTGCTGATGTCATGCTGGGGGAACAATTGTGTTAGAAGAAGGACTGTTCAATTTATGGATTTAATAGTTCCATTAATTCAGGGGTACTTTTTGTCAAATTAAGTTGTGACCATAAAAGTGAAAAGGCCGTTAACATTATGAAAGATACTGACCACTCTGCTTATGGACTGTTTGCTCCACTCCTGTCAGGAAGAAGGCTATGCAAGATATACACCAGGATACCAGGCTCAAAAACAGTTGCTTCTCTATAGCAATGAGGCTGATCAACACCTCCATCCACTAACCCACCCCTCCATACCCCCAACCACCACTATTTTATCATTTCCTGTCAGTCACCTTATGTACAGACACTCCTGTGCCCTCATCACTTTATGGACATTAAATCAATCTTTGTATATAAGATATCTTATGTATTTATGTGTATTTATTGTGCTTTTTTATTATTATTGTGTTCTTTATTTTATTGGGTTTTTTTGTGCTGCATCAGATCCAGAGTAACAATTATTTTGTTCTCATTTACACTTGTGTACTGGAAATGGCATAAAAACAATTTTGAATCTTGAATCTTTTGCAGTCCCAGTTTAACAACACATTGAGTGTCTGGATCACAGCCCAAATTTACTGGCAATCTTTTCATTGATACAATAGAAAACAGAGGGGATGAGTTTGAACTTCCCCCTAGACACCACACATCTATACACGATGAACCATTAGCACTTCTGTTGTTGTTTGGATGATGGAAATTAGTACAAAAAGATACAAAAGAACAAGGCAGAAAATAACTCATAAACAAGAAGAAGTCTGCAGATGCTGGAAATCCAGAGCAACACACAGAAAATGCTGGAGGAACTCAGCAGGTCAGGCAGCATCTGTGGAAATGAATAAACAGTCAATGTTTTGGGCTGAGACTCTAACTTCATCATCTAACTCAAACATCTAAGACAGTGATAATAAACCCGATTCTGATTCCACTTCAGACTTCACAACTTGAACTGGAAATTTCCTGACACATTCCATTCACCTTTGGTCCATAATATCCACAGTCTACACCCCCAACTCCCACAGAAAATGTGTGCATAACTTCCCACTGCCCAATAGAATCATGGATCTAGCAGAGAGCCTGTGATTTGGGGATTGATCAGTGCAGCACGTGTATTACATGTGTTGACTAATTTCTAAATGGGGAGTAAATTCAGAAAATTAAGGTGCAAAGGGACTTGAGAGTCTTTGCGCAGGATTCCATAAAGGTTAACTTGCAGGTTGAGTCAGTAGTAAGGAAGGCAAACGCAATGTTAGTATTCACTTGGGATCCAAGTTCATATCTCCTTGAAAGTAACTACACAGATTGATAAGGTGGTTAAGGAGGCTTATGGAATGTTTGCTTTTATTAGTCAAGGCGTTGAGTTCAAAAGTCAAGAGGTTATGTTGTAACTTGGTAAAACTCTGGTTCGGCCACATCTGGAGTATTGCATACAATTCTGATCACCCCACTATAGGAAGGATGTTGAACCTATGGAGAGAGTGCAGAAGAGGTTCACCAGGGTGCTACCTAGTTTAGAGGGCATGTGCTATCATGAGAGGCTGATTAAACTTGGGTTGTTTTCTCTGGAGCATTGGCGACTGAGGAGAGATCTGATAGAGGTTTACAAGGCTATGAGAGGCATAGAAAGAGTGGACAGAGAGTAGCTTTTTCCCAGGGTTGAAAAGTCAAATACCAGAGGGTATCCATTGACGGTGAGAGGGCATAGGTTTAAATGGGACGTGAGGGTAAGATTTTTACTCAGAGGGTGATAGATGCCTGAAATGTGCTGCCTAGTATGGTGGGTAGAGGCAAATACATTAGAGGCTTTTAAGGGACGTTTGGGTAGGCACATGGATGTAAGGAAGATGGAGGGATATGGACGTGGTGTAGGTATGAGAGATTAGTGTTTGGGTGCTTTTGATTTGCTTTTTAGCTGGTTTGGTACAACATTGAGGGATGAATAACTTGTTCCTGTGCTGTACTCTTCTACTTCAAGAGAACTAGAATATTAAAGTAGGATGTAATGCTGAGGTTTTATAAGGCATTGGTCGGACCACACTTGGAGTATTGTGAGCAGTTTTGGGTCCCTTTTATGAGAAAGAATATGCCAGCATTGCAGAGGGGTCCAGAGGAGGCTTGCAAGAATGATCACAGGAATGAAAGAGTTAACATATGAGTTGCATTTGATGGCTCAGGTCTCTGGGAGTGGGCTTTTCATCAACATCCACATCCAGGTCTCCTGCCAAAGTCTCTGACAGTCCGTCAATGACTGGCTGTGGCCGAAATGATGCTCAGTGGTGGGGGGTGTGGTTGTGGTGAGCTCCACTGAGGCCCCCTCACCCATGCAGTGAGAAGTGTAGATGCCAAATGCTGGAAAAGACTTTCTCTGTTAGACCATAAGACAAAGGAGCAGAAGTTGGCCATTCGGTCCATCGAGTCAGCTCCACCATTTTATCATGAGCTGATCCATTCTCCCATTTAGTCCCACTCCCGTGCCTTCTCACCATAACCTTTGATTCCCTGGCTACTCAGATACCTATCAATCTCTGCCTTAAATACACCCAATGACTTGGCCTCCACTGCCGTCTGTGGCAACAATTTCCATAGATTCACCACCGTCTGGCTAAAAAAAATTTCTTCGCATTTCTGTTCTGAATGGGCGCCCTTCAATCCTTAAGTCATACCCTCTCATACTAGACTCCCCCACCATGGGAAACAATTTTGCCACATCCACTCTGTCCATGCCCTTCAACATTCGAAATGTTTCTATGAGGTCTCCCCTCATTCTTCTAAACTCCAAGGAATACAGTCCAAGAGCGGACAAACGTTCCTCATATGTTAACCCTCTCATTCCTGGAATCATTCTAGTGCATCTTCTCTGTACCCTCTCCAACGTCAGCACATCCTTTCTTAAATAAGGAGCCCAAAACTGCCCACAGTACTCCAAGTGAGGTCTCACCAGCGCCTTATAGAGCCTCAACATCACATCCCTGCTCCTATACTCTATTCCTCTAGAAATGAATGCCAACATTGCATTCGCCTTCTTCATCACCGACTCAACCTGGAGGTTAACCTTAAGGGTATCCTGTACGAGGACTCCCAAGTCCCGTTGCATCTCAGAACTTTGAATTCTCTCCCCATTTAAATAATAGTCTGCCCGTTTATTTCTTCTGCCAAAGTACATAACCATACACTTTCCAACATTGTATTTCATTTGCCACTTTGCCCATTCTCCCAATCTATCCAAGTCTCTCTGCAGACTCTCTGTTTCCTCAGCACTACCGGCCCCTCCACCTACCTTTGTATCATCAGCAAACTTAGCCACAAAGCCATCTATTCCATAATCCAAATCGTTGATGTACAATGTAAAAAGAAGCGGCCCCAACACAGACCCCTGTGGAACACTACTGGTAACCAGCAGCCAACCAGAATGGGATCCCTTTACTCCCACTCTCTGTTTCCTGCCAATCAGCCAACGCTCTATCCACATATGTAACTTTCCCGTAATTCTGTGAGGTCCCCCTCATTCTTCTAAACTCCAAGGAATACAGTCCAAGAGTGGACAAACGTTCCTCATATGTTAACCCTCTCATTACCAGAATCATTCCAGTGAATCTTTGAAACCTCTCCAACGTCAGCACGTCAGGTTAGTTTTGATTCCCTTTATGGAAGGTACATGAGCAGTCTACTGTTTGTTCTAATGCATCACTGTACAGTGTCAGCCAGCAATCAATGATCGGGATATAATTCCTGCTGCTGCCTGCAAGGAGGTGGTACATGCTCTCTGTGACCACATGGTTTTCCTCCGGGTGCTCTGGTTTCCTCCCACTTTCCAAAGATGTACGGTTAGGATTAGTGAGTTATGGGCACGCTATGCTGGTGCTGGAAACATGGTGACACTTGTGGGCTGCTCAGCATAATCCTCATTGTTTTGATTTGACAGAAACAACACATTGCACTGTGTTTTGATGTGCATGTGATGAAGTATGATAATCTAATCTAATCCAATCCAATCCTCTTAAATAGTAATAAAAAGTCAATAAAGATGTGCAGAGACTATTCTCAATGGTCATAAATTGCAGCCATTTATTATTTTCGCATGTTCTGAGATAGAGTGACAAGCTTTTGTTTGTCAGTTTGACTTTATCAGAATCAGAATCAGGTTTTATATCACCAGCATATGTTGTGAAATTTGTTAATTTAGTGGCAGCAGTACAATGCAGTACATGATAATACAGAAAAAAAATAACTAAGTAAATCAATTGCAGTAAGTATATATGTTAAATAGTTAAATTAAAAATAGTGCAAAAAGAGAAATCGTAAAACAAAATGAGGTATTGTTCTTGGGTTCAATGTCTGTTTAAGAATCATATGGCAGAGGTGATGAAACTGTTTTTGAATCACAGAGTGTGTGCCTTCAGGCTTCTGTACCTCCTTCCTGATGATAAAAATGAGAAGAGGGCATGTCCTGGGTGATGGGGATCCTTAATAATGGACGCCACCTTTCTGAGGTCCTGCTCCTTGAAGATGGCTTGGATACTACAGAGCCTAGTACCCAAGTTAAAGCTGTCTGAGACTTTCTGTAGCGTCTTTCGATCCTGTGCAGTAGCCCCCTCCCTTCATACTAGAAAATGATGCAGCCCATCAAAATGCTCCCCACAGTACATCTGTAGAAGTTTTTGATTTTAATTTTTGATTTTTAGCTTTTGATTGACTTTGTTATTCCATACTTGTGTGGATGACTTGGGACAAAGTGCTTCCACAAGTAGCTATTATTAAATGGCTAGCTACTTCTCCAAAGCTGGAGAAGTTTTGGTCAAGTCTTAATGTATTGGGTGGTGAACAGGTGGAAAGGGCTTTGTCTGAGTATATATCCACATATTAATATAGAAAATAGAACAGTATAGGTCCTTCTGCCCATGATGCCGTGCCAACCCTTCAACCTTCTCCAAAGTCAATCGAGCCCTTCCTCCTACATAGCCCTCTGTTTTTCCTACACGCATGTGCCTATTAGAGAATCTCTTAAATGTCCCTAATGTCTACCAGTACCCCTGCATCATGTTCAACACACCTACTATTCTCTGTGTAAAACCCTACCTCTGACATCCCCCCATATTCTCTTCCCAACACCTCATCAGACATGCTTTCTAATCTACGTAACATCCTGCTAAATCTCCTCTGCAGCATCTCTAAAGCTTCCACCACCTGTGCTGGGGTTAGAGGACTGTGTAGGTATATGGCCGGATGGT